>NC_084975.1:27500172-28100172 GCF_963691925.1 Scomber scombrus | reverse complement strand
AATAGCAGGATCATCCCTCCTGCTCTAATAAAATGAGAGTTTTTACACTACACTAATAAACATTTCATTTATATTTTACTGTCATATTTACATATTTATTCCTTTTAAAGTAAAATTTAAAAAATGAAAAAGAATTAATGAATCAGTATTAGTTAATAAATTCTGATTAACAACAGAAAGGCTCACAGAGACTCTAATTCAAAGCCCAGTGAGGCAGTGAGGGTCAAAACAAGTTCATGAACACAGATTCATGTACGGTTACAATTGTTAAGACGCTCTTTTTTTTAAACTGTGCTCTGTCTTTTAAATGAGCCGTTTCTACAAACAGGCGTAGATATCTTTGGCCTCAGCATGAATTCTTCCATCCTCCACAACGCTCGCAGAAACCATCCCTGCTCAGCTGTATGAATCATTATCGAGACATTTGGGATGCTACATATGTAGCTTAGTAAGCAGTTAACCTACAACCCCGGACCAGCTGGGATGTGAGACCCTGGCTTTTTTTTTTTTTTTTCTGCAGTCATCCCATAACTTAAAAGAAGTGACATTTTCCACTAAACAAAAAATATTCCTCAGTAGGAGATACTTGGATTTACCCAGAACTCTAAAATAAATAAGTTCAATTCATTTTCAAGTCTCTAATTGTATTTCTAAGTAATCTGTGTTGTTTTAAATAATTGTTTATCACAGTGATGCAGTGTGAAATAAAGGCCTCCGGGCAGTGAGGCCAATTTAAACCACATTCAATTATTTTTCTACAATAGAGTTGATCTGTTTTTATCTTCGTGTGGCTCGTACACTTCAGGTGTAATACTCACAAATCTGACCGACGTAACTTCTGCAAATTAAAAAGTTAAAACTGGTCTACAGCCTCTCTGCACAGACTGATTATGAATTTTCGGGCGTGATGAGAACCGCTCGGACACACACAGTGAAGTTTTCTGAGGAGAAGGGACGAAGAGTGTGCTTCAAAATCTTCTGGGGGCAAAAGGGACTAAAATGAGGATGTGACTTTATGACTGACAGACAGACAACACTGTCACACACACACACACACACATCATCATCATCCTCCTCCGGCCCTACCTGTCTGGTTGCGGGCTGTGGACTGTGTGTCCATGCAGTTGGTCAGGTATGGCGGGTTGCTGAACATCCTGCTGGGGGGCTGGTGGTGATGCGGGGCCCCGACGGAAGGCGGCTGGCTAGTGGGGGGCACCGGAGGAGGGGGCGCCCCGAACGCCCCGTACCTGCAGGCCCCCGTGCCCGTGAACTGCCCCGAGAAGTGGACGGTGAAGGCGCTGAGGCCGCAGTGGGGGTCCGTGTCGAGGTGGTGGGGGTCGCCCGTGGTCCCCCAGGTGGGCTCCTGCTTGATGAAGGAGTGCGGCCCCAGGGAGGTGTGAGAGGCGGCCAGGGAGGAGTAAGGGGAGGCGGCCGTGTGGAAGTCCAAGACGGGAGCCCACTGAGGGGCCGTGCTGACGGGCAGGGCCGGGCAGCCGGGGCTGGGGCCCGCCGGGACTGGGGGCAGCAGGGAGTTTAGGTCACGGACGTCTGAACCCATTGTGGTCCAGGGGTAAAACTGAGGACAAAGGTAGGCTATTTTTAAATTTGATTTGTCTCCTTGTACCTTTTCTACCTGCCTACCTCCAAGCCCGCGTGTGTGACTGACCTTTGGCCCAGACCCAAACCCAAAACAGCCACAACCCTTCAAATCCTTAAGAGTCTTTCACAAGTCGTCTCTGGCTCGGTTGTTGCCTGTCAGTTGTTTACGACACTACACAGTCGCTCTGGAAACTCCTTAAAGTTCATGGCGAAGCAGCAAAGTCACACCAGTCAACTTTTTTCTCAGCAGCGAGAGAGACGAGCAAAAAAGGAGAGGAAATAAAGAAAAATGAAAAAGAGATGTCGGCTGGGATCTTCAGTTTTCCGTCCACAACGGTTGAGAGAGTGTTGAGCTCAGAGAGATGGAGTCCATTCAAGGAGGAGAGAGGGTCTGCTCAGAGCTTTCTCTGTGAATGGAGAAAGAGGAGTGGAGGAGTGAGGAGGAGTAGCCCTCTTTTCCCTCCACGCTCTCAGCAGCAGCCCCTGTCTGTGTGTGTGTGTGTGTGTGTGTGTGTGTGTGTGTGTGTGTGTGTGTGTGTGTGTGTGTGTGTTTGGGTGTGTGTCTGAGGAGGGTAGGGGGTGGAGTCAGGAGGTGATGAGGGACAGGAGCCCTCTGACTTCATTCATTTACTGTAGGCTGAACAGTACACACACACACACACACACACACACACACACACACACACACACACACACAGACACACACACACACAGATATGCAGGAGTAAAAAAAAAAAAAAAACACATTTCTGACCTCAGTGACTAAAACAAAAAAAATCTTATATTTTGCCAATATGGAAAAAATGGAATTGTGTAACTGTATTTCAGCTTGTTGAGATAAAACCATCCCATAATATCCCATTGAGAATGTGCTAAAGCTATAAATCTACTTCATTGCTGAAATATGACAGCTGTTTTTCATCACATCAGCTATTTTAAGACGTTTCTAATCGAAAAAATAAAACCCAACACACTGGCTAACACCCAGTGAAACCCTAAAACTCACCTGGACACGAACAGGTGAGAAGGCCTCGGGCAGGAATGGATTTTATAAAAAGTGCTGCAGTTTCATTTTACAGTAAAACTTGTCCCGCAGATTAGATTGTATTGTAATTATGTATTAATTCTATTTGACGGTAGATTAGAAACGGGAGTTTACATTTGAAATAGTTGGCAGATTAATTGTCGCGCGCGGATGAACGGCCCGCGTGGCCATAAATCTCGTGGATTTAGGCTTTAAGGCCTACCGTGCCATTACTTTATTTTCCTTCCTATTATTTTAAACTATTTTTAAATTTTTGTTAATAAAATTGAACCCGTATAAGTGCAGTAAAATTGGCCTATAAGGTTAAAGCGTTCTTAGTTTACAGGTATGATTTATAATCCACATATCGGAAAAAATATCTAAATATCATCAAAAAAACTCCCAACGTCTTACATATTTTAAGCGGACATGATTTTCAGTCAATACATATTTTTCACTATTTCACTAAAAAATAAAAACGGCAAATTGTTTAACTATTAATGTTAAATATTTTTATAAACTTTAAATGTAACCATTAGGTTGTAATTATTATCTGTAGGCGAGTAAAAATATTATTATAGACCGTTTATGTGTCTTCATTTTTGTTCGCAGGATGTGATGATAAATGTGAAAATGTCAGTGAAAAGTCCGTTTCTGATGTAATCTCTCGCTCGCTCTCTCTCTGTGTGTCTGTGTGTGTGTGTGTGTGTGTGTGTGTGTGTGTGTGTGTGTGTGTGTGTGTGTGTGTGTGTGTGTGTGTGTTGGTCAAAGGGAGGATAACGGCTCATTTAGTGCAAACATCATGTTGACTTTTACCACCGGTCAGTGTTGAAGAAGAAAACGCACGCACACACACACACACACACACGAGCGCGCGCTTTGACCTCCAGCTCATCTTTAGAATAACAGCCACAAATATAACCGAGGATAAAAATAAAACACTATTATTAATATTTTAGGAGTTAAAAAAAGAAAAAAGAAAAAAGAAAAAAAAGATTGGTCATCTTTGTTGCCTCGCTTTAAGTATAGGCTTTGTGTACTGGACTGCTGAATGACCTAAAAATAAACTAGTTTACAAATGATGACCATAAAATGCGTCTAATTAGACACCGCAACGTGCGCTATAATGAACAGAAGTCAAGCCGGAGTGTTGAATACAACTGACGGATTTCACTGTCTTTTATGTCGCTGCCTCATTGTAATACATTTGACAGTTTTTAAATGAATAATCTAATTTAGACCGTTCTTTGCTCTAAATAAAGAGAAAAAATGTTGTGACGTTGTTTTTTTAAACCTTTTTTTCTCGTTAGTTAAATAAAAAAAATTATTCCATACTTTATATTCTACATAAGTCCCGCATATGCTGTGAGTACTGTACCAACCTCTTTATGTCAGGTCTCTGGTTACAATAAGGGCTAAAAACCAGGCTGAAGATCTCTTTATGACCCTGCGACCATAATTTAAGATGGCCTGAAGACACAGAGAGGGAGAAGATGAGATAGGAGGACAACTATGATGAAGCATCTTTACATTGCAAAAAAAAAAAAAAAAAAGGTCACCCCCAACACTTCCTACACTCTCAATGTCTGTGCTTTCCTGTCTGTATTCTTTTTTCTCAAGCTATAGCTTAAAAGTCATTTCTTAAATATACAGTAAATTGGCTGCTTCAACTTTTTTTCCTTTGATTTCCAGATCTTTTTTTTTTAAGAGTGCACAGATTATAAATTATAAACATTTTGGCCAAATCTGTCTTAATAGCATCATATTGACATTATGATAATAATAAATAATGTCTACATAAACAAGAACTGTGTAAAGTCTGCAGTGTTTATGAATGGAAGGGTAGGATAGGATGGATTTGTTTCTTAATGAAGGTTACTGTGACACAGCAGTCTGTAGAGCTTTGAGAGGAGTCAGCTCCTCAGACAGAGCTACAGTGATGACGTACTGTTTGTGACACCCAGGGAATGTCAAGCCTCCATTTGGTTCGTACCACTTTCTTGTAGACAATAGTGTCACCAAATGAAGCGAGGAAATCCAAATTTGGGGCGAGTAATGAGAAGCAAAGGGGGGCAACCATAACAGCTGAATGTGATAGGTTGAGACACCTGTCAATAAAGGCCAACACGTCCACAAATCCTCAAATCGCCAAAAAATTCCATTTTCAAACTAACCAATGAGACATATTATAAGGGAAATTAGTTTTTAAGACCCAAAGGGTTTTTCTCTCTCCACTGGATTCAACTCAGTTAGCATTTTCTTGGAGTCATCACCTAGTGGCCATTAAAGGAACTGCACGTTGAAGTCCGTATCTACTTCAACATTCTAGTCTTGTTCACACATACAAACTCAGACTGGAGACATGACATTGTAAACTGAACCTCAGGAATCTCCTAGCGATGAAAAATGAAAGTTAAAATTTATCTGCCAGCTTCTCACCAATCTTCTTTACCAGTCACACTTCATGTGATTGTGTTACCTCCATTTGCATAACCCTGCTAACCCATCTCCTTCGCATAGAGTTGATCAGGTTGTTGATTGTGGCCAGTTAACAATATCCAGCAACTTTGCACAGCCATTGAAGAGGAGTGGACCAACATTCCACAGGCCACAATCAACAAAAGTGTTGCGTTTTTATATTTTTGTTCAGTGTAATGAATTCATTAACTCTATTAGACACTAAATAGTTTATTCAATAGTGAGCAGCAAATCAAGATTTAGGACATTCACTGATCATTGTCATCCTGCATTATCACCGTCAACGCAATGTGAAGCATTGCATTGTGGGATTGTTAGCAGAGCAGTAGTGTACACGCCTTGGACACTACTGTTTTTGTTCAATTTTTGGACATTCAAATAAATAATTCAAATAATGCACTAATACGGACTGATTGCCGACACAGCCACAATGACTCGCACACACCCTTCTGCTAACGATTCCACAATGCAAATCACATTTTTATTGATGTGCAAATTATTACATGGAAAAGTGATGATGATTAGTTAGCGGAGGAATTTTGGACACAGCTAACATCAAGCTGACAACAAGCTGCCACCAGCTGACAGAGAATAGAAAACGGAATTGACTTTGGAAAAGTCAGCATGAACTGACTAAACAGAAATTAATCACATTTTTGTAATTTGGCCTTCCTCAGTTCCCATGTCAATATCTTCCTCTCGTGCATGCTTTCCAAATTAGAGATTCACCCTGTGTGTGTGTGTGTGTGTGTGTTGTCCTTGATTAATGCCACTGCTTCTGATCCAAGACTGTAGGCCTATTTAAGGTTATCTCTCTCTGACCGATGCTCCTGGTTTTGCCTGCTGTCTTGTGGCCATGGCAACAAACACACAGTCATACCACACACACACACACAGACACACACACACACACACACACACACACACACACACACACACACACACACACACACACACACACACACACACACACACACACACACACACACACACCCCGACAGTACCAGACACCACTCTCAATAATTTTCATTCTTGGAAATCTATTTCTAAGGGCCATCTTCACAACAAAAATGATATCCTTTCAAACACAAGACACTCTGAGTGCTGAAATGAAAACACAGTCTCTTAAGCCAGCGGGACAGATGTTTCAGCGTCCGACAGCTGGACACATTTACTCTTCTTTATTAACCTCTTCTCAAACAAGTCCGCCAACTTTGAATGTGATGTCTTGATTTCGGGACACATTTGTATTTTCATGAGTCTGGTTGTTCTTCCCATTGAAGACAAATGGATGTTCAGCAGGCCAGAGACACTGGCAAACTGCCATCAGTGGACACAAACACACACACACACACACACACACACACACACACACACACACACACACACACACACACACACACACACACACACACACACACACACACACACACACACACACACACACAGTCTGAAGCATTAAAGTATCCCGGTTAAAGTGGGTTTTCCCCCTCTTAACGGAAGTGTCCACTCAGCACTTTTCTTCCCATCATGCTCTTCCCCTGGAACCAATTACTGCACTGACATGTCTCAATTTGTTTTACACTCCGGCTCTGTATGTCAGGTAGGAACCGGAACAGTCGGCAGCAGCGACGTGTTTACTATTTGGGTGTGTTTCATTGGTTAATCTGAATTAAAAATCAGCGTGTGAGCATTTAACCAACGTACGTCTGAGGGCATATTGTGCACGTGCGCTCATAAACACAAGTTTGGGTGTATCTGTGTTAAATTGATAAGTAGAGATAGATGGTGACTTCACCATCTGGAAATCTAGTCTGGCTCTCTCCGCGCAAAGAACTGCTGACCCATGATTCAACTCCTCAACTCCGCTAGGAACACAGAGAGAGAGAGAGAGAGAGAGAGAGAGAGAGAGAGAGAGAGAGTGAGCGAGAGAGTGAGGGAAAGGAGGGGTGAGGAGGAGGAGGAAGGCAGTGTTAAAAGTGCTTGTCATGAGGAGAAGAATCAGTGTGTCAGACTACTTTGTTCAGCCGTCAACGGGAGCCCTGGAAATACATGTGCACATATGCGTAAACACTCATGCAGACGTGCACCGACACACACCACACAGACTCCGCGTGCTGTTTTACTCGCGTACATGACTTATGTTGTTTCCTACAGAGGCAGACAGTGGCCGGCATGCATGGAAAAAAAAATATGGATGTAGCAGTAATGATGTGTGAGCTTGCATGACTGACATATCTATCCTCTATCCAAAATAGACTGTATGAAACATGCAAATAGATAATAAATGTGTGCGTTGTAAGTAAATGCAGACTGTAAAAAGAAGTTTCAGGGATCAATAAAGGTTCATCTTATCTGTAAAGACATTGCATGATGATGGCTTATGCCCATTTATGTATAAAACACAACCTTAAGTGTGTTTACATGTTTGTAAAAATGCTAAACTGATAATAATTGGAGTTACTAGGCCTGTCACAATAATAACGTAATTATCAATATCATATCTATATATGGACTTATCATATGATACATGGACGTGACCTTGATCTTTTTAAAAAAATGTTTATTGTTACACTTCACATTAGCAGCTAAGAGGCTATTCATGTCACATTGGCTAAACAAGTAGTGTCCTCCATTCCTCACTGTGTACGTCCTGAGTGGAGACTGCAGAAGTGAGCGGCGCTGCTTATATGGAATTAAAGATAAATAACTCTGACCTGGCCCATAATGGCAGTTTGAAATCCCACCCCCCACCCCCTTACATTATTATGCTATTATACTATCATTATATCAGTGGCATAAAATGTTCTTCAAATGACAATAATATTGTTTATCGCGATTATTTCTGACAATATATCGTCCAACAAAAGTAGTTATCGTGACAAGCATAAGTGTTACTGTACTGGCATGTGAATCATGTAAAGCTGCACTAAAAAATATCATCACAGCTTTCAGCTTATTGTTTTGGTTTTATGGTCCGCAACATCACTGTTTTGCTTCACTCTCACTGCTCTGGTCAACCATGTTTCCAGCAGTAGCAGGCAGCTGTTTCCTACAAAAAAATGCAATAAAAAAACTCTACAAGTATGAATGTTGGACTTGGTCAGCTGTACAGAAACACAACTCCAAATAAATGTTGGTAATGCTGGATGTGTAAGCCAGCAATAGTTTGTTTAACATTTGACACAAGAACTTTATGCGTTGATAATATGTCAATGTTGTGTAAGCTTGCTGCTTTTGCACCCCTGAAATGTACATGTTTTAAATAGCACACAGTCTTATAAAATTGGCTGGCTAGCAACTGTACTTCTCACGGACCTCCTTATCTCAATTTGTCTTTCATAGATGGAAAAAAAACAGAATCAAGAGTTGTGACTACTACACGAGGCAGCATGAAAGAAGCAGTGGACGTTTTTCACGACAAGGCATTTTTAATCCACCGCAGAAACAAAACAGGTGTAACTAATAACATTAATGAGGATTTAGCAGTTTCAGGGCTGTGTTATTGTGTATTCTGGCTCACTATAGCATGCCTACTGGGGCGCTTTAATGGACCCGAGCCATCGTTAATGTTATTAACTGCACCTGTGTGTGCTTTTCCCTCTATGACAAGTCAAACTGTCCTCTGTAATTTAATAAAGGCCTGTAGCCAACACAACTAAACACATTAACAGCTTGAAAAGATGACTTATTTATCTTTAACTTGTTCAAAGAGCGTGATGGTCCAACCAAGTCCAAAACCCAAGATGCTTAATAATCAAAGGGCAACAGTTCTATATACACACATGACTACCTTGTACCCTCACTGTAGCAAATCAAGGCCTTAAAATCTAACAATTCTTTCTCTTTCAGTTGGGTTGACAGTTAGATACAAAGCCGTGTTTGTCTCTTTTGTTCTGTGTTCTGCTGATAAATGTACACACTGATCCATCATGATAAGCCCTCTGATCTCTGATAGGACTCAGCCTGAGAAATAAGCCAGCAGTACCGACAAGGACAGCCACAATGACACGTTGAAGTCATTCTGCTGCTCTTCTTTCCCTTGCTCTGTTTTTCCTGCCTTTCCTCATTTCTTCCTCAGGAACACATAAACAGCACACACTCACAAAAAGTAAGACAATCACACACCCCTCCACTCTCCATATTAACATGGCTGCCTATCCCAGAGGAGCACTCAGGCATCCGAGCAGTCAACCAATCTGGTTTTAAGATTGATGGCCCCCATGGCTGATGGAACACATTCCTGCTCTACGAACAACAAATTATCTTCAAATGAAAACTCGACTACCTTGCACCCAGTGCTTTCTCTAGAAACACAGAGATCCCAGTGACCCGAGAAATATTTTGTTTTTCCATACGCAGTGGACTGATGTTGAGGTGGAGCTTCTTTAAATTAAGGACTACATCAATGTCACTGAACCTCTACTGTTGTTTTTTTCCTTTCCTTCACTTTTTAAATCTACAGACACAGAGTGAAACCAAGATTTCTTAAACGTAGCCTGGCTCTAAACCTCCCCTATTGTACAAGTAAGTATACACAAGTAAGTGTTAAGTTTCACAAACTCATACATGAAAAGCAGGTGCTTCATCCCACCTTTGAAAACATTGTACTGTACATCTTTTTAAGTGATACTCTGGAAACATATTTTATTATTGTAAATTGTGCACTCCTGAGACCCAAATGTTAGAACATGTGTTAAGTAATAAAACAATTAAGTTAGATGTATAGCTTAGCTTCTGTATCCAATACTTATGCATGAAGCACTTTTTTTTGTTTCAGCAGGTCATGTCTGGATCAGTCGGAGCCCAGATGGTTCCTCCCTGCTCCAATACAGACAAGCTCTGTGTGTGTGTCCTTCAGTCTATGCTATTTACTGATATGAAGCAGGAAGGATGATTTTTTCAACTTACTAATGATAATGGCAACAAAGAAATCATTTTTATATATATTTTGTTTTGACCAATCTGCCTCGGAAAAAAAGGGCCTTTTTTAGACATTACCCAGAATTACCCAGTACCCAGATTTTTTTAAAGCAACCAAAAGAGACAAAACGAGAGGGTATGAAGAAGAGATAACAGTTCTTTGCCATACTGTTCCCAGTTGCTCTATCCCTTGTGTTAATGCTGCTGTATCGGCCATCTTGCACAGCAGACCTTGAGCTTAACAATGGAGAGAAACCGCAAGACTTCCAACAAAGACGCGCTCTTCTACAAACCCGCTTTGTTTCATTTTAACGCATGCATTCGAATATCCAAGGATAAAGCCACAGAAGAATATGGCAGGTTACAACACTACAGAGAGTCCACCAGACGGGAAAAGGCTCAACTTGTTTTATGTTGTAACTCTCTGTGGAAAGTGAGGAAAATTCTACAACCTGTCCAAAAGGTAGTGTCAAGAGGGAGGTAGGATTATGAAGAAAGATGAGCTACCGGTATTACTTAAACTGAATCAGCAACATTTTGCATAGCAGGCAGTTGGACACTTTGCATATTAAAGTTGGCTGAAAATGTGCACATTACTGCTGAAACACTCCCTGCAGTCAGTTTGATAACTCACAGATAAAAAGGTAGCGAGGATTAGGAGAGGTAATGCACTGGTCACACACAGACAAACAGGTTCACATGGCAGATGCATCATGTCATCAAGACACGTGCAGAAAACTGGAATTTAATGTGAAGAAGAATGAAAACATCAGAATCTAAATTTGGAAACTTTTGGAAGCTGAGATGTTTTTTTCATGAACGCTGATAATTAATAGTTGTGAGTGAACGGAGCGAGGCTGCCATGACCTTCAATTTTGAAATAATGTTTTCTTTGGTCAATGCTGATATCAAATTTACAATCCACTGAGTGTAGAGACACTCCCTGAAAGCACAGGTGGTGAACTGAACTGACCTGACCTGGAGTCTGCTGGACTCTTTATCCCTCTGAAGCTGTTCAAATAAACATTGGCCACCTTGCAAGTAATATAAAAGAGAACATTTAGGATTTGGTGTTAATCAACAGATATGGGATTACATCCAAAAGAGATTGAGAGTGGTACTGCCATCTGCAGTCCCATTTATTAATACCACACCTCAAACTCACTACAGATACACTCAAACAAACCCTAACCCTAACCTTAACCCTAAACCTAACACAAATATACAGTAGATAAATGATTATGGTTTAAAATAAATCTCGCCTGTTGGAAGTAAGAGCAGTGAGATGAAAGATGTATGATAATACATATTTACTTGCTATGTTATATAAAGTATACATACACAAATCATTTAATTTCTAATTTCTAACAGGCATCTATACAACAATAAACACATAGGCCTATACACATATGATTTGTGAAAAAGGTATGCAAGAATGAAAAAGTCTTACTTCACTATTTAGGCAAATATACTTCTTACTACTTTTCTGAGAGTGAGATGAGAAGATGAAGAGAAGATCAACGCCTGTGTCGCAAGAATGAAGATGGAGTCAGAATTTGTTTAGCCTAGCTTAGCATAAAGAGTGGAAGCAGAAGGAAAAAGCTAGCTTGGCGCTGTACAAAGTTAATAAATGTGAATAACAGTGTTGCTACTGTTTTGTTTGGTTTTTGAAGTAATTTCAGCATGTAAATAATCCAATTATAACCACAAACTGTCATTCTAATGTTTCAGTTTATTTATTTATTTTTATTTGATTGTTTTTAAATGCTATTTATATTGTATGGTTATACTGCTTTGTTTTTGTTTTCTAAATGCATTTAATGCTTTTTGGCATTTCTTTGAATTGCCTTGGTGTTGAATGGTGCTATGAAAATAAACATGGCTTGCCTAATGTTTGGCTGAAACTAGCTAAATACTAGTGAGCTTTAGAGGTGTTGGAAGAAATATATTTCAACTCTGAACAGAGCCAGGCTAGCTGTTTCCCTCTGTTTCTGGTCTTTATAATTAGCTAAACTAGGCTAAGCTAACCACATTTTAATGAAGCCGTTTTTGGATCTTTTGGCCACTTGAGGGCAGCATGACAAGCTATAAACACAACACGCTGTTGAAGCTGTTTTGGCTAACATACTAGCAGTTGCCTACTTGCAAATCTAGAAGTTACTTCTTTTCCTTTTTTGGAAACATTGGAACAACGGACAATGGTCTGATGTTCGGTGGAAGAGCACAGTGGGTCTTTTAAGCTTTTCTCCTGAAAACAGCTGTCTGCTGTGTCTGTAAACTGATGAGAGCCGTGAGAGTGAACCAAACCATGTTTGTGGATTGTAAATACATAACAATGAGCTGAAAGATGCTAAAATAAGTCTTATTTAGGGAAACTGCTGAGTCAATACACACATGATAATATAAACCTACTGATTCGAGCACAATAATATCTTCTCATCTTGCTCCGAGAAATAAATACAAATAAGAATATTTCACAAAATGTTGAACTTTTCCTGTTCCAGCTAATATAATTTGTAAAATGATTTCTCATCTTATGGAAATTATGTTTGACAATGTATTGGAATAATGAATATCCTCCCACAAAAGACAGCAATAACTAATAAGAAAGTCCTGTATTTGTGTGGAAGTGTTAATTCCCAACCTTCCATCCTTTACAGATGTTTTATCGAGGCAGATGTTTGAGAGAAGACAGAGAGATACAGAAGAGGTGGAAGAAATATACAGCAACAGTCACACACACACACACACACACACACACCCACACACGTACACACAGATGTTGGCTTGCTATCAGCTTTAGCGGGCTGTGTGAAGTAAGTTATGTTCTGGCCGTTGCAGACAATACTTCAAAGATACTATCTCTGTCTCCGAGCGGACGGCTGAAGGAAGAGCTTCCAAATTAGTAAGTATATATATTTTCAGAGTTGAATACTGGAGCAACAAATCATGGCTTTGTCCTTAATATCCAGCCAAATCCAACCGACACAATCTGAAGCCGCAGACGTTAGTTAATATACATCTGAAAATAGATCCAAACATTTGACTCACTTGAGATTCCTTTGATTTAACTCGCCAGACACTTGAAATTGTCTGACACTAAAACATCCTGAAAAGAACAAGTGATACAACAGCGTCTTATAAAATATATTTTTTAAACTATGGTGTTAGTCATCACTATATCATCCATTAATTAAAACAAGAATCTGTATGCAACTTACCTCAGCGGGGTACAATGCATACTATGAATCTACATGCAATTTCTTGTTCTTAAACTGTGGGTAAACACGTCCGCACAGAAGTTTAAGGTTTTCGCTCAGGTTGGGATTACAAGAAGTGCTGACACTGAGATGGAAAAAATTACCAGACTTCTTCAAACACACAAAACCAGAATCGACTCTTCTTGTCTGATAAGGACTGTCTACTGGTAAAACAAAGGCTATAAATAGGATAAATAAACATATTGAGATCAACCACTCTTCTGCCTTCAGCTCACACTCAACCATTCCATTTTTTAGGTTTCTTCAAGTGGTAGAACATACACTGATAATATATGTATCCACTATAAAGCACAATAGTGATGCAAAAAAGCATGGATGATTAGAATCACTACAGATACAAGACTTGAGACTACAGTGAAACACAACAAAGTGTGAACAGTGATAGCAACTCAGTCAAGACCATAGCAGGATCTGGCTGGGTGGTGATGGAGGGAGCTGCTGAGGCTGTTTTGATGTTTTGTTACAGGCCGCGAAGCCACATCCAACATCACATTCACACACAGATGTACAAAACGATGTGTACTTCCTCCAAACATACACAGTAATATGCATGTTCATACACAGTATAAATCATAATAGTAATACTAAAAAAAGGCATTTTGAATATTATAGCAAAACACACTTTGAAAAACGTCCTCCCATCAGTCCTCAGTGGACTAACTTGACTCTCAGGCTCCAGTGATCCAACATCGCCTTCCATCTTCATCTTGTCCTTGTCACCTGCTCATAATGAGCCAGAGTCAGTCAGCCAACCAGTGCAATAAAGTAGCTAACAGGGAGTCAGAGCGGGGCAGATGACCCTGTTGGCAGGGAAACTTCTGGCAAGAAAACTAAGAGGAACACTGAAACAGATATCAGACAGCGGAAGGGCTGCATATGTGTGTTGGGTTCACTGGCTGGTCAACTGAAAGTGTTTCACAAAAAAGACAAAAAAAAAAAAAAAAAGCAACATTCTTGGCTTGTCCTCACATAAAAAGGGGTTACACTAAGAGAAAAGGTTTCATCCCATAAACCAATGGTTGTGAAACTTTTCCCCTTACTTGGCTTCCCATTGTTTTCTCAACTGAATGTATGCAGTTTCAGTTATTAATCTAAACAAATTTAATGTTTTAAGCCACTTAACTATTATCCTCTGGAGTTGTTTATGTTATGCATACTTCTGTGTTCACCTGAAGCTGGTTTATTTCAAATCCAGTCTTCCTTCTGTGCAAAAATGTATTTAAAAGTTGATCTGAAGCTTATATGAAGCTTGAGCCATCCAAATAAGTCAAATTAATAAGATATCTTTCAATATTAGTCTTTTCAGTGCCAAAGTCCCTCTTTTTGTTACTATACTTCCACCACAGCTCAACAGGGAAACACAAAGAGGAAACTTGATGCTAAAAAGACTGTAAATGTGGCAGATATCCACTTGATATGATTAATTCAGACTGCTGAAGCCTCATATAAGCTTCACAACTATTTTTAAATGTATTTTTACAGTAAATGACTGTGTGGACACACTCACATTAGCATTTAGCTCAGAGTACCACTGTGCTTAAATGTCATGTTTACTTCAAGATGGTTCAAAACAAGAATCTGAGCAGTAAGTATATTTTTAAAAAGGATATGATATTATTATCTATATACTACCTAATGAATGTTTTAGGCAGATGTCTAAAATAGTTGTAATGAACTGGATTTGACACCCATTGTTCCCTGCCAGACAAACACTTCCTTGCACTCAGACCATCCATCAGCTTACAGCTTTGCCATCATCAGCTCTGTGTGTGAGTCTTTTCACACTACAGTATGTGCGTATGAACTCCTTTCATTTAATGTCTTTAGTGGTCACTGGATGGAAGCATGTGTGTACCTGTGTTTTTGTTGTAGCGTGTGTGTATTGGGCTGTGGGTTGCGGGGGTGGTGGGGCGAAGACGTAGCCCAGTCGGGCGGCCTCCTGCTGCAGAGTGACCGCTCAGCGCCGCTCACCATGATGAAGTACCAGACACATTCCAGCACTTTAATAACAAATGGGCTGACAGGGAATGATGATGGTGGGGTATGGGTTCAGTCATCAAGAGTAATAATAGATTATTTTGATGTTGCGGTTTGGTGCTACATGGTCTCAAAGTATCTCATGCTGTGATAAAGTTTTGATGATGGGACGTTTGAATACATTTTTACTTCAGCGAACTCAGCGGAGTCATCGTGGAATAGTTCCTGATAGACTTTAAATGAGCTCACGAAATATTAAAAGCCACTGCATCTCAGTAGGAGAGTGTTCCCCTTTCTTACAGTTTTCTTAACATCTCTATCTTCAATCTGTTTTCTTTCCAACAGAACTCCCTTGCAAATCTCAACCCTCTATTTCTAGTTCCGCATGTTGCTCTTGGAGGACGGCCCGACTTCACTTCCGACATGAAGAACCGCACGAAAAAACAAACACTGGTCGTCTTTATCAGAGACAGAGAAATATAGAGATGACCACAGTGGCAGTGGCCGGTGGTGGGGCAGGAGCTCCGCTGATCTGAATCCGATGACCTCTGACCTCATTTTTCCCACCATCTGACAGGTCATTAAGGGCTGGACTGAACGCCATCAATCAGTAGCTAACAGATTACCATCGACTCACGTTATTGCCTCCCTCTGAATAGTTATTTGAAAGCAAAAACACTTTATCCATCATTTTATCAATTAGTTATCAAAATACTATTTGGAGAAGAAGAAAAAAAGCAATCGGCCTTATGACTTTATCTCTCCTTTTCCAAAGAGTTTCTCATAGAGAGTTTGTATATTACTCTCAAAGTATTAAATAAAGAGCTAAAGCTAAATTAATGACTGATATCAATCAGATAATATAGTTAAGAGTTATTTTTAACAAAAATATGTTTACCAGTTATGGAAAACCATTAAGAGAGGAAAAACATGAGAACAAATAACAGTCAGGCACTACAGGAAGTGAGTAAATCAAAGTGCTGACCTCTGTGTATCAGTAAATCAAGCGTTTCTAAAATTACTGGTCGACAGATAGTGAACGTTGAGCCTCAAAATAGAAGAATGAACCTTAGCTTTTAAACGCTAAAACACAACCTGAAATTTATGAGTTGTGCAGCTTAACTTTCTACAACAAAAACAGTGTTTGGCACACAAAGACCACTCAGCTATGGTTAGACTGCATCTAAAAATTGGTTTCCCACACTGGATTACATCTGCAGCTACATACTCAACTGTTGTCTGAAGGAGGACTTGTTCATTCAAATACAGCAAAAAAGTGAGACCAACTGTAATAATCAGTTGGCGTCAAGGACCAATAGTGTCATGGTAATCTGAGCAGTCTGTGGAGGTTCATGTAGGTGAGCATCATTCTGTCCAACTAATGTCATGGCTCCCTTTTGCCAAATATGCAGTGTTGTGGTGGGTAATATGCAACCATAACAACCCACAGTATGTGGGCAAACAATCTAAAAGTGATGAAATAATGAAAAATGGCTTTTGAACCTTCAGTAATTCTCATCATATTTTTTTAACAATAAATGAACAACACTAACGGCATGATTACACACAGTGTTTAGCGAGGGCAACATGTTAGTAAAGCAGCAGCAGGATGTATTCAGGCGCAACATGAGTGCAGGTCACCAACATTTTGGCAGC
Source organism: Scomber scombrus (assembly GCF_963691925.1). Taxonomy (NCBI): domain Eukaryota; kingdom Metazoa; phylum Chordata; class Actinopteri; order Scombriformes; family Scombridae; genus Scomber; species Scomber scombrus. The sequence continues at coordinate 28,083,234 of NC_084975.1, read as the reverse complement.
GCTCAGAACCCACCAACACCCACTGTAGTTAAATGTGTAAAAGGGAAAGAAATACATTTGAAATGTTAAAATATGCCTCGCATTGCATTTACGCATAATAATGCAAACGATATGTGAGCAGTTACATGGCAACGTGTAGATGGCTACCTGGACTGAAACAGAAGAGTATCTGTCCTGTAAGACAATTATGAGACAATGAGACAGCCTGAAAAACATGGCTGAAACACTTCATATTGACCATGCTATAAGAGTCTACATCCATGCCAGGCTTTACTAACTGTAGGTACTGGTATTCTGAGCTAAAGGCTAATGTCAAAATGAAAATATTCAAACAGTGACAATGCTAAGATGCTGATCTCCAGTAGATACTGTTTACCATATTTGGTATCACAGTTAATAGTTAGCTCGCTAGCATATCTAAAAAGGTTTGCCTCATGGTGGTGCTAGAAGAAAAGACAAGGATTACTCTGGGGACCATGAATGGCTTATCAACATTTTATTGCAATCCATTAAGAAGTTGAGATATTTCAGTTTGGAAAAAAGTGTTGGACTGAATGACCAACCAACCAACATTTCCATTGATTAAGCCACTCCGCTAGTTTGGCTAAAAATGGTTAAACATTTGGTTCAGAAGCTACAAATTACTGAAATAGTGTATGTTTTTATTAAACACAATAAAATATGAGATGTTAGCAGCTGTCACCAATTCTGTGTTAGTCATCATATTTGATGAAGGGTGTATAATGAAAGACAAAGTACTTTTCCTTAGGACTTGTTGGTCTTGACTTTGGTCTGACTTGGGACTTTCAGGTCTTAATTTTCTTGTAACTCACAAAGCAATGACTTTTCCCCACCTCTGGGATGTACAAATAATTACTGTGCATGCTGTTGATTGGTTCATGTTCAACTTTAAGAATACGGTGAAACTCAGTGCTTCACGTGTTTGGGCAAAGACATAATTAGAATACTCCTTCTCTACATTTTTAATTATCACTTTGGATCTCACTTAGTAGCACTAGCCAAATATTAATATACTCTCTGTAAACTGTAATGAAGATGAGATCTCATTAGTTTCACTTCAAGCCATTGCAATCACAGCACTAGAACTTGTACACAGAGGAAATATAAACATAGTCTCTTAGGGCCCACTTCCCTGTCAATTTGATACTTTTATCTTTGACCTTGTTCAAACTGAATTTGTGGCAAGAAAGGACCAAAAATATTACCCTCTTGTGAGAACATAAAATTACCATTCTGGTTCACATTGCTTTGTCCTTTTATTCATTCTTTATCTCCTGGGTCCTGACCCTCCAGCATACCAGGGGGTCATCCAGACGTGTCCCCCAGTTGGAAAGGCCCTCTCTGGGTAGAGGGCAGTGGGCCTCTCTGGACAGACCAGCCCAAGGAAAACCACAGAGGCCGTGGGCCGTAGAGAGCAGGAAAATGACACCAGCTCTGCTAATGGAATCATAATAGAGAAAGACATTTATCTGTGTCGTCACTGCTACACTATCAAAACAAACAGACCTGTGATGTATCTGAGTGGTTAATGGGCCAGTCAGTGGGATTACTAGTCCATTTTTAATCTTGATCGTTACCACTTTCTGCCCTCCTGTCTGCTTTTCTCCATTTCATTTTCACACAGAAAAAAATCAGAGCACACCAAAATGCATCACAACAAGCAACGTGAGAAAGTTCACCCCGCTCACTGGTCAGATGTGTATGCAAGAACATAAAAACAGGAAGAAGGTCCTGAAGAAGGTCCTCTGGCCAAATATAGTGTTCTTTGTTTTGCTATTCCAGGGCGGACTCACAGAGTACACATAGGAGTTGGGTCGGATAAAGATTGGATCACATTGCCACCACAAACAAACTGCTCCTTTGTTTAATTTGTTTTGGTCCGCCATTGATTATAATTGTTGCGTTCAGACTTGCCCAAACCAATCACCAAGGAGGAAAATGAACCAGAGTCCAATTAAATCAGGCTAAAAAGTGCAGAAAATGCCCTTCGCCTTGTTATCTAATACACAGTCACGTCACAGATGAGACCACACCGAGGTGAAATAGTCTTGAAACATTTAACCACAGTAGGCAGTGGAGCACTGTATAAGCCTGGTGTTAAGTTACAGTTTACCTCCTGCACAGGACTTCATAGATGTTGGTAGGTTCACCTTTTGCCTTCACATTCTCCTCTTACTACTTTAAAGTTATAAATGGGTCTGTTTCACTGCACTTTTATAATACTTGCTTGCTTCACAGTGATAAAAATTAATACGCATTTTTCAAAGTCGCGACTGTACACAAATCACACATCACACGACACCCTCGGTTTACTGTTTCAGCCTCACCGGTCCCATCTATTTGAAACAAAATCTAAGAAAACAAGGTCAAACGTAGCAGCTGTTATCTACAGAATGAGTTCAAGCTATGGTTCAATGTCATAACAAAAAAGAACACAAACAGGTTGTTATGGACTGAAGTTGTTGGACTCCAATCTCTGACATTTAGAAAGCCGGTAAAAAAAATACATTTGTAGCATAATGGAGTTTGGCAGGTCGTTTTGGGCCTTTGATTTAGAGGGCAGCGCACATGTGTGAGACACAGAGAGAGAAACGCTTCTAATCTAATGTGAGGATTTTTACCGTTCAAACATTTGAAAAGTAACAGCTAGAGACAGAGACAGCTAGAGAGAGTAAGAGACAAAGATCATAGTCATGACAGGTTTATAGGATTCCCTGGAGTGAAAATGAGTTCTCCATCATTCCGACTGCAAGAAACCCACCGAGGGAGGGACTCAAACATGGACACCTCCTGTAGTCTATGTGTGTCTATGTCTGTGTGACCCAGACCAGAGTTTTAGTCCCCTACTCCATCAATAACAAAATGGCTTCATCTACTGGAGCGGAGAGCATGTGCAGAGACAACCACACACACACACACACACACACACACACACACACACACACACACACACGTTCTAACACACACACATTCCTGTAGATATATAGGCATCAGTGACAGTGTTGGTCTGGGGGAGGACCATGTACCCATAAGAAGTTAAAGCCTTCCCAGGAAATCAGAAACGTATGTCTGCTGCCACGGTGGTCTAGCGTGGAGGATAATTCAGTCACATCCACAGATCCTCTATCTCACCTCATCCTATCTTTTCCTTTCTTTGGCTCTGTGTCTCTGACACATTTTAAGTGTGTACAAAGATTTTTAATGGCTCCTGTGATATACTCAAATTAGGTCACAGGACCCTTTTAGGTAAGACTGTTGGACAGTCTCAGACCAGCCTTGCAAAAAAGACTGTATCTTGTTTACTCAGTTTCCACAAGAGGATTTTAATCAGAAAAACATCCACTGACAATTGACCAGCTAAAGGCCAAACCAATCAGCAAACTTTGGGGAGTTTAGATGATATTATCTTTGACAGCTGTCATGTTCTTCCAGTTTGAAAATTAAAAGCTAAGACTAATGGTAGGCATTGTACTAATCAGGCATTTAGAGGAAAGTTGTATGTAGTTGGAACAATTTTTGAGATAATGTTAAGATAAAAGTAGTCACCATTTTAAGCCGGGGTTTGTTGATAATGGTAGTAATTTTCAAATCTGTGTGGTCTGTAATGGATAAGAATAAACATGTTGGAAATGATGTAGCATCTGCCTGTCACACTGTCTGCCTTCAGTCATCATGAAAACCTCGGACGCATCTGAACAATCGTTATATTGGCAGTTTGGGGCAAATAAAAACTTTTTTATCTGAACACACCTTGATTGTAAGAGATATGTAACAGACTGACATCTAAACTTTCAACATGTGGGTCAGACTACCTGTCACAGTGCTGCAGTCATGCCCAAGGAAGAACTACCTTTCAACAGTGGATGTCACATCAGGATATGTAGGGTATTGTGATGCACCATACTGACTTGTGCTGTTGAAACTTGGCTCCACTCAATGGCCTGTTTATGCAAGCTATTGGAATATTAGTATTTAATCTACACCTTTATTTATTGATTTCTAATCCAATTTAGTTGGATATCTTTTAAATTGAATGACCATGAAATGTTTATCTAAATTATTTCGAAGATCCATTATTTGATCGTTTTGTTCCAAACAACATAGTGACTCATAGTTCAATTTTCAATTTATTGAAGTTTAAAGCATGAAATTGCTATTGCATTTCCAATGCTGTGAAAAGAACAGATGTTTGGAACATCTGTCCAGTCCCACACTCTGTCATACAGATGCTGACACGCAGGATTAAACTGAATAACTGAAAGCTTAAAAACTTGGAAGATCGGTACTAAGAAGTACAGACGTTGAACTGCAATGTTTACTCTGATTATTAATCTACATCATCATATTTTCCCCTGGTTGTTACCATAGTTACAGTTGCTCGCTGGTAAAAAGGCAACCAGGACGCATGCAAATGGGCACAGCCACCTATGCTCATTATCCATTTGCTGCAACCCCTATTTTTATAGCTGACAATTGACTTGCTTTGTTTATGATATTTACATTAATGTCTAAAGGGAAATCATTTTATTTATGGTAAAATAGCAAAGAGCAGGGGACATACAGGAATCTTAGTCCCCAGACTCCACTTTAAGAACCACTTGCCTGTTTATCTCCCAAATTTGTCTCCTCTTGCTGTATTTATCATTGTGTCTCCCTCCATCTCTCTTTTTCTTCCCACAATGGTCTCTTTTTCTTTCACTGTATCTCTAATCTCTCAATACCAAGATGTGCATCAGGAAGATGATTCATAATTTAAAGTCTGATAACTGCTTTAAAAGGGAGAGTTGCCTGTAGCATAAGGCCTGGGCTTATTTAAGAGCCTATAAATGATGCGGAGGGCGACCTTTCAACTCTGCTGACCTTTGACAGCAGGGCGACGTTTCAGAGATTATCTTCTCTGCTCTGCTCTCTCTACAAGGATGAAAGACGAGAGGAGTGTGTGTGCGCGTATGTGAGTGTAGGTGTGTGTTGAACACAAGTGATTCACAGCTGAGGACACACTCTCAGAGAGACTAGGAGTGCAGTCAGTCATGCTAAGCCCTGCTAAGGAAAGGTGAAGCCTGTTATTTATCAGCGTCGTGAGGGTTCACCGCAGTAAAAATGTGCAGAGATAGAAACCACAGAAGACAAACAGCACAACTATATTTCAACCCTGAGAATAAGAATTGCTGTGTGAAGAAAATAGTAAAACACTGAGAGGTTTGAGTTCAAATGCCTTCTTTTCTTTTAATTCTACTGATGCGTTAAACTGTTAAAGGGGTAGTTAACTGATTTACTGTGTGTATAAAGTCTCACATATCCTAAAGCTGATGGGAGATTTTCACAGATTTGATTTGGGAGGAGTGGATTTAGACAGGTAATCCATGTAGCCTTCATTCAGCTTAGAGTAATGATGAGAAGGAAAATCCTTAGATATTTGCATAGAATGTTTTCACATTGGTCTGGTATTTCTCTGGATATAGGAAGATAAATATGGCCACAAATCAGTTGTACTGTCGTAAGTAAAAAAGTATGTCCCACAGTAGGAAGTGATCTTAAAGCAAATGTAATTTTCCCCTTAGCCTTATTGACTTAAATTAATGATGCTAAGGAAATTTCAGTTGGTGTACTTACTGTCGGTTCTGCTAATAAAATTATCAATACATTAGTGGGAGTTACCATTTAGAGAATGTACGCTTTAAATGAATTAAAAAGAGTAAAAAACTAGATAACTTTCAACTTTGAACAATGGCAAATTAAAACAAATAAAGAGAAATCATTAAGACAGATATGAAATCTCTTAAAAAGCTGGAACAACAGCTGTATGTTTTACCTTAAAGGACCACACTGATGGTTTAGCACATCTAACCAGGGATTCCCCACGAGGGGTAGTTGTATGCAAAGGGGTCATTATTTTCCAAGGGGTACATGGAAAGACTGTAGATTAACTCACATTGAGTGAGCTGTAACACTTGAACATTAGCTTAGGTTTCCATGGATCATGGTTATGGATGGCAGGCTTCCATGGATTGTGGTTGTTGACTGTTTTCTGCTGTGGTCCTACTTGATGACCATGCATACTATTATTATTATTATGTATCATACTTCTATTGTTATTGTCATTATTGGTGTTATTGTGCTTCTCTGGGTCTCTCTCTCTCCTCTCCCTCTTTCTCTCTCAACCCAATTGGTGGAGGCAGATGGCTGCCCAACTAGAATCCGGTTCTGCTTGAGGTTCCTTTCTGTTAAAGAGAGCCACTGTTCATTTTTATCCTTATTGGACAGTTGAAAGTGAACAGGCAGACAAGAAACAAGGGAATAGAAATGAGGGGAGTGAACCAGGGACGCTATAGTTATGAGGTGACCAGCTACCAGGGTATTCCTCAATATCCACTTCTATATCATTAATACAGAAGTGGATATTGTGGATATTTAATACAAATGAACACACTTGCAACATGAATGGAGTTGATGACGCTGTATTTGAGTTGATCTGACAGAAATGTGGGCGTGCATTAGAAAAAAAAGTTTTAAACTAATTATTGCAAATCACAGATAACCATTTTGTACGCCATGCTGCTCTCTCAAAATGTTCAATGTACTTTTTCTGCTATTCCTAGCAGCCACTGCTATTCCTAGCAGCCACATAATTTAATTATTACTTCATCCCAATAATGATTGTCTTTTCAGGGCACTGTACAATGCTATTTTAGCTGGCTCACGTTTCGTCATCTTACATCGTGTCCCATTTACAGAAACACATCTTTAGATCGCTTGCTATAGCTGTCACTATTTCTAAATGTGCACCTGAGGACAATATTGTGAATTATGTGGTATTTTGATATTTATTACATTTTTATATATTAAAACATAATTTAAAAAGTAGGTAATCTAAATGTCACCTTATTTTTTTAACAGGGTGAAACATTAAAAAAATCACTTTAATTCATCAAACACTTTGATAAAAAGTCTGCATATAAACTACATTAAACTAAAAACATAAACACCTAAACTCAACACTAACTAAAAGTATTGTAGACTTGATCTTCAATATCCTGGATTATACAACTCAAGCAGCTTTCAAAAGTCTTGATGTTGATTTTCAGCACAGAAATGAATGAAAACCAATGGCTGTTCGGAGCTGCAGTAAAATTGTAAACACAGTGGTATGGTCCTTTAAGACTACAATCCAGTGTAAAAATGGGAGGGAGATAAGGTTACTTGACTTCCAGGAAGGCATTTATTCAATACCAACGCTAAATGTCTTCATCAAAAAGGTAAGGAAATTACTTTTAAATATTTAAAACTTAATAATGTCAAATGGATTTATGTTAGAAGAGTTGCAATATACAAAAAAAAGAAAAAGCAGAGTTTTTATACTACAGTATTCGGCCTGCATCGGAGCACAATCGTCTCTCTCCGTTATAATCTGGTCGTTTAAGTATTTTTACAGGGCCAAAGGAGCAGCTGTACTTCTTCACTCTAAGACTGCAGAGTACACTCAGAGTGCCAGGATTGCACTCAGCCTCCGACTCAGCAGACATCTACTGCACCGTTTAATACGACTTCCCGACCAGATTTACTGTGATGGCTTTTGAAGCAAAGAGGTATAATATGACAAAACACGGCCCCATAACCCCATGATACTCAACAATGTTTAGTGGTGAGACCCACTTAGCTGGAGGATTGGCAAATATATTGCTTTCCTCCCTTCTCATGTACAGAAGTTCAATAAAATGGGCCAGTAAATCAGGCTTGAATTCAAACTTGTGACTGCTCTTTTACTGTACAGGCCTCTGTCTTTGAGTTAGGGGTAACTGTTATGGTGTGTGTGTGTGAGCGTGTGCGTGTGTGTGTACAAGCACCGTTCATTACTTCACTGTACTGTGACTCAATAGCTAGCAAGTGACTTCTGTAAACGCACAGGTTACCCCTCTGGCCGTGCTGAGACTTCATCTAAAAATGACATGCATACTGTATCAGTGAGCTAATGCACACACTAGCTACACAATCGACGTATCTTCTTTTTCCCATGGTGCCCACCTCTAAAAGGGGGTATTTTAACATCAAATGAGCCCACCACACACACTTAATACAGTGTGTGCTGGGGGACACATTGATGGAATGTGAATGTCAGCGGTCTCTTTATTTACTCTCCATATAAAACACTGAGCAGTAATTAACAGCAGGTATCCTCCCCAGCCAGAGGGTAATTGAGTGTTTCAAAGCACCAACACTTCATAACCCAGGCTGTGTGTGTGTGTGTGTGTGTGTGTGTGTGTGTGTGTGTGTGTGTATGTAAGTGAGAGAGGAAGAGACAGAAACTGTATGAGAGAGAAACCGAACGTGTATGTGTTTGTACGCGCCAGTGTATTAAAATTAACTCCTTTATATTCCACACCTCTCCCCCACCTCTCCTCCCCTTCCCTCCCTACCGCCCAAATAAGGATAAGGGTCAGCAGAGGTGGGCACAGCCACTCAAACGCTCCAGATTTCTTTATGAGCGCATTAACATTCAGGCGCATTCATTATCAGTAAGTGTAGTAAGATGGACCAAGCGGAGACCTTGTGCCACCATCAAATGCGCGGTATTAATTTTAGTACGTGAGCAGAATGGTTGTGAAGGGGAGCAGAGGTTTTCTTTATCATGTCAACAGGGGCAGCTTTGGGATCTTTACTATACACACTTTGCAACCAGTGACAGAAACTTCCCCAACCACGTACCTGTCTTACATAGCAATTTTTAAAAAATTGGACAATCTCACGAATGCTCAAAAACAGGAGCCAGAGAGACACTTAAACAAGTTGCCCGCTCTAACCTCTCCATTTTCTGCCACAGTTGGCAACAAAACAGTTCACAACCATCTCAGCTGATTGGTGAACCTCGGCACAAAAAGAATACAATGTTCTAGCACAAACTCACCCACCGAGATGTGGAACTGAAGGTCATTGAAGAAGTGAAGTAGAATGTAGCTAATATTAAAGCCTTTGTGTTGATGCTCAAACAAGGTTCAAATGAAACACATGGGCACTGAAGTCAAAGTGGCCCCAACGCTTGCTTCCTGACACTTTTAGACATGAATTAAGGGACTGGTACCTGGTTTTCCAATCTTTACTCACGTACAGTACTTGATATATTTGTGAGATTATTAAATATAAATGGTCAGGGTGACTTGCATATGGGATATAAGTGCCATAAGACACTATACCACTATATTTTTTACTGTTTGGCTACAAAACATTAAATGGGCTACATCCAACATACCTTTCTGATCTTTTACAACCACATGTTCCATCAAGGACACTTGTTTTATGGTTTTGCATTTTTGATTGTACAGCACTTTGGTCAACTGCTGTTGTTTTTAAATGTGCTTTACAAAGAAATGTGACTTGATAATCACAGGGATTTAAGTGAAGAAAGAACCTGAGAAGTTGTCCAGGAAGAAATATGTACACTGTATTGAATGAAGTATTATATGAATTTAAAGCTGCTCTATGCCTAAAATCAGGTATGGTGTCTGATAACTCTAACTCTTGTAATAATGTGACAGTTTCCTGTATCGTGCAGTTATCTCACCAGGAATGAAAAGAAATGAAGACAACATACATTTACAGACCCTCTACATATTTATCCAAGCTACTACACTGTCCTGTAAACTGAAGATACTATTAGATAATATTTCCCTCTACTGAAGCTTGACCTTAGAGAAAAGTTTAGTAACCCAAAACTCTATTATTTCATGTTCTTCCAGCCCAATTACAAATGCTTTATCAGTTCAATAAAGTGCATCAGACATGTCCTACAGTACATATGTACAATGAGAGCAGTCACACTAATTAGAAGCCAAGTATCTGTGGTCAGCTGCCATATGCTCATCCTCACAGGGAACATAAAGTTAACGAGTGGCTCGTTACAATGCGTTAATTGGCCTGTATGCTCACTAATTGATTTTTGTTAATTAGGGTAAAGGGGTTTGCACTAATTGTTATCTCTTAATTAATGTTAATAGGTGTTAACAGACTCCTACCAGTTGTGTCTCAAGTTGTAATTGGCCCAGCAACAGCAGCACCAGCAGTAGAAACAAAATGTGGCAATCAAAGGTGCCTCTGCTGTTAGAGGCCCTCTGAGACCTGCAACCCTGATTGGCCGTGACGTTAATTAATGTTAATTAGCTGTAAACAGTTACAGGCCGTTTTAACTGGCAACATACCCCAGCCTTTGCTGTTTATTGATTTGGCTGTTCTTTGTGAAATTTATGACATATTGCAAATGTAACACAAACTGCTGTTTCAATAAATTTGTACTTGAGTATAAAGAACAGCTGTTTACTCTGTTTGTTTTGCCAAGTTACATTGCTCTGGTCAGTGAGGCAGGAGTAAGTAAATATACTCATTAGGGAGGGGTATCAAGGTTAAACCAAAGACCGAAACTCAGATAAAGCAGTAGTGTATAACTTGTTTATATTATTTGGTGCATTGTAAACCAACGACTAATGTGAGTCATCATCACAATAGCTAACAAATTACATATGAAGCCAATGCAAGCTGACATTTTTATTTTTATATTATATTTTTTACCACCTCAACCACATACAACTGTTTATAGAAATAAAATCTTTCAAATAAAATTGCATACATTTTATTAACATCTAGTGGAATAATTCCCTCTTCCTGGCTTGACTATAAATGCACAATCACTATATTACACAACAGGAAACAAACTAGTGAACACAATTGTCCTGAATATAAATAAAATGGAGAAATGTTTGTGTAACAGCCATTTGAACAGGCCAAAACTAAACACCCTTGCATACATTTGTACAGCTTGGGCTCTAATTTAGCAAATAAAACAAATGAATGCACTGAATTGAAAGGAATCAGTAATACATCTTTATAATTAAAGTGATACTATTTCAGAACATTTAAACCTGCACAAACAGTAGTTACCAAACATGTGCTATGGTAACCACAGATTTGATTTTGGTGGTTTAACTGTCTGTGCGTGGTCTTTTGGGCAGACGGAGCCTCTCTGTGTTGAGAAACTGTTCGATTTTTGATATCTGGGCTCTTAATGATGACTGTTGTTCCTCCCTCTCTTGGGAGCAGGAGGGTTCCCAGTCAGACTCAGAATTAGGACCTGCAGGTTGTGTAGTACTACTAGACCTGGTGTGAGAAGACATGACAATGTTTTCATCTTAGTGAGAAATCACAGAATGATTTTCCCACTAATGGGGTCTGTTTTTTCAGGATGGTGGCTGACAAAGCAAATGATGTCAGCTCAAACCGCAGTTATTACTGTACACCAAAGACATCAACAAATATTGCAAATTTGACTTTATATTATCACTATAGTGAATAAAATAAGGACATTACCCATTTGGTAAAGGAAATTTTCATTCAGCTAGCTAGATATTGTTGCTATTTAATTATGGACTACATCTTTAAATAAATACAACACTAATCAAGTCTGTTCTGTGCTAGTCAGATCTCTACAAGAGTGTGCATGACCACCAATCTCACATTATCTCAGGCTTGTTGAACTTGGATTATGCATTATCACTGTTAACTGTGTTTATCGCACCTGTGTGCAGTAGAGCTGATACGTACCTCCAGACCTTTCTCCAGTTCTGCCACAGCACTAAAACCAAGTGTGGAGATACGTCTGGCTATGAAAGACTACTGCAGACCTAACCTGCTGTCTTTTGATGGTCATATAAAGTAAATGATGATGATATAAACGGTTCCTTTAATGGTAGAACATTAATTCTGGTTCATAGGAAGGAGGTCCCCTTTCTGTATATATGTGAATGAACTTACCCTGAAGTGGACTGTCTACTGCCTGCACTGGACGAGGTGAAGGCTGGAAAAGAACTGATGGACAAAGAGACTCGGCTCTCCTACATGAAAATGACACCAAATAATAGGACTATCACATAATGCCAAACAGCAGCGCTAGTCTTATATTTAGCCTGTAAAGAAAACAGTTTTATTCTCTCTCAAGCTTCAAAGACTCCTGAGGAAACTGAACATTTCTGGTAAAAGGAACATTAAGTGATAAACAAAGGCATAGCAGACAATAACCAGTGGCAATTGATATGTAACAGTATCCAGCCCAGAGAAAGTAGCCAGGCCCAGACTGAACTCTGTGTGACGTTCCCAGTGTTCAGAGTCCGCAGAAAATGAAGGCTTTGGCCCTCGCTGCAATTTGTTAAACTATCAGACCAGTTTTTTTCTCATACTTGAGGCATGTTGTACTCTATCTCCCTCAATTGCCAGCACCTGGATCTTATAAAACACAGAGTGACAGTTTGCGGTGATGGTGACAAAAGAGAGAATGAGAGCGTGTGAGAGTGAAAAAGTGCAACAGAGAATGAAAAAGAGAGAAAAGGAGAGCAAGAGGACGGAGGGAGAGATGGATGATGAAGTGAGCGAGAAAGATAGAGAGAGAGAAAAAGAGAGAGAGAGAAAATAGATGGATAAAGACTAAGTAAGTGAGAGAGGAGAGGTGCCCAAGCATCATTAGGTAGATTTTCTTTCACAGGTCATTCATCCCCTGTCTGTCTGGCTGTCTACGGGACGTCCATGAGTTCAACATACATCAGCTACATCCTCTCACTCATCACCCGGCTTAATATTTTGTCAAAGTTTTATACCTCTGAAATGTTTCTCAGATATTCTGCGCATGCTGTTAAATGTGTTGGCCTGAGCTGATGCGTGCTCGCTCTCACACTCTGAGCTTTCTGCACCACAAAAATGTTGAAAAAGCATTTTAACTTCTAGTTCTTATGAGGACGTGTCAGCTTGATGTAAAAGACGTATTCGTTAAGCTGTAGTGCAAATTTCCCCCGGGGGTCCACTCGACGTTTTGTAAAAATGATGAAGCTCTGAATCTGTGGAACAAAAAAATATTTACTCAATGGAGAAAATATTTTATAAGGGTCATTCTGATGTCCTCTGAGGTGGCTCGTGTGTTAGTAAGTGAACATCACACTGTGGTGATTTCCTGCTGTTATGCAGAGCGATCTTGTGGCTTTACTGTGATGAAATATACTTGGACCTGAGTTTCAACAGTTAAAATTAAATTTTCCACATAGCTGTGAGTTGATATCATGCAGAGTGGAATCGTTAATAGACTATTTGAGAGATATGGGCATGTAAATCTGGCATGCCGTTTTGCCTCTGTTATCTGTTTCATTGGGATCTGTTTTAAAATTGCCTCTGTTCCAAGTAGAGTTTGATATTGTAAAGTCTGTGGTGCTTGATGTTATTTTTGAGTATCGACTTGTGAGTATGTTTCATAAGCAACGTCCCTAAAGATTCTGCTGGTAAACCACATTAGGCTTTGTCTGTAAAAGTTTAGGCTGTCCCCAGAGCAGCTTCTGTAACTGACCGTGTCTCTGCAGGTCTCTCCCATAGCTTTCCACTCTCCCTGCTGGTGTCTCCTCGAGGAAGCTGCGGTCCCAGAGACACTGGAGGCATTCAACAGATCCGACGCCCTGGTAATCACCGAGGAGACTGAGAGGAATGAGGTGAGATGGCAACAACAGCAAGAAGGTAAGAATGAATGATTATTAGTGATGAGATTCGGTATGAAATACAGATGTACACAGAGGTCACTGTGTGGGTAGGTTCTCAGAGGAGCAACGGTGCAGTGTGTTCCACAATGGTAAAATGCTTCATGAGCTGAATGGATTATTTAAATGCAACCATCACCTTTGCTGTGCTTGCTTTTGAGGAACATGGGTATAGTGCTGGGAGGATGTCTGAGGAATCCACCACTTGTACTGTGTTCAGGCATGTGGGATCCCTGTAAAGGTACAAATGTTTAATGAGACCAAAATAACAACTGTAAAGAAAACTGAATCAAACATCAAAAAATAAGTGTCTTGTGCTCATATAACATATACATCCATTATAACCTGGATTTAGTTTTTGTGGACTTGACCAATATTTCTATAAGTGGTTATCATATTACAGACAGAATTAAGTCTAATGGGGCAACCGACACTAGCAATTGGACGATCAGTTTCACTTTATGCTGCTCATAGTAAAAAGCAGTAAGTTTAACTGCAGGACTAATAATATGTCACTTTATGAACTTTTAACATTTTTCAGGTGAGATAGTAATTTTTTACATCCCCAATATGTGGTCAGTTCAACCAAATAACGTCTATTCAGAAAGTTGCACAGTCATTGTCAGAGCAGCCAGCTGCTACAGATGCTGGCTGGGTGAGATACCAGCTGTATGATTCAATGAACTGCACTGAGCTGCACCAGCTATGTCAAAACTGGCATGAGACATTTGGCAATAAGCTAGATCAATACTGAAAAATCATATCAATAAATTAGATTTCCCCTGGATTGCTGTGTTGTGAAATGGCATGCAATGAAAAATGATGCTGTGTGCATGCTATCTACCATTAGTGAGTTCTGTGACATTATGGTGTTACACATACTCTAGGGGCATGTATGAAACTATTTAGTTGTTACTTGGAGTTATGTTGTAACTCATCTCAGTGGTGCAACCGCTTTCTGATCGTGCAGGTCTTGAGTAAGTTATTGTCTTCCTTGTAGTAGTACTATAAGTATCACTGTAAGCTGTAAGCTTTATGCTATATTGAGGGAGTAATAGGGGTGGGGGTTATTCTGCTACCTATTTGTTTGGATCAGGTGGTCAATTCTTACACATTGCACCTTTAATGCTAAGCTAATCACTGCCAGCTCCAGCTACATATTTAAAGTACACATGGGATTAATATAAATCTAACTACTCCTTTAAAACCTGTAGTTTGCCCTTAGTTCAAAGACAGCAGCATTCTACGTCTGCAATACAGTTATTGAGTGACATGTTTTCGTAACAAATATAAATGATGGCTACAATGGAAAAAGACAGCTTTTCAAGGTTCTCTTAAAGGCAACTCAATGGTCATGCTTTTTTGTTGTAGTACCTGAGCAAACTGATGCAGAACAGAGACAGATGTAGTTGTGGATCCTGCTGTATTTCTCTTGGCACCGCTCCAGTCAAATGACGACCTGTAAGTCCTATTGCTGGGCAGAGGTGACTCAATGGTATCATCGAGGGGCAGTTCTTTTACAGGCTTCTCATGGCACTTTGAGCGGTCCAATTCTGGTGATGCATCATTGCTGTAACTTTGATGGACAGACGGCTTCAAACCGGCTTTGCTTTCAGCAGTTTGTGAATCTTCAACATCTTGTTTATCATATTTTAAGTGTTCCAGACAACTGCCAGTTTCAACTTGAGTTTTAGCGTCTACATTGTCAGAAGCATCCTTCATATTAGATTTTTCCATAGTTCTCTTGGCAGTCTCACAGGAATTGCTCACATTTGTCTGACCGTCACTCTTATTATGTGCAACAGAATCAGTTACCAGAGACGTCAGCTGTTCATTCTCCTGTTTTGAGATTTCCTGACATTGACGTGGTGATGCTTGTGGCTCAATCATTGTTCTCAATAATACGCTTTCTTCATTCACTTTTGTATCATGCATTTCATCTGTGGGATTTATTTTACTGGCAGTGTCAGGAGGATTACCAGCTTCTGTCTGTATTCGAGGTGTCTGTAAATCTTGGATGTTGATATAATCAGCTGACTGTACAGCAATCGTCTGTGAGCTATATCCAGAAAGTTCATCTGGACAATCGGCTACGGATTGGTCAGATAGCCTCTCTTCTATGTTTTGGCGTTGCACCTCTTGAACAATGAGATTACACCCTTGGTTTACACTTGGACTCTCATCAGAACTAAAGGTGCATACCGACTCTCCTTCTCTTCCAATCCCACCTTTGTTAACATGACTAGAGTCAGCATCCTTCTGAATAACCTGACACAGACTTTGTGAGAACTCTGAGGGGTCACAGGCAGCCAATGGTGTCTCAGTGTTGTCCATGAAGTCAACGTCCTGCAGTGTGTTGCTCTTTTCTTCATATTTGTTGTTTTTATCACCAGTCGTCTGGGCCTGTATCTCTGGTTCTGGCGTTTCTGTCTTTCCTCTCTCCACTCTATCTTTTATTTCTGTTTTAGGCTTTCTGGTGTCCCCTCCCCCGCACTCTTGTCTGTCCGCTCTATCTGTTGTTTGGGTCATGAGCGTTCCTCTCTTTTCTCCAGCATGTCCTCCCTCCCTCACATCTTCTGCTTCGACATCCTCTCTATTCCACTGCTGATCTTTATTTCTTTCCTCTTCTTCTATGTTGTTGACCCTCCTATCCTGCTCCGTCTCACTCAATCCTCCATTCCCTTCATCGATGTTTTCTTTGGTCAGTACAGATACATTGATAGACATGTGGTCAGGGCTTGATGCTGTTATTGTGTTACTCACACAGCTACCGTTGGTAATCAGCAGACTGTTATCAGACACAGAGGAAGTAGTACACATCACATCAGAATCTCTTTCACCTGTGTTAGAGTTGTTCATGTACTTGTTCAATATGTTGGTGTCACTGTCTGTTCCAGAGAGACTATAAAGGCTGCAAAGGTTGCTGGTGTCAAGTGGGCAGGTAAATAGGTTTGAAGTGTTTAGGGGCTCTACACAATGAGATTGAATATGATGGGTTGGACTTTCTTCTCCTGTAAGAGAACAAAACATACAGTTCAACAGCTGGTTAAACTATACTACTCATAAACATGGCTTCATAAGCAAAGTAATGCAAAATTGTGTAAATAGTGTTTTGTTATCTGTCACTCAACTTCTTGTGTTGAATTCTCAGAAAAGAACAAGAAATTAAACCTGTTTCTGTCTTTTTGTTTATATTTACCTGGCTTACTTCCTGTTGGTCCGGTGGCAAATAGCTTGTTCGCAGCTCTCGTGTCGTCCAGACAGTCTGAGTTTTCCGTCTGAGAAACAGCCAAGTGTTGCAGACTGCCAAAGCTAGTTAGCTCAGAGCTGCAGTTGGGTTCATTAAGAGGTCTCTCTCCTCTGGTTCCCTCCGCTAAAGTGGGGAAGAGCTCGGTAGAAACACTGAGGCTCTGACTGCAGCCTGTCATCTGTGTAAAGAGGAACAAACCGACACATGTTTAGGATGCACTGATGCTTCTTGTTCACCTGTGTAGTTGTAGGAAGTGAGGGGAGTTTTCTCTGCTGCTGCATCTTTTTACTGTGGTGCCAATGTTTATAGTTTAATTGAGTGTGTTTCTGTTATGTTGGGTATGTGACATCACACACAATGACGCAGTTTAATGAACAACCACTTCTCATGATAGACCTCCCTAAGAAGTCCTATTGTCAACTGTCCAGCAAAAATATTGCAGTTAGATAAACTTGTGGCCTTTCTTATCACAGAACTGAAGTTTCTAACTGAGCTTTCTGGCTGCTTTTTGTTAACTTCTGCACAAAGCTGACACATGTTAGAAACATGCATCAAACTAGTCTTCAAACCCAACCAGTAACATATCCCTATTACTGTAAAAATGTGAGTGTTTTAAACACTCACTCATTATTATTTTTTCACTTCTGGATGTGTAAGATTATTGTGCAATATGCGGCACAAAGGAAAAACTTTGAAGTGCCAGTGACAGTAAAAGACCAAATATAGCTTCATCTCTGTATGTGGTCACTAACTCGTGTGTTTTGCCACTAAATGCATGTTTGTGTCTGTACCTCCATTTCCTGAAGATGCTGAGCTTGTGCTTTGGCCTGAGTGGACAGTTCAGTGTGTTTCTGATGAAGCTCGTCGTACGCCTCTTTCACTCCTTGATGGTCTTGCTGCTCACTCTTAATGCGATCCAGAAACATTGTCTTCTGTTAAACACACACACACACACACACACACACACACGAAAGACATGATTACACTTTCAGATGTCTTTGTATGAAAAACAACATTTAATGACTAATATTTTTCCTTTTACAATACACAACATAAAAATGTCACTGTCACACGGCCTTTTCTCACACTTTTTTCTTTTTTTTTTTCTTCTACCTCTTTGTCCCAGTTGGTCTTGGCAGCGGTGTAGCTCTCCATCATTTTGGCCACCTTGTCTTCCATTGCTTTGCTTTTCTCTCGCATCACCTTGTGTTCCTGCTTAAGGGCCTGCAGTAAAATTAATCACCCATGGGATTTTTAATGCAATACTAAATTTTATGTGTTTATTTAACGTGAACAGAAGGTCTTAAACAGGGCAGTGAGAGAGAGCAGGGCCTTCTTGCTAATACAAATCAGTTGGCTTGTGTCATTTTAATAATGATTTTAATAAATGAATGAATGGGTGAATTAAAAATAAGAAGGAGGTACAGAGAAAAAGAAAAGAGAACAATAAACTGTAAAGCCATAAATGCAGGATAAACACACTAACTATCATTCAGTTGCGGAGTGGACCATATTCACTAATGTAAATGTAAATGTTGTGATATACAACACCACATTCATCATATTTATGGGCAGAAACGATGGTCTTCATTTATTTCTGTCCTTGTATAAATTCAATCCATAATCGTTTAAATAGACCCTGAAAAATTCCTGATCTGTGTGGGACCAATAGGCGGTGCAGGGTTTTACAGGGAGAAATACAACACATGCTCTTTCACTCAAATCCATTTTGACATACAGCAGTAATCAGTTAGAGCGCAAGAATTATAGAATAAGATTATGAACACTCCTGAAAGTAAAAAAGACAACAAAAATGTTACAGTAGTTTGGCCCATTTTCCAAGAAGCTGTTCTTATTTCATTTTCAGCACAAAATACAGCACAGTAAAGGCCCGTCCACACCAAAAACTAGAAGTATAACGATAACTATAAATATATAGTTTTAAAAATCGTTCTTACACATGTGGATGGTGGAGTCCACAGCATAAATATAACGAGAACAAGTGACGAACAATATTGTTGGGATCACTTTCAGAATGATTTGATGAACAACATAATTAGTGACAGCCAATCAGAACAATATTGCACAACAAAATGTGCACCCAGACTGCCAGTAAAACCTCAAAACCTGCATATATGATCTTAATTTTGGAAAATGACTGATGACTTTTATTTATATTTAATTATTTATTTTAACGCAGCTTTCCAGATAACCTTTAAGGATGAATTTGATTCTCTAAGTATTGCTACAGTAAAGGGTTAGGGTTAGTAGTAAGTAAGTAAGCTCATTATTAATGAAATATTACCGTAACTTAGATCGCTGTATGATTTTTCTTCTTTAACTTTCTTACTTTCAAAATAGAATCATTATGGGCATGGGGAAGAGTAAGTCCGTGGTGTTACATGAACAGCGGTACCTGTTGCTTTCATTTACAATTTAGTCACGTCCATGAATCTGCACACAGAGACTCTGACCTGGTGCTGCTCTCCGTGTATCTGCAGCTCCAGCTCCACTTTGCTTACAGTCTGTGTCTGGCTCAACAACAGCTGCTGAGTGTGTTGCAGAGACTTCATCACCTCCTTCATAAACACGCACACACACATCAAAATGAAAGTACAGCATGTTGAATTAATCGTTACAATATGACAGTTATTGTACATGACAGTTTTAGGTTTAGCTTTTTGCTCATCAAGTAGTAAGTAGTGGTAGTAGTAATTCCGATATTAAGTCAGACACAAACAACCATTATAAATTAGCACCAAGGATTAGCACCAATGATCAGTTTGAGATCCAGTAAGCTTTTATTTATTTTATAATCTCTCACCTGTTTCTCTACTCGCAGAGCTACGACCTCATCCCTGAGCTTCTTGTTCATTTCAGTTTCCTAAACATGTGAGGCTCCATTTATTAACAGTCGAGGAACAGCTCACATCACAGTTTTCCACAAGCAGTGTGACATACATGTGTGTCCTGATCTCTATGCATCTTCCAAATCAATAATTTGAACTGTGGTTTTAAACACAAACGATCCACTAATAACAAGTTCCAGCTAATTATTATTGTTGTAATTTGACTGTCATCTTGATGTGAAAGAGATGATTAGCAACTGTGGTGAGAAAACTTTAAACTTGATAGTAATGTACCATGTTTAGCTTGTGGTGTAGCTGCTGCACATGCGGCTCTCTGCCTGTAGGATTCTGGCTCTTATCATGTCGGACTGATGAAGTCTTGGCCTTGATCAGCTTGTTTCTGACCTCCTCCAACTCCTGAGAAAGCACCGAACATTCAAACAGTTCAAACTCACAAAATTACCCAGGTTGATTCCCCCTAAATGCCTAAGTTGACTACTTACATTTAAACACAATTTCTTGGGGCAAACTTGGATTTTTATTGGCTCTTACACAGGATAATAATTTGACATATGGTACACACATCAGAAAGACAACTGACATCTTGCCTAAAATAAATAAAATAACAAATGTAAAAAGGCACTTTTCCACTCACCTTCTTCAGTGACGCAATGGTTGCTTCCTGTTTTTCATTTGCAGACGTTAGTTTGTTATTGATTCTCATGGCCTCATCAACTGTAGAAATTACACACAGTAAGAGATAATAGTCATTATATATATAATGCTATGGCTTAACTAATACTCGCAGACATTATCATTAATGAGAGACACTCATGAGGACAGACAGGAATTAACCTGTAACCCACAAACACATGAGACACTGTAGTTTTATCTTCTCATTCTGGTTGTTCTGTGTTCCTTATAGTGAATAATGAGTGAAACATTTTCCTGACAGGTAACAGAACATTTTGCATTTTAAATTAGCCACAGCCATGGCAGCATGAAACTAATGCATGACTGTGTCATCCCTTTGCATAAATAGAGATAGCGCGGTTTAGGAATGTGAGATACATGTTTTTTAAAAGTTGTGACTAACATGGAGACTCACATACCTTTACCGCAAAACTTTGATCTTATCTTATATGTCTTCTTTTCATCTACGCTTTTGAATTTTACTTGCTGTACTTATCTGATTTTATTTTATTGCTTCAAATGTAAGGCACATTGAGCTGCATTTTATGTATGAAAGGTGCAATTACAAAAAAGTTTACATTTGAAACTGCAATAGCTGCCTAATAATGTAAAGCCCTCTAATGTTAAAGTCACTTATTTCATATCCCCCATTTCTCTTATTACAAAGGAAAACTACTTTATTTCCAACAATAATACAACAATGTATAAAGTAATGCATATATTGTTGTGAACTGCAGAGAAACTGCTCTCTACTAATGTCAATATTCATAACAAAATGCACTATGTAAACATATTTTATTAGTTCTGTCTCCCTATTTATGTAAACTGCTATCATCCACTCAGAGGAGATTAGGGGCCCAGGACTACACATCAGAAGTTAAGCAATAGGTCATATTAGAGTCTCATCATGCCTGGCTCCTCTATTGTCAGTTGATAACAAGGGCAATGAGCTACACTTGACAACTAGTCAATAGAAATGGATGGCTGAAGAGTAGTAACAAGTCTGATTAACTAGCGACATACATATTTTCCTATCAACAGAATAAATTCATGAGTCAACCCTGCCTGGTGTCAGCTGGACAGGCTGTTGGTGTCAGTGTTATGGGAATGTTTTCTTGGCTCACACGAAGCCCCCTTGGTAGCAACTGAGCATTATTTAACACTGAGCACTGCCGCTGACCTGGGAGATCACTTCATAGCCATAAAGTCTACTCTTTATCAAAATTTCCTGAAGGACTATTTAAAAGTAACATGACAGTGACCTCTGTTCATTACCCAGATCTCAACCCCGAAAATAATATCTTTTGGATGAAGTGAAAGAGGATTTTTTGCCGGAATTAATGTGCTGTTGAACATTTTTGGAAGGAGCTGAGTCATCCTACTGTATCAAGTCAGATTCAGCACAGACCAGCATCCCTGTGAATTGTTTTCAGCACCTTGTTACACTCATACTCTAAATAATTCAGGCTGCTCAGAGGGTGAAACGGGGCCCCTTCCAATAATGTGAACAGTGAGAACATTTTAGGTATACTAGCAGGGTAAAATTCAGGAGCATGTATTGATGCACTAACATTATCAGTGCAGTAATGTCTGACTTCACAGAAACTGCATTTCGTTCAGCATAGTAAAATCAGCAAACCTAATCAAATCAATTCTGTGTATCCATCCATCAGTTACCATTCTGCTCTAGTTTCCCGTGGGCCTGCTTGACCATGGTGCACTGCCTGGACAGAGCACTGAAACGTTTCTCCACCTCCCCCAGCTGGTTCAGGTGGCTGTCCTTTGACCGACTTTGCAAGGATAGTTTCTGTTCCTACAGATACAAAACAGACAAATAAACAAATGCCCTCTACAGAGAGAAAAAAGCTAGAAAAAAAGTTGCCATGGTACTGGACATGGTTTGACTCGCATATCTGTGCAAAAACATTGAATTGCACAACATGTTATCCACTCCATATATGTTGAAAGAATGAATCAATTAATTCAATCATAAAGGAATGATGATGAAATATGAAAAATGTTTTCAACGGTAAAACATTTTTCTTATCCTTAAAGCAATAGTTTAACATTTTCTTGTTGAGCATTAGATGAGAAGATATACACCACTTTCTTGTCTATATGTTAAATAGGGAGCTACAGCCAGCAGCTGATTAACTTTACATAACATAAAGGAACAACAACATCATAAAGAGTGGAAGCAGATGGGGTTTACAGATGATTATGTGTGGGACTATTTCTTGGCTGTGAGCAGTGACTTCATGGAGTCTTGTCATCACTTTAGTTGTTGGATTTTGTAACCTTCAGACAGCGCCAGGCTAGCTGTCTTTAAGCTAAGCTACGCTAACCAGCTGCAGGCTGTAGCTCCTTATTCTGCTCACGCGAGCAGCACGGATCTTCTCATGTAACCTTCAGTAAGATAGCGAATGAGCGTATATCCCAAAAAGTTACTTTCTCCTTTAAGGGGAAGAAGTTTAAAAGCAGGCGCAGAATAAGAGGAGGTACAATGCAGAGGCACGTCTTGACTAGAGTGCTCCAATGAAAATAGCTGTCAGGTGATTGAGAGGATCACAGTTTAACACATCCAGTGTCTGTCTCTTTCAGCGGGATGGAGGAATCAACTCATCGTATGCCTCAGAGCACTTTATTGTCTTCAAACTGCCATTACAGTTTGATTGTCTGTATCAAGCTGAGCGGATTCTTTTATTCACTCTTCACTCACTCCCTTCGCTCTCATTCTCACTCCCTCCTCCCCATCTCCCGACACACCAGCTCTCTTCAACTCCCTCGCTGTGCCACTGTTATGTGAAGAGGGTTAAACCGAGTGAAGCCCGGTTATAAAATATTTTAATAGAGATATTTTCTCTGCTGTGCTGGCAGTTCAAAGTGTCAAACACTCCCTATCCGTTACTCTTGATGAGCTCTTCCGTCCAAACCCGTCCCTCCTTAGCACTATTCCCTCATCCTCCTCTTTTAATTTTTCTCACTCCCACCCGTTCCCCGTCAACAATTTGTACAAGTGGAAGATCCTTCTCTTACCAGCTCACTTGATTTCTTCTCCAAGTTGTACTTCAGCAACTGCAAAACAGCAGTAAAAGAAATTCAACGCGATGAAGAGTTTCCATCCTGATGAGCAGAGCATTATGGGTATACGAACCTGCTTCTCAGCATCCAAAATAATTCAAATAATGAAATGTTACAACAGTTTCTGCACATTAACCCATCATACTACATCTATGTACACATTAAACACAGATGCTAAATTGATCTCGAAGTGGGACTGATTTGTCATCTGCTGCTTTGCATACAACACAAAAAAACCCATCTGATCTCTTATTATAACAGCACTTTCTATAAGTTAAACAAAATAGTAGAAATATTCAAAGTTTCTTTTGGAGCTCTATTATAATATTTTGTTTCTGTTAATTATCAAATGTGCACTGACACTTTGTTCTTTTAGATTTTTGGAAACATTTACTATACAACCAGGACTTCATCAGTCAGTGTAAGTGGATTTTTCATTCTGGGTATCCAGACCATCAGAGGGTCACCAGATGACCAAAACAAATACTTCATCTACTTCCTAGATGATATATCAAATGAAAAAAAACACAACAACAAAAAAACATGAAAAAGTGAAACAATAGTTGTTCAGCTAATGACATGGATGATGCTTCACGTTATTACAGTTAAGAAACACTTATCTTTACCTGTGGCAGTGTGGTTACAAAGACAATCGATTATATGAGACCTGGATCCAATTGCAAGGGTTTCCATCATTTTACTGGGTAATTCAATAGCATCAAAACCTTGTTCCCAATAAACACAGAAAGACCTTCCAAAAATACGCTTAATTAATAAGAAAATAAAAAGTTAATTTGCCTCTTTTATTAAAGAAGTTGGGAGTCTATACAGCTCATTTGTTTTAATATAGAGACTTAATACTGTTATGGATATTCATAAACCCAGTTATTTATTAGGATTAAAATAACGAGTACTAACATGGAGGAATTGAACCGTTCTGTTCCGATTGAGCGCGTATTTGTAATTTCGCAGATCGTCAAGGTACGTGGCAATTAAATCACTTCAATCTCAACTGCCGCTGATGTGAAAATGTGTTAAATTAAAAGAATCCACCAGACCGTGTCGGGAGAATGAACACCACAGCCGGGCCTCGCTACGGCCAAACACCGCAGTCAGCGTCTCCCAGATAGAATATCAAAAACAGTCTCTATTGTCTGTGTAGCACGGCCGGGCTGTTAAAGTGCAGCGGACTGTGGGGATGGCTATATATCACCTCTGTGGTGTCAGGGCCTGTGAAGACGAACACTCTGGGAGCCAGACTGAGTCAGGCCTCTGCAATGACAACTTACGTCTTTAACTCTGGTCAGCATTGGAATCACTTCTCTTTTATAACAGTTTAAGTTTAAAGTTAAAATCTGCTTTTCTCTGATTTAAAAGAAAGAGAAAGACAGTAAGAAAGGTGACGGGATGAATGGAAGTGCTGATGTTTGTGTGTGTGAGACAGAGCGTTGTACGCTCAGTACCTGCAACAACTTGAGCTCCTCTTTCAGGTTGTTAATCTCCTTGTCTTTTAACTCAACGCTGACCTGGTATTTTCCCTGAAATGTTATATTATTATTATTGTGAGTGTCAAAAAAGCAATAAATACTGAAACACAACACAAAAGAATCCATTCCCAGGGCCAAGATTGTGCAACTGAGATGAGTGAATTTACTACTCCACTAAAATCATTAATTGAAAGAAATGCTCGGAGAATCATGTTGACACTTTTGGATATAAGCCCTTCATACCTTCTCCTCCTCAATCTTTCTTATTTTGGCCTGTAACTTAAGAAAAAGAAAAGAAGAGATGTTTACGTGCGTTGTTAAATGTCTTCATTTAGATGTGCAAACTGAAACCCAAAGAAAAGTACCTGCTTCTTAACGTTTGTGAGCGACTCTGAGTGCTGGTTTGCCACTGTTTCGATTTGATGTTGGAGGGATTCCTGTCATAGGGGGAAAAGTAAAATTGATTAAAATAGTTTGTTGTTTTTTGTTGTTGTTTTTTTAACAGAAAGTTGATGTAGAGCCAGTGAGGCTCAGCTGTACCTTCTCCCACTCCAGCTCCTGCTTCTCCAACACCAGTTTACTGATCTGGTCCTCAAAGCGTGTCTCTGCATCCTGAACCGTGGAGACAGATCATTTACATAAACCTGATACTCAACAAACCTGGCCAAGACTGATCACATATTGCGTAAAGAGAAATTCACAATCACTGAAACAAGAAATAAGACAATAAATTCGGACGGGGCGACGGCTGGTACGGTGTATCTCTGGAGTTGATCCAAAACTGCATGAAGTTTTTTTCCTGCTTCATTCCTCTCTATGTTTTGCAGAAGCGGCCGGGAGAAAGAGGAACATTAGAAGGGAGGTGATATTTGTGGAAAGCCATCCCTATCCTCCCTCTTACCCCGCAGAAGGCAGGTAAAAGTCAATTGCTCTCTATATCCACGGGACTTTTTTATGTGCATGTGGGAGCCGGTTAACTCAGTGAGTTGATTTTATAAGTTCCTAATAAACTATGCTACCAGCGTGGCACTGCAAAGAAGGAGGGCACAGGAGATAAAGCTGTTATTTTCCCACTGAGGAATAATTACTCTGTGTGTGTGTGTGTGTGTGTGTGTGTGTGTGTGTGTGTGTGTGCACGTGTGTTTAAAAAAAAGACACTAAAAAGCTTTATTAAGCCTGGTAATCCATGTAAATCAAAATAGGCAACAGCAGATGAACTCAGAGCTGGGGCCACTGATGCCTTTTAATTGATATTTTGCTGAACAATATCAGATAATATATGATTTTAGGTATGTAGGTATATGCAGGAAGTCATGACTCATATATTTAAGTCATGGCTTTTCATCTCTTTTCTGTTTTATCGCGGCTCTGATTGGATGCCTTTTACTGGGCATTAAAAAAAGAAAAAAAACTAAGTATCTGGGCGTGAAAATGTGGAGGTTTATTTGATAGTGTAGTTAGAAGTTAGTTTATCCAAAAGTTTCTGTCATTAAGAGGCTCATTTCATCTTTCCGGCTGTCCCCACACAGAGCTTCCTCATCTAAACTTAAATCTACAAGTAAACTACATTCTCACCAACTAAACCAGCACCGGTTGTACTGTATTAAAAACAAACCCGTTGGAATTTGACCTGCTCAGGAATGTCCGTTCATGACATCCTCTCGCTTCTTAACCTCTCCACCCCTGCCAACCATACAACTACAAACTGCTACTTTGATAGCAGCAGCAGCGCCTGAGGAGGATCAGACTGATGGACCGTCTTAAGTGTGTGTCCCAGTTAACATGACTATAACAATAAAAAATAAAAAATAAAAAAACAATGAAATTGCAACAAACGACTGACATCCCATTTGGGGCTCCTCTAAATTTAAGCACACTCGGGATGTGTTGTTAGCTTGAAAGTACTTGCTGGAGGGTAGAAACCAGTTTTTTTCCTTCTTTCTTTCCTTTTTTTTAACAAACAAATGTACTTCCTACTTAATGGTCAAGGGCCAAATGGCTTCTTTGACCTCCATCTTGACATAATGTGCATCAAACCCAGCTTAAAGGGAGGTAGCTTTCTCTATGGACGCTATCAAACCAACTCTTATCCACTTTTCTGCTAAATTACACATTCTTTAACCAAAGGAAAGCTGCTAGTGTCTCAGTTTCACTCAGTAAACACTGATAAGATGCAGAGAAATTATCATTATTTATTTAATTGCAATCATGTTTTAAAATATTCTATTCCCTATTATCAATTTTATTTGATATTGTCTTGTTTGTTTTTTTAAAATCTATTTTACTGGGTTTTTTATTTTTCTGTGCAGTGCTCTCATATTATTTAACTGTTTATGTTTGTGCCATCCCTTTATCAGCTACTCAGTCATCTGTAAAGCACCAGCATTAGCCTCTCATTAATTTGATCACAGTAACTGTACAAACACATAGGATCAAATATATTTGCTCTAGATGCTGAAATAAAAAGAAAACCTGCTGGTTCTCACATCAGGTGCAAACACAAACATTGTGTAGCGACGCTGTTCTTTCACAAGTTGGAATTTAAATTAAAAGAGAGCTCCTTTTTCAATAAGGGGTCGATAGAACAATATAAAAGTATGTATAATTTCAGCTCCTAGTATACCCTTCGAATATGCAGCTCCTCTACAGCTTCAAGTAGATGGGTTTTAAATCCCAGCAGCTGGAGTAAGATGGTGCCTCCGCTTTCTGTTTGACACAGGGCACCGGGCAGAGGCAGCTCATGCAGAGTCTCCGGTCCACTTGCCTGCATAAACATGATCAAAATTTTAAGATTTTAGAGAATCCCTAAATGCATCATATTCATATAGATATTCAAAGCATGAAGTTAGACGTGCAGACTGTAGGACAAAGACAATACATGCTTGGTGTCATTTCCTGCTGCATACTACAAGAAAAAAATTATCAAGCTAGTCAATATAAATACTGCATGTGTCCAATCTTGGCGTTTTTCTAAATATCAGGAAACTTGCAGAACTTTTATTTCTGGTACCAAAACTGAGAAAAAGTACATTTGAAATAACTTATAAATAAGTGTATAAATAAAGAAGTTGATTAATGTTGTGTGCTTTGTCTTGTACTGTCAGGCGTTGTAACTTACAACAGTGTGGGGGCGGAGTGCACCAGAGTCTCCGCTGAGATCCATCGAGTTGTTTCAGTGTCGGCCAAGGTCCTGCTGGGCCTCTTCTCCCTGTTAATCAAGAAAAAAAAATTTGTTGAAAAAAAGGTTAATAGAATAGGCAGTTTAATAAGCAGTAATGCTCTGCTCAGCCACTTACAGTATAATTACTTCCTCATCTGCAACTTTTATTGCTAAGTGATTTTTATTAGAAATAACAGGCTCTGGACATTAAAGCCTGGTAATGTGCCTCAATCACTACAATCTCACCTAATGGCTTCGAAATGACCGTTAGGATTTTTTTTCTTTCTTTGTTTTACACCATTGCTCTGAGAAGATAACACCTTGACAAGCCATCTAGGTTCAAATGAACCAGCCATAGACACAAATAGGGGTCAGAGCAATAACACTGAATGGACAAATTGTGCTGTCAATGCTTTTTAAATTATCTAAGTTATTTAATTTGACCTGTGGATAATCCCCTGGAAGTGTCTCTGTCGCCTCAATATAACCAAGAAACTGACTGACACACACATACATACAAACATACACACACATACGCTGCAAAATATGACTATTTAAGTGGGAGGTCTCCACTAGCCACTGATCTCTTAATAGAACCAGACCTTTTTTCTCCCATTTAACCTGCACTGGGATCAATCATGTTGGAGAATTAAATGATCCCTGCTAGAATTGGCTACTATCATAAACTGACACCGTGACCCCCAGGCTGAGCAGGGAGGGGATGATGTGCAAAAACGTGTGTTAGTGTTTCAAAGCGACGGTCTACGTGTGCGCGCGGCGTCTTTGTGTGTGCGAGTGCGACGGAGGGAGTAAACCACAATGTCTTTAATCGCATCTCTTGCGATTCAGTTGAGCAGGTATTAACCACCATCTCTAAGCCATGAAAAGACAAATTAAAAGAAGTGCCATCCATTAAATGGGCACATTTCTATCAGGCGACGTGATGTCTGCATTACCTTTAGGTGAGTTATGTCAGCAACTGTTCTGCAAGGCACAAAAGAGAGAAAGTTAAACCACAGCCTTGAGATTGTAACACATGTAATCACAGCGCACACATCAGCAATGCAGGGGGCAAAATACTGCAATACTTACCTATATTACACACATTAGTACAGTGGTTCTTACTATTGGAAGGCAGGGCTGGGCAATATATCAATATATATATTTTGGATATTGTAATATGATATAAGTGCTGCCTTTTTTTGGCTTTAAAGGCTACATTACAGTACAGTGATGACATGTTCTAGACTTACTTTAACTGTTTTAGCTGTTGTATTATTGGCCTTTACCCACTTTCATTATATCCACATTATGAGCCAAAACTGCAAACTGCAGTAAGTTTATTCTTGGTTAATTCCTCTGATGACTTTTTGTCAAAAATCTCAATTCGTAAATCATTTGTGAAAGCACCGATAGTCAGCCCCAACTGTGAACATTTTTAAATCCAGGTTAAAAACACTTTTATTTTCCTTTGCTTATGATTGAGCTCTTTTTAAAGCACTTTAAATATCTTTCATTTGCACTGCATGTCCTTTTAATGATTTTAAAGCAAATCATTATTTGATGCTTCAAACTTATATTTAATGCTCTATTCTAATCTAGTTATCATTTTATTTTTCTCTTTTTATTTTTCTTTACTTATTTAAAATGTATTATTATTAGTGGAGGTTTTTGTTTTTAATGGCATGTTTTAATGTTTCCAATTTTTTTATTTTTTTACTATTATTGGGTTTTATTTTTATATTTCGAATTGTATGTTTTTTGTTTCCAATTCTTACTGTTAAATGTTTGTTTTTAAGTAAAGCACATTGAGTTGCTCCTGGGTATGAAATGCGCTATATAAATAAAGCTGCATTGCTTTGCCTAAAGTATTGTTGCAATATAAATATCAAGTTATTATAAGGTCAACAATATTGAGATATTTGATTTTGTCCATGTCACCCAGCCCTAGTTAGAGTTCTCTGTCATTGCATTTCAGTTAAAGCAGAAAAAAGAGCAGAAAAAATAGCAAACGCTTTGTGTCCTCCTCTTTAAAAGGCAGTAAGTATATATCCTTTTAACATTATTTGTGTTATTCATGGTATACTAATTCACATTCATACACTTTCACCTGTTCATCAAGTTGAGTCTCTTCTGTTTCCAAGCTAACATTAATTCATTTTGTCTAGCATTCAAATATTTGTTTAGTTGACTTAGTTTGCTAACCTAACAGTTTTAGCTAATGTATTCAGTCAAAATACATTTTCTAGCAACGTAAACTTTGTATTTGACGTTAGCTTAAACCTGAATGTTAGCTCAACCGAAGCTAACATGTTTGCTAGCACGAGCTTTCAATTAGCTAACATAACCTCCACCCCCAAACTAATGCAGTTTATCCATAGTTTTAAAACGTTGCTGTTTAAAAAAAATGTTTATATGTTTGAATGTTAACATATATGTTGCCGGGAATTACATTGTTTGTTGTTTTAAATGATTTAGCGCAGTAAAAGCTTTGTTTTCTAAACATACAAAACCTTTAAATATGGATCCCAGCAGCTGCCTTCAGGTACCTCCACATAAAATTGGTGTTAGCGGATACACAAATGAAAAACATATAACCTAAATGTCTCTAACCAGGGAAAACCACATAGATTAACTGTTTTAAATTATGTAAAAACGCGATTTTCACGAGGACAGTGCCTTTGATACTTTTGGCATTATTGTTTTCCTCCTTTCTGTTATTTTGCATTTTCAGCAGAGGTTACAGGTGTGTGTGTGTGTGTGTGTGTGGGGGGGGGGGGGGGGGTCATACAGCATGCATAGGCCTTTGGTCTACTTACCTTACCTGAATAGATTACATTCTGTAAATGGTACTAACGAAGCTGCCTGTATGAATTAACTAAAATATTAGCAATAACACTGCACAATATATCACTTTTGAATGACATGATTCTGCATCCCCTCCAACAATGCTCCCATCTCGATTACATTAGTAAAAATGATTTTTTTCCATGGGTACATGAAGGCAGCATCGGCTACTAATCATCTTCTCTCATTGGGTAATATTTTTAGTGTATTTTAGCATGTAGGTCAGACAACACCGTGCTGTATTATTTTAACGCTATAATAAAAAAAAAACAGCAAGATTAAACTCGATTCTGTATCACAGAGATGGATGGGCTCTGTGTGGCTTAGCGATTGGCGCCATCTAGCGGTTGGATTTTAAAACTACACATAAACTAGAGGGGCCTGTACGTGTTCTTGGACCGAGTTTGCTGACTATTGTTTGTCTTCCCATCAGTTGCCAACCAAAGCAGTGTTTCCCCAACTGTTTTTCATCAGTGGGGAAACATGGCTTCAATCAAGGAAAGAGCGGCGGCGTTGAACCTTGCAGAGAAACTATGTGTGCGACCTCAAGGTAAATAAATTAACGCGTTTCAACGAGGTGCTGCCATCTCTGCAGCTAATACAGGCCTGTTCATTTAGTTATATTCCTCTTCCTCTTTCTCCATCCCTTGTCTTTTGTCAAATCTGTAGCCTAACCCAGCCCTGCACGGATCATGTGTAAAATATGAAGAGACTGTCTTTTCCCTTGGATCATGTTTCTCGCTTCCTGTCTCTCAGCTCCTGGTGGGGCCAGCAAACCAGTCCAGTCTACCCCTTTGTGGAGCGGCCTAATCCGCCACCTAAGGTCATCTGTGACAGTGAAGCGTAGACGAGTCCACCTCAAGTCCCACAGTGACTGTTTCCTTGGCTCAGAAGCCGTGGATGTGGTGGCAGAACACATAAGCCAAGTGAAAGGCTTGGAGGGTGTGTGTGTGTGTGTGTGTGTGTGTGTGTGTGTGTGTGCTGGTCATTGTGTGCCATTTTCTCAAATTTTACTTCAAATAATTGGGTGGATCTTTTAATTGTCTCGTTGTATATTTATGAACCAAAAGACATTCAACAGTTTTCATTTCCACTTTGTTTTATTTAAATTAAAGGTGCTGCCTCGTCACGGGACAAAGTGATGTTGGTGTGCCAGGCTCTGCTGGACTGCAATGTGTTTGAGGCAGTGGGAACCAAAGTGTTTGGCAAAGACAAGAAGCAGGATGTGTTTCAGGACAGCAAGAGTGCTCTTTACAGGTAAGATACACACTAATCTGATTACTCCCTCTTCAGCGAGATATTCTTTTATTGTGTCACAGGCAAAAATGCTTTTCTTGGCTGTCGCCCACACTGGCTGGGAATATGTGAACAATTGAGCCTTTTATCTGCCTTTTTAAATTGTCACACGCAGGTTTGTAAACGTGCACACTCCCTCGGTTGATGAGCTGGAGAGAGGTGTGCTTGTGAACGGGATCCAGAAGCTCTTCTGCAGTGCTCCTTCAGACAGGTATGAAGTCTACATCATTTCAAGTTTAACTTATGTTAGATGTAAGTGTTCATTTCGTGCACTGAGTTTCCGGTGTCTGTTCTAATTTGGTGTGTCTTAATTGTGACATTTAACCATTAATCAATGTTAAGAACCCTCAAATGCTTTCTAACATCTCTCAAGCTGTCTGCGGTTTGCTTTTCAGGCAGGAAGAGCAGACATTTCCCACAGGGTCACATGTTCCGATGCCTACCCCTGTCATATTTACTCAGACGTGCATAAAAGCCAACCAAGTGGACACTCCTGTCAGTGCTGTCCTGTCACTGGAACCCATGGTGAACTGTCTGAGTCTGAGTCCCAGCAGAGTGCCGACAGACTCTGTTTTACCACAATCATGTAAGACATGTCTCATCGTCTTGTGCTTCTTCTCTTACATTGAGGGGCATGTTTAATATAACAGAGTCTGTTTTTAAAAAAAAACATACAATACAATATGTTATCATTTACTCTGCTCCATTCCTCAGTGGTAGATGAGGTGTGGCAGGAACAGACTCTGCTCAGGCTGTTAAACCTGGTGGAGCTTCCCCTGCTGGAAGGAGTGCTTCAGTGCATCCAAACCCCATCCTCCTCCCCTCCATCACACCTGCTGGCTCACAGTAACCCAGACCTGATTTACAGCAGCAATCACCTGGACAGACAGATCCTCAAGGCCTTCAGGGACTCTCAGTATGTTTGGCTCAATCAGTTCTTTTAAGTTTGTCTTACTAATGTAACTTTCTTCCTCAGTTGCTATGAATGCAGATTGTATTTCAGTGTTGTCTGCAATGAAGTTAATGTAATTAAAATAAATGTACTTATTTCCTCCTGCAGGGAGGATGAGTGGTTTTGCGCAGCTCTGGATTGTCTGGACTTCCTCCCTGACCAGTGGGTGGTGGAGGTGAGCAGAGAGCTGCCTCACTGTTTCCCTCAAGATCAGGAGAGCTGTGAGCCAGTACCAGCTGATGGCAGCAGTGCCCAACATGGAGGCAAGAGCTTGAATGGGGGCAATCATTCCTTTTTTTGAGATAATTGGATAGTGTAATAGTCTTTGTGCATTCAGTGTCGGGTTGGTTTTCAAGTTGAGGGTTATGAGTTTAGGCATGCAACTGTGCTGTTTATGATATTGACACCAATTATTGTGTACAGTATTCATTTTCATCTCTGGCTCCAGGTAATAACTGTGACGAGCAGTGTAAGCTGCTGTTGTATGGGACACTAGTCAGACACTACAGCCATACAGACAGACCTCCACTGCTGCCCCAGCACATGACTGACATCTACACAGCCATCACTGACCTGCTGGGTAAGAATTTGGGCTGTGGCTCACAAGAAAACCTGATGGTGTCACTCGTTAGATTCCCATTGTTGTAAAAGAGCATGTTTCTCCATCCAAAGTACCAATATGCCAACTTAACTTAAACTCAGTCAGTGTCTCTTATTTCCATGTTTTTCCCAGTTAATGCAAAGTTAGGCATGGCTCTAGAAGCTCTGCAGCTGTGTCTGAAGCTGCTACCACCCAGCTGCAGAGAGGAGCTGCGCAGGTTGCTTACATTCATGGCTCTGGCAGCTGACCCACAAGGAATAAAACTGGACAAAGAGGTAAAAACTGGTGACTGAATGTCATGTCGAATCATACTTTTTTTTCTCCTAAATGTCCAAGGAAAGAATTTTCTAAACCTATAAATCATCGCTGTGGTATACAGCAGTGAGCTTCTTTCAACAACTGTATCATATTTGGACATTAAAGTTATGCTGTTGAACCTGCAGATAGAGAACAGATTGGCAGTGAAGCGCTCTTTCTCCAGGGCAGTGCTCCACAGCAAAGATCGCTCAAAGGAGAAAGAGGACCTGATGGTGGTCTTCATGCTCAGCAACATAAAGGAAATCTTTAAGGTAATGAAATGTTTTCAGAATATATTAATTTAAGCCCTAGGTTCTGTAAAGGGGTACTCCACTGTCATACTTTCCAAAAAACTTTAAGTTAGGGGACTCACAAGAGACTGTGGGGATGGTCAAAACTGAAGAAACCTATTTTGATAGCATTTTTTCATTAGTCCTTTCCTCCATGGTAAATGTCCACATTTGAAGCTCCACACCCCCAGTTTTCAATATGTCCAGACTGTTGAGATAACCCTGATGACATCATTATGACATCAGTCATTTTCTCAGACTCGACAAAGCACTTCCACAGCCACAGACATAATGTCACTGTATTCACAGCCTGAGTAGTATCCCCAGTTCTAGTAAACTGACCTTTTACGCATAAAATTCACATGTATGACTTTTAATTAAATTTAGGCTATTAAATTAAATTTAGGCTATTAAATCAAAACCTAACATCTTGCACAAAGGGAAAACCATAGTCTGACCCATAAAAGGTCAACAAAACATTTGCTTTGTTGGCTTGAGGAAGACTTTCATGTGTTTATTTGAGCTTTGACGTTCAGCGGTGCTGTAACTCATTGTTGCGTAAACAAATTGCTCAAATTGAGTTGCAAAATACAGTTCAGGAAATGCTGTTGCAGACGTTTGTGTAAGGGTGAAAGAGGAGAAATGGGAGCTTGTACTGAAAGAACAGACAGTTTCCAGCTGTGTAACTTAATCGACAAATCACTTTCTGTCATTAAATAATTTGCCCACCAAGACTTTCTTTTCTCTTTGCTCCAGATACCAGGGGCTCTGCACAAAGGAGTGAGTGACAAGCTAGCTGGCATGGTACAGGGGAAGCAGCCTGATGTGACTGGTAAATGCCTTTTTTATGAGTGGCAATCTAACACAAAACACTTTGATAACAGATGAAAACACCAATCTCTGTTAAATACTAGCACAGTATGAGAATAGATTGGTACATGGTAGAAATCCTAACATCTCAGCAGGTTGTAGCTGTTGCCGTGCAGCAGCAGGTTTCACTCCAAGATGGATATTTTATGCATAAAAAATACTTCGCTAATTGACACCAACATGACATTATTATGTTGAAGAGTTCAGACATGTCAAAATGACACGTCTGTGCTTGAGGTTGTGGATCCACTAAAGCATCGGGGATTTCACAGATCATTGTGGCCTTCATGCCTTCATTACATTTGGGAATGTTTATTATTCAGATTCTTGATGATACCA
Source organism: Scomber scombrus (assembly GCF_963691925.1). Classification (NCBI taxonomy): domain Eukaryota; kingdom Metazoa; phylum Chordata; class Actinopteri; order Scombriformes; family Scombridae; genus Scomber; species Scomber scombrus. The sequence goes on along the minus strand of NC_084975.1, from coordinate 28,047,648 downwards.
GATAACCCGTAATTTCCATGGTATTTCAGCTGATAATGGTTCTGCTGTTTTTCATTTCAGCGCAGTACCACCTCATGTCTGGTTACAGACGTCTAAAAAAAACATTGCTTTATTTGTATCTGTCATGATTTATTACCAAACACAAACACTGTACTGTTTCCAGATAGCTGGAATTACTGAAAAAGAACATGCAGTATTTTTCTTGGCGTTACATCTTGTTCATATTTTTGATGCAGGTGGTGGTTCCTTAAAAACTTCCCCTCTAAGATACAGACATTTCTGTTGCCTTTAGTGAAAAAGTTACTGTCATGGATATTAATGTAATACATTGAAAATATATTATATACCAAATATTTTTCTTTATTTGAACCGACTAGATTATGTCAACATTTTTTATACTTCTGATATAATGGACAATATTTTGGCATTGGCCGCAATCCATTAAAACATTTTATGTGAATATTGTCCGTAACAGCTGACTGTAAGATATTTTGTCCAATTTCAAAATGCAGTTCCTCATTTAGAATAAAACTAAAATGAGCATTTCTTCCTTATTTCATATCTTGGTTTCAAAATCTCCTGCTCTTAAAAATGACCCCACCTAACTTTTGCTGAGTAACAGCCTCTGTGGCCGCAAGTGACAAAATTAGAAGTTAACGGTAAATGGTGTGAGACTAACATACGTAGAAGAGAGTCATAAAGTGATAAAATGAGTGAAGCAATGTTAGTGACACAGCAATCTATGTAACGTTTGCTAACATTAGTTACCATATGATTCTAATCATACTACACCAAGGGAGGGTGTAACAGTAGTCAACTTAATTTAATTGAGAATGTGTATTTTATTGCTCATGATTTGCTCGTAACAAATATTTTTATACTACCATGGCTCAAATTATGTGTAAGGTGAAAGGGGTTGTGCATTATGAGAAACCCACAGAGATTCAACACCCAATTCTTTTCGTTTTGTTTATACAGCTCACAACTTCAGTGTTTTGGTTCACTGTCATTGCTCTCATCAACCTCTAGTAAGCTTTAATAAACCCAGTGTACACCACTTGCCCAACACCAAACTGGATAAAGAAGAGGTTAGCAACTAGCTGCTTCACAGAGTGGAGTATTTATAATTGCTGTGTGTCTCCAGTGTGTTCTGCTCAGTCCAAGTGGCCAAAGTCCCAGTTACTTGGCAATTTCAATAACTTTATTTGAATAGCATCTGTATACAAAAAAATGCAGTTCAAAGTAGTTTACAACAAAATAACTGACATACACCAAATGTTTCACTTAAAAAAATACATAAAATGAAGATAAAAACATAACATAACATGGCAAATAAAAGCCATTTGATAATAGTACTAAACATGAATGTGTACTTCAATGGTGGTAATTTGAGACTTAATAAGTGAAAACTGGTCTCTGAAGACATAAGCAAACAGAACCTCCTATTTCCCAAGTTTTGGTCATAGACTCACAACTGATCTTGATGAATGGAAATAAGCCTCTTTCAGCTTACCTCAGAACATCTTCCCACAGGTTTACCCTTACTCAAACTTACCAACCACTGACCTCAGCACCTGTGTAACATAAGATGGAAAATAAACCCACTTGTTGATAATAAAAATAACATGAAATAAATTGTGGAAACTACAATTCATAGAGTGCATAACATAAGATGGAAGATAAAACCCACTGATATATAAAATAATATACATACAGAATAATAATATTAGTAAATTAAAAACAAAGTTAAAACATAAAACACAACATTTGAAAAGAATTGCAGTGGTGCAAAGCAGACAGTGTGGCTAAAATGTAGTGGTAAGCTTATAGTGAATATTTAGCAAGCTGGCTTCCCTGATATCTAAAGGTGGGGTGTTTCTTATTTTGGGGAAGTAATTAACAAGGACGGCATCCCTAGTTTTCTGTCGGCTGTTGTTAATGGGGAGTTCATGAATATGGTACCCTGTATTTCCTTACACTTTAACATTGTGTGTTTCTCTTCTCTTCTGTTCTTCAGGCTCTGCATTCTGTCAGCAGGTTTCCAGCAGAACTTGCGTTGACTCTACAAAGAAGACCACCAACCAGGAGCTGTGGGCTCTGCTAAAAAACATCCACTTGGACACCAAGATCTCAACCAAGGAGAGAAAGCGTCTGCTCAGACAGTTTTACCAAGCCCACCCTGAGATATTTAACGAGTACTTTGGTGAATCTGCTGTTACTGTGCTGTAGATGTATGAACCAACGTGTCCACTCTGTGTTCTGTAGCCACATACAGTTTAACCAGTAGAAAGAGAAGTATATACTCCTTTTCTTTCTTTGTAAATAGTTACAAACTGACTCTCAGAAAAGAAACATGATATGTGATATCTATAATATGTTGATGAAAGATACATTCAGCATGTTTTTGCACTTGTATGTGTGTAATTACTTTATCATTGAACAAAATCTAAATAAAGAGTTGAAATATTATTGGCTGTGTTTCTGTGTATTAGAAATTTAGAGCAGAAATATTATATTCCTGGGGATAAACTTTTAGTTTTTTATGGGTACAATGTTTAATTATGTTTCTCCAAATGGTTCCAAGGAGCCCCAAGTGTCCTATGTTCATCCCAGGACCATTGCACTCATGTAACCTCAGGAACTTCTGCATATTGCACGGCACAAGGGACAGAGAAGAAGTAAAGCAGGGGAAAGATATCTAGCTCAAGAAAGGCTCCCGGTGTTGTATCAAGCTCTGTTTCCCCGTCGAGATGTGTTTCCCCTAGTCCCGCCCCCGTCCGAAATGACCCGAAGGGCGAAGGAAGCGCGCGTTCACAAAAAGCTCGCCCACGAGCTGCTGTGCTCGTACCACAGAGGCGCTTTGGAGAGAGCTAAGGTTCAAAACTGACTTTTTTTTTAGCGAGTTTTATCTGAAGATGTTGTATTGTAGAAGTGAAATCCAAATTTCATGACTATCTAGTTATATTTTTTAAACTGCACATATGTTTGCGTTTTTATGTCTTTATTAACACAACCAACGACTGTTATTTCTATCAATAAAAAATATTATTTTTGTGAGAGACTTTTCATTTGGAATGTTATGGACTTTTGAAAGAAAGTGTGCTCATTCATTTATAGGCTAAATTTAAATAGCTATTTTATCATATTTGTCTTAAATGCAGCTCCATATAACAGGTAAAGCACATCCTGACAGCTTGGAATATTACTGTCAGGATGCGTTCCCCCTCTGTTCCATAGGAGAGGAGGCTCACACATCTTTCAAATTCATACTGCTGACTTATTTCCTCACAACAGATAAGTCCTGTGATTTTCAGGCTGATATCATTAAATTTGACCATTTAAAACAGGGGGAACGCATCCTGAAAGCTTGGAATAATACTGTCAGGATGCGTTCCCCCTCTGTTCCATAGGAAAGGAGGCTCACACATCTTTCAAATTCATACTGCTGACTTAATTCCCCACAACAGATAAGTCCTGTGATTTTCAGGCTGATATCAATAAATTTGAACGCCTCCTGACAGCTTGGAATATTACTGTCAGGATGCGTTCCCCCTCTGTTCCATAGGAAAGGAGGCTCACACATCTTTCAAATTCATACTGCTGACTTATTTCCTCACAACAGATAAGTCCTGTGATTTTCAGGCTGATATTGTTAAATTTGACCATTTAAAACAGGGGGAACGCATCCTGACAGCTTGGAATATTACTGTCAGGATGCGTTCCCCCTCTGTTCCATAGGAAAGGAGGCTCACACATCTTTCAAATTCATACTGCTGACTTCTTTCCCCACAACAGATAAGTCCTGTGATTTTCAGGCTGATATCATTAAATTTGACCATTTAAAACAGGGGGAACGCATCCTGACAGCTTGGAATATTACTGTCAGGATGCGTTCCCCCTCTGTTCCATAGGAAAGGAGGCTCACACATCTTTCAAATTCATACTGCTGACTTCATTCCTCACAACAGATAAGTCCTGTGATTTTCAGGCTGATATCATTAAATTTGACCATTTAAAACAGGGGGAACGCATCCTGACAGCTTGGAATATTACTATCAGATACTGTTCCCCCTCTGTTCCATAGGAAAGGAGGCTCACACATCTTTCAAATTCATACTGCTGACTTCTTTCCCCACAACAGATAAGTCCTGTGATTTTCAGGCTGATATCAATAAATTTGTCCATTTAAAACAGGGGGAACGCATCCTGACAGCTTGGAATATTACTGTCAGGATGCGTTCCCCCTCTGTTCCACAGGAAAGGAGGCTCACACATCTTTCAAATTCATACTGCTGACTTCTTTCCTCAAAACAGATAAGTCCTGTGATTTTCAGGCTGATATCATTAAATTTGACCATTTAAAACAGGGGGAACGCATCCTGACAGTTTGGAATATTACTGTCAGGATGCGTTCCCCCTCTGTTCCATAGGCAAGGAGGCTCACACATCTTTCAATTTCATACTGCTGACTTCTTTCCCCACAACAGATAAGTCCTGTGATTTTCAGGCTGATATCATTAAATTTGACCATTTAAAACAGGGGGAACGCATCCTGACAGCTTGGAATATTACTGTCAGGATGCGTTCCCCCTCTGTTCCATAGGAAAGGAGGCTCACACATCTTTCAAATTCATACTGCTGACTTCTTTCCTCACAACAGATAAGTCCTGTGATTTTCAGGCTGATATCATTAAATTTGACCATTTAAAACAGGGGGAACGCATCCTGACAGCTTGGAATATTACTATCAGATACTGTTCCCCCTCTGTTCCATAGGAAAGGAGGCTCACACATCTTTCAAATTCATACTGCTGACTTCTTTCCCCACAACAGATAAGTCCTGTGATTTTCAGGCTGATATCAATAAATTTGTCCATTTAAAACAGGGGGAATGCATCCTGACAGCTTGGAATATTACTGTCAGGATGCGTTCCCCCTCTGTTCCATAGGAAAGGAGGCTCACACATCTTTAAAATGCATACTGCTGACTTCTTTCCCCACAACAGATAAGTCCTGTGATTTTCAGGCTGATATCATTAAATTTGACCATTTAAAACAGGGGGAACGCATCCTGACAGCTTGGAATATTACTGTCAGGATGCGTTCCCCCTCTGTTCCATAGGAAAGGAGGCTCACACATCTTTCAAATTCATACTGCTGACTTCTTTCCTCAAAACAGATAAGTCCTGTGATTTTCAGGCTGATATCATTAAATTTGACCATTTAAAACAGGGGGAACGCATCCTGACAGTTTGGAATATTACTGTCAGGATGCGTTCCCCCTCTGTTCCATAGGCAAGGAGGCTCACACATCTTTCAATTTCATACTGCTGACTTCTTTCCCCACAACAGATAAGTCCTGTGATTTTCAGGCTGATATCATTAAATTTGTCCATTTAAAACAGGGGGAACGCATCCTGACAGCTTGGAATAATACTGTCAGATACTGTTCCCCCTCTGTTCCATAGGAAAGGAGGCTCACACATCTTTCAAATTCATACTGCTGACTTATTTCCTCACAACAGATAAGTCCTGTGATTTTCAGGTTGATATCATAAATTTGACCATTTAAAACAGGGGGAACGCATCCTGACAGCTTGGACTATTACTGTCAGGATGCGTTCCCCCTCTGTTCCATAGGAAAGGAGGCTCACACATCTTTAAAATGCATACTGCTGACTTCTTTCCCCACAACAGATAAGTCCTGTGATTTTCAGGCTGATATCATTAAATTTGACCATTTAAAACAGGGGGAACGCATCCTGACAGCTTGGAATATTACTGTCAGGATGCGTTCCCCCTCTGTTCCATAGGAAAGGAGGCTCACACATCTTTAAAATGCATACTGCTGACTTCTTTCCCCACAACAGATAAGTCCTGTGATTTTCAGGCTGATATCATTAAATTTGACCATTTAAAACAGGGGGAACGCATCCTGACAGCTTGGAATATTACTGTCAGGATGCGTTCCCCCTCTGTTCCATAGGAAAGGAGGCTCACACATCTTTCAAATTCATACTGCTGACTTCTTTCCCCACAACAGATAAGTCCTGTGATTTTCAGGCTGATATCATTAAATTTGTCCATTTAAAACAGGGGGAACGCATCCTGACAGCTTGGAATATTACTGTCAGGATGCGTTCCCCCTCTGTTCCATAGGAAAGGAGGCTCACACATCTTTCAAATTCATACTGCTGACGTATTTCCCCACAACAGATAAGTCCTGTGATTTTCAGGCTGATATCAATAAATTTGACCATTTAAAACAGGGGGAACGCATCCTGACAGCTTGGAATATTACTGTCAAATACTGTTCCCCCTCTGTTACATAGGAAAGGACGCTCACACATCTTTCAAATTCATACTGCTGACTTATTTCCTCACAACAGATAAGTCCTGTGATTATCAGGCTGATATCATTAAATTTGACCATTCAAAACAGGGGGAACGCATCCTGACAGCTTGGAATATTACTATCAGATACTGTTCCCCCTCTGTTCTATAGGAAAGGAGGCTCACACATCTTTCAAATTCATACTGCTGACTTCTTTCCCCACAACAGATAAGTCCTGTGATTTTCAGGCTGATATCATTAAATTTGACCATTCAAAACAGGGGGAACGCATCCTGACAGCTTGGAATAATACTGTCAGGATGCGTTCCCCCTCTGTTCCATAGGAAAGGAGGCTCACACATCTTTCAAATTCATACTGCTGACTTATTTCCCCACAACAGATAAGTCCTGTGATTTTCAGGCTGATATCATTAAATTTGACCATTTAAAAAAGGGGGAACGCATCCTGACAGCTTGGAATATTACTGTCAGGATGCGTTCCCCCTCTGTTCCATAGGAAAGGAGGCTCACACATCTTTCAAATTCATACTGCTGACTTCTTTCCTCACAACAGATAAGTCCTGTGATTATCAGGCTGATATCATTAAATTTGACCATTTAAAACAGGGGGAACGCATCCTGACAGCTTGGAATATTACTGTCAGATACTGTTCCCCCTCTGTTCCATAGGAAAGGAGGCTCACACATCTTTCAAATTCATACTGCTGACTTATTTCCCCACAACAGATAAGTCCTGTGATTTTCAGGCTGATATCATTAAATTTGACCATTTAAAACAGGGGGAACGCATCCTGACAGCTTGGAATATTACTATCAGATACTGTTCCCCCTCTGTTCCATAGGAAAGGAGGCTCACACATCTTTCAAATTCATACTGCTGACTTCTTTCCCCACTACAGATAAGTCCTGTGATTTTCAGGCTGATATCAATAAATTTGACCATTTAAAACAGGGGGAACGCATCCTGACAGTTTGGAATATTACTATCAGGATGCGTTCCCCCTCTGTTCCATAGGAAAGGAGGCTCACACATCTTTCAAATTCATACTGCTGACTTTTTTCCTCACAACAGATAAGTCCTGTGATTTTCAGGCTGATATCATTAAATTTGACCATTTAAAACAGGGGGAACGCATCCTGACAGCTTGGACTATTACTGTCAGGATGCGTTCCCCCTCTGTTCCATAGGAAAGGAGGCTCACACATCTTTCAAATTCATACTGCTGACTTCTTTCCTCACAACAGATAAGTCCTGTGATTTTCAGGATGATATCAATAAATTTGACCATTTAAAACAGGGGGAACGCATCCTGACAGCTTGGACTATTACTGTCAGGATGCGTTCCCCCTCTGTTCCATAGGCAAGGAGGCTCACACATCTTTCAAATTCATACTGCTGACGTATTTCCCCACAACAGATAAGTCCTGTGATTTTCAGGCTGATATCAATAAATTTGACCATTTAAAACAGGGGGAACGCATCCTGACAGCTTGGACTATTACTGTCAGGATGCGTTCCCCCTCTGTTCCATAGGAAAGGAGGCTCACACATCTTTCAAATTCATACTGCTGACTTCTTTCCCCACAACAGATAAGTCCTGTGATTTTCAGGCTGATATCATTAAATTTGACCATTTAAAACAGGGGGAACGCATCCTGACAGCTTGGAATATTACTGTCAGGATGCGTTCCCCCTCTGTTCCATAGGAAAGGAGGCTCACACATCTTTCAAATTCATACTGCTGACTTCTTTCCTCACAACAGATAAGTCCTGTGATTTTCAGGCTGATATCATTAAATTTGACCATTTAAAACAGGGGGAACGCATCCTGACAGCTTGGAATATTACTATCAGATACTGTTCCCCCTCTGTTCCATAGGAAAGGAGGCTCACACATCTTTCAAATTCATACTGCTGACTTCTTTCCCCACAACAGATAAGTCCTGTGATTTTCAGGCTGATATCAATAAATTTGTCCATTTAAAACAGGGGGAATGCATCCTGACAGCTTGGAATATTACTGTCAGGATGCGTTCCCCCTCTGTTCCATAGGAAAGGAGGCTCACACATCTTTAAAATGCATACTGCTGACTTCTTTCCCCACAACAGATAAGTCCTGTGATTTTCAGGCTGATATCATTAAATTTGACCATTTAAAACAGGGGGAACGCATCCTGACAGCTTGGAATATTACTGTCAGGATGCGTTCCCCCTCTGTTCCATAGGAAAGGAGGCTCACACATCTTTCAAATTCATACTGCTGACTTCTTTCCTCAAAACAGATAAGTCCTGTGATTTTCAGGCTGATATCATTAAATTTGACCATTTAAAACAGGGGGAACGCATCCTGACAGTTTGGAATATTACTGTCAGGATGCGTTCCCCCTCTGTTCCATAGGCAAGGAGGCTCACACATCTTTCAATTTCATACTGCTGACTTCTTTCCCCACAACAGATAAGTCCTGTGATTTTCAGGCTGATATCATTAAATTTGACCATTCAAAACAGGGGGAACGCATCCTGACAGCTTGGAATATTACTGTCAAATACTGTTCCCCCTCTGTTCCATAGGAAAGGAGGCTCACACATCTTTCAAATTCATACTGCTGACTTATTTCCTCACAACAGATAAGTCCTGTGATTTTCAGGTTGATATCATAAATTTGACCATTTAAAACAGGGGGAACGCATGCTGACAGCTTGGACTATTACTATCAGATACTGTTCCCCCTCTGTTCTATAGGAAAGGAGGCTCACACATCTTTCAAATTCATACTGCTGACTTCTTTCCCCACAACAGATAAGTCCTGTGATTTTCAGGCTGATATCATTAAATTTGACCATTCAAAACAGGGGGAACGCATCCTGACAGCTTGGAATATTACTATCAGATACTGTTCCCCCTCTGTTACATAGGAAAGGAGGCTCACACATCTTTCAAATTCATACTGCTGACTTATTTCCCCACAACAGATAAGTCCTGTGATTTTCAGGCTGATATCATTAAATTTGACCATTTAAAACAGGGGGAACGCATCCTGACAGCTTGGAATATTACTATCAGATACTGTTCCCCCTCTGTTCCATAGGAAAGGAGGCTCACACATCTTTCAAATTCATACTGCTGACTTCTTTCCCAACTACAGATAAGTCCTGTGATTTTCAGGCTGATATCAATAAATTTGACCATTTAAAACAGGGGGAACGCATCCTGACAGTTTGGAATATTACTATCAGGATGCGTTCCCCCTCTGTTCCATAGGAAAGGAGGCTCACACATCTTTCAAATTCATACTGCTGACTTATTTCCCCACAACAGATAAGTCCTGTGATTTTCAGGCTGATATCATTAAATTTGACCATTTAAAACAGGGGGAACGCATCCTGACAGCTTGGACTATTACTATCAGATACTGTTCCCCCTCTGTTCCATAGGAAAGGAGGCTCACACATCTTTCAAATTCATACTGCTGACTTCTTTCCTCACAACAGATAAGTCCTGTGATTTTCAGGATGATATCAATAAATTTGACCATTTAAAACAGGGGGAACGCATCCTGACAGCTTGGACTATTACTGTCAGGATGCGTTCCCCCTCTGTTCCATAGGCAAGGAGGCTCACACATCTTTCAAATTCATACTGCTGACGTATTTCCTCACAACAGATAAGTCCTGTGATTTTCAGGCTGATATCATTAAATTTGACCATTTAAAACAGGGGGAACGCATCCTGACAGCTTGGAATATTACTATCAGATACTGTTCCCCCTCTGTTCCATAGGAAAGGAGGCTCACACATCTTTCAAATTCATACTGCTGACGTATTTCCCCACAACAGATAAGTCCTGTGATTTTCAGGCTGATATCAATAAATTTGACCATTTAAAACAGGGGGAACGCATCCTGACAGCTTGGACTATTACTGTCAGGATGCGTTCCCCCTCTGTTCCATAGGAAAGGAGGCTCACACATCTTTCAAATTCATACTGCTGACTTCTTTCCCCACAACAGATAAGTCCTGTGATTTTCAGGCTGATATCAATAAATTTGACCATTTAAAACAGGGGGAACGCATCCTGACAGCTTGGAATAATACTGTCAGGATGCGTTCCCCCTCTGTTCCATAGGCAAGGAGGCTCAGACATATTTCAAATTCATACTGCTGACTTCTTTCCCCACAACAGATAAGTCCTGTGATTTTCAGGCTGATATCATTAAATTTGACCATTTAAAACAGGGGGAACGCATCCTGACAGCTTGGAATATTACTATCAGATACTGTTCCCCCTCTGTTCCATAGGAAAGGAGGCTCACACATCTTTCAAATTCATACTGCTGACTTCTTTCCCCACTACAGATAAGTCCTGTGATTTTCAGGCTGATATCATTAAATTTGACCATTTAAAAAAGGGGGAACGCATCCTGACAGCTTGGAATATTACTGTCAGGATGCGTTCCCCCTCTGTTCCATAGGAAAGGAGGCTCACACATCTTTAAAATGCATACTGCTGACTTCTTTCCCCACAACAGATAAGTCCTGTGATTTTCAGGCTGATATCATTAAATTTGACCATTTAAAACAGGGGGAACGCATCCTGACAGCTTGGAATATTACTGTCAGGATGCGTTCCCCCTCTGTTCCATAGGAAAGGAGGCTCACACATCTTTCAAATTCATACTGCTGACTTCTTTCCTCAAAACAGATAAGTCCTGTGATTTTCAGGCTGATATCATTAAATTTGACCATTTAAAACAGGGGGAACGCATCCTGACAGTTTGGAATATTACTGTCAGGATGCGTCCCCCCTCTGTTCCATAGGCAAGGAGGCTCACACATCTTTCAATTTCATACTGCTGACTTCTGTCCCCACAACAGATAAGTCCTGTGATTTTCAGGCTGATATCATTAAATTTGACCATTTAAAACAGGGGGAACGCATCCTGACAGCTTGGAATAATACTGTCAGATACTGTTCCCCCTCTGTTCCATAGGAAAGGAGGCTCACACATCTTTCAAATTCATACTGCTGACTTCTTTCCTCACAACAGGTAAGTCCTGTGATTTTCAGGCTGATAGGAATAAATTTGACCATTTAAAACAGGGGGAACGCATCCTGACAGCTTGGAATATTACTGTCAAATACTGTTCCCCCTCTGTTCCATAGGAAAGGAGGCTCACACATCTTTCAAATTCATACTGCTGACTTATTTCCTCACAACAGATAAGTCCTGTGATTTTCAGGTTGATATCATAAATTTGACCATTTAAAACAGGGGGAACGCATCCTGACAGCTTGGACTATTACTATCAGATACTGTTCCCCCTCTGTTCTATAGGAAAGGAGGCTCACACATCTTTCAAATTCATACTGCTGACTTATTTCCCCACAACAGATAAGTCCTGTGATTTTCAGGCTGATATCAATAAATTTGACCATTTAAAACAGGGGGAACGCATCCTGACAGCTTGGAATATTACTGTCAAATACTGTTCCCCCTCTGTTACATAGGAAAGGAGGCTCACACATCTTTCAAATTCATACTGCTGACTTATTTCCTCACAACAGATAAGTCCTGTGATTATCAGGCTGATATCATTAAATTTGACCATTCAAAACAGGGGGAACGCATCCTGACAGCTTGGAATATTACTATCAGATACTGTTCCCCCTCTGTTCTATAGGAAAGGAGGCTCACACATCTTTCAAATTCATACTGCTGACTTATTTCCCCACAACAGATAAGTCCTGTGATTTTCAGGCTGATATCATTAAATTTGACCATTTAAAAAAGGGGGAACGCATCCTGACAGCTTGGAATATTACTGTCAGGATGCGTTCCCCCTCTGTTCCATAGGAAAGGAGGCTCACACATCTTTCAAATTCATACTGCTGACTTCTTTCCTCACAACAGATAAGTCCTGTGATTATCAGGCTGATATCATTAAATTTGACCATTCAAAACAGGGGGAACGCATCCTGACAGCTTGGAATATTACTGTCAGATACTGTTCCCCCTCTGTTCCATAGGAAAAGAGGCTCACACATCTTTCAAATTCATACTGCTGACTTCTTTCCCCACAACAGATAAGTCCTGTGATTTTCAGGCTGATATCATTAAATTTGACCATTTAAAACAGGGGGAACGCATCCTGACAGCTTGGAATATTACTATCAGATACTGTTCCCCCTCTGTTCCATAGGAAAGGAGGCTCACACATCTTTCAAATTCATACTGCTGACTTCTTTCCCCACTACAGATAAGTCCTGTGATTTTCAGGCTGATATCAATAAATTTGTCCATTTAAAACAGGGGGAACGCATCCTGACAGTTTGGAATATTACTATCAGGATGCGTTCCCCCTCTGTTCCATAGGAAAGGAGGCTCACACATCTTTCAAATTCATACTGCTGACTTTTTTCCTCACAACAGATAAGTCCTGTGATTTTCAGGCTGATATCATTAAATTTGACCATTTAAAACAGGGGGAACGCATCCTGACAGCTTGGACTATTACTATCAGATACTGTTCCCCCTCTGTTCCATAGGAAAGGAGGCTCACACATCTTTCAAATTCATACTGCTGACTTCTTTCCTCACAACAGATAAGTCCTGTGATTTTCAGGATGATATCAATAAATTTGACCATTTAAAACAGGGGGAACGCATCCTGACAGCTTGGACTATTACTGTCAGGATGCGTTCCCCCTCTGTTCCATAGGCAAGGAGGCTCACACATCTTTCAAATTCATACTGCTGACGTATTTCCTCACAACAGATAAGTCCTGTGATTTTCAGGCTGATATCATTAAATTTGACCATTTAAAACAGGGGGAACGCATCCTGACAGCTTGGAATATTACTATCAGATACTGTTCCCCCTCTGTTCCATAGGAAAGGAGGCTCACACATCTTTCAAATTCATACTGCTGACGTATTTCCCCACAACAGATAAGTCCTGTGATTTTCAGGCTGATATCAATAAATTTGACCATTTAAAACAGGGGGAACGCATCCTGACAGCTTGGACTATTACTGTCAGGATGCGTTCCCCCTCTGTTCCATAGGAAAGGAGGCTCACACATCTTTCAAATTCATACTGCTGACTTCTTTCCCCACAACAGATAAGTCCTGTGATTTTCAGGCTGATATCAATAAATTTGACCATTTAAAACAGGGGGAACGCATCCTGACAGCTTGGAATAATACTGTCAGGATGCGTTCCCCCTCTGTTCCATAGGCAAGGAGGCTCAGACATATTTCAAATTCATACTGCTGACTTATTTCCCCACAACAGATAAGTCCTGTGATTTTCAGGCTGATATCATTAAATTTGACCATTTAAAAAAGGGGGAACGCATCCTGACAGCTTGGAATATTACTGTCAGGATGCGTTCCCCCTCTGTTCCATAGGAAAGGAGGCTCACACATCTTTCAAATTCATACTGCTGACTTCTTTCCTCACAACAGATAAGTCCTGTGATTATCAGGCTGATATCATTAAATTTGACCATTCAAAACAGGGGGAACGCATCCTGACAGCTTGGAATATTACTGTCAGATACTGTTCCCCCTCTGTTCCATAGGAAAAGAGGCTCACACATCTTTCAAATTCATACTGCTGACTTCTTTCCCCACAACAGATAAGTCCTGTGATTTTCAGGCTGATATCATTAAATTTGACCATTTAAAACAGGGGGAACGCATCCTGACAGCTTGGAATATTACTATCAGATACTGTTCCCCCTCTGTTCCATAGGAAAGGAGGCTCACACATCTTTCAAATTCATACTGCTGACTTCTTTCCCCACTACAGATAAGTCCTGTGATTTTCAGGCTGATATCAATAAATTTGACCATTTAAAACAGGGGGAACGCATCCTGACAGTTTGGAATATTACTATCAGGATGCGTTCCCCCTCTGTTCCATAGGAAAGGAGGCTCACACATCTTTCAAATTCATACTGCTGACTTTTTTCCTCACAACAGATAAGTCCTGTGATTTTCAGGCTGATATCATTAAATTTGACCATTTAAAACAGGGGGAACGCATCCTGACAGCTTGGACTATTACTATCAGATACTGTTCCCCCTCTGTTCCATAGGAAAGGAGGCTCACACATCTTTCAAATTCATACTGCTGACTTCTTTCCTCACAACAGATAAGTCCTGTGATTTTCAGGATGATATCAATAAATTTGACCATTTAAAACAGGGGGAACGCATCCTGACAGCTTGGACTATTACTGTCAGGATGCGTTCCCCCTCTGTTCCATAGGAAAGGAGGCTCACACATCTTTCAAATTCATACTGCTGACGTATTTCCCCACAACAGATAAGTCCTGTGATTTTCAGGCTGATATCAATAAATTTGACCATTTAAAACAGGGGGAACGCATCCTGACAGCTTGGACTATTACTGTCAGGATGCGTTCCCCCTCTGTTCCATAGGAAAGGAGGCTCACACATCTTTCAAATTCATACTGCTGACTTCTTTCCCCACAACAGATAAGTCCTGTGATTTTCAGGCTGATATCAATAAATTTGACCATTTAAAACAGGGGGAACGCATCCTGACAGCTTGGAATAATACTGTCAGGATGCGTTCCCCCTCTGTTCCATAGGCAAGGAGGCTCAGACATATTTCAAATTCATACTGCTGACTTCTTTCCCCACAACAGATAAGTCCTGTGATTTTCAGGCTGATATCATTAAATTTGACCATTTAAAACAGGGGGAACGCATCCTGACAGCTTGGAATATTACTATCAGATACTGTTCCCCCTCTGTTACATAGGAAAGGAGGCTCACACATCTTTCAAATTCATACTGCTGACTTATTTCCTCACAACAGATAAGTCCTGTGATTATCAGGCTGATATCATTAAATTTGACCATTCAAAACAGGGGGAACGCATCCTGACAGCTTGGAATATTACTATCAGATACTGTTCCCCCTCTGTTCTATAGGAAAGGAGGCTCACACATCTTTCAAATTCATACTGCTGACTTCTTTCCCCACAACAGATAAGTCCTGTGATTTTCAGGCTGATATCATTAAATTTGACCATTTAAAACAGGGGGAACGCATCCTGACAGCTTGGAATATTACTATCAGATACTGTTCCCCCTCTGTTACATAGGAAAGGAGGCTCACACATCTTTCAAATTCATACTGCTGACTTATTTCCTCACAACAGATAAGTCCTGTGATTATCAGGCTGATATCATTAAATTTGACCATTCAAAACAGGGGGAACGCATCCTGACAGCTTGGAATATTACTATCAGATACTGTTCCCCCTCTGTTCTATAGGAAAGGAGGCTCACACATCTTTCAAATTCATACTGCTGACTTCTTTCCCCACAACAGATAAGTCCTGTGATTTTCAGGCTGATATCATTAAATTTGACCATTTAAAACAGGGGGAACGCATCCTGATAGCTTGGACTATTACTGTCAGGATGCGTTCCCCCTCTGTTCCATAGGCAAGGAGGCTCACACATCTTTCATATTCATACTTCTGACTTATTTCCTCACAACAGATAAGTTCTGTGATTTTCGGGCTGATATCATTAAATCTGACCATTCAAAACAGGGGGAACGCATCCTGACAGCTTGGAATAATACTGTCAGGATGCGTTCCCCCTCTGTTCCATAGGAAAGGAGGCTCACACATCTTTCAAATTCATACTGCTGACTTATTTCCCCACAACAGATAAGTCCTGTGATTTTCAGGCTGATATCATTAAATTTGACCATTTAAAAAAGGGGGAACGCATCCTGACAGCTTGGAATATTACTGTCAGGATGCGTTCCCCCTCTGTTCCATAGGAAAGGAGGCTCACACATCTTTCAAATTCATACTGCTGACTTCTTTCCTCACAACAGATAAGTCCTGTGATTATCAGGCTGATATCATTAAATTTGACCATTCAAAACAGGGGGAACGCATCCTGACAGCTTGGAATATTACTGTCAGATACTGTTCCCCCTCTGTTCCATAGGAAAAGAGGCTCACACATCTTTCAAATTCATACTGCTGACTTCTTTCCCCACAACAGATAAGTCCTGTGATTTTCAGGCTGATATCATTAAATTTGACCATTTAAAACAGGGGGAACGCATCCTGACAGCTTGGAATATTACTATCAGATACTGTTCCCCCTCTGTTCCATAGGAAAGGAGGCTCACACATCTTTCAAATTCATACTGCTGACTTCTTTCCCCACTACAGATAAGTCCTGTGATTTTCAGGCTGATATCAATAAATTTGACCATTTAAAACAGGGGGAACGCATCCTGACAGTTTGGAATATTACTATCAGGATGCGTTCCCCCTCTGTTCCATAGGAAAGGAGGCTCACACATCTTTCAAATTCATACTGCTGACTTTTTTCCTCACAACAGATAAGTCCTGTTATTTTCAGGCTGATATCATTAAATTTGACCATTTAAAACAGGGGGAACGCATCCTGACAGCTTGGACTATTACTATCAGATACTGTTCCCCCTCTGTTCCATAGGAAAGGAGGCTCACACATCTTTCAAATTCATACTGCTGACTTCTTTCCTCACAACAGATAAGTCCTGTGATTTTCAGGATGATATCAATAAATTTGACCATTTAAAACAGGGGGAACGCATCCTGACAGCTTGGACTATTACTGTCAGGATGCGTTCCCCCTCTGTTCCATAGGCAAGGAGGCTCACACATCTTTCATATTCATACTTCTGACTTATTTCCTCACAACAGATAAGTTCTGTGATTTTCGGGCTGATATCATTAAATCTGACCATTCAAAACAGGGGGAACGCATCCTGACAGCTTGGAATAATACTGTCAGGATGCGTTCCCCCTCTGTTCCATAGGAAAGGAGGCTCACACATCTTTCAAATTCATACTGCTGACTTATTTCCCCACAACAGATAAGTCCTGTGATTTTCAGGCTGATATCATTAAATTTGACCATTTAAAAAAGGGGGAACGCATCCTGACAGCTTGGAATATTACTGTCAGGATGCGTTCCCCCTCTGTTCCATAGGAAAGGAGGCTCACACATCTTTCAAATTCATACTGCTGACTTCTTTCCTCACAACAGATAAGTCCTGTGATTATCAGGCTGATATCATTAAATTTGACCATTCAAAACAGGGGGAACGCATCCTGACAGCTTGGAATATTACTGTCAGATACTGTTCCCCCTCTGTTCCATAGGAAAAGAGGCTCACACATCTTTCAAATTCATACTGCTGACTTCTTTCCCCACAACAGATAAGTCCTGTGATTTTCAGGCTGATATCATTAAATTTGACCATTTAAAACAGGGGGAACGCATCCTGACAGCTTGGAATATTACTATCAGATACTGTTCCCCCTCTGTTCCATAGGAAAGGAGGCTCACACATCTTTCAAATTCATACTGCTGACTTCTTTCCCCACTACAGATAAGTCCTGTGATTTTCAGGCTGATATCAATAAATTTGACCATTTAAAACAGGGGGAACGCATCCTGACAGTTTGGAATATTACTATCAGGATGCGTTCCCCCTCTGTTCCATAGGAAAGGAGGCTCACACATCTTTCAAATTCATACTGCTGACTTTTTTCCTCACAACAGATAAGTCCTGTTATTTTCAGGCTGATATCA
Organism: Scomber scombrus; assembly: GCF_963691925.1. Classification (NCBI taxonomy): domain Eukaryota; kingdom Metazoa; phylum Chordata; class Actinopteri; order Scombriformes; family Scombridae; genus Scomber; species Scomber scombrus. The sequence continues at coordinate 28,029,640 of NC_084975.1, read as the reverse complement.
TTAAATTTGACCATTTAAAACAGGGGGAACGCATCCTGACAGCTTGGACTATTACTATCAGATACTGTTCCCCCTCTGTTCCATAGGAAAGGAGGCTCACACATCTTTCAAATTCATACTGCTGACTTCTTTCCTCACAACAGATAAGTCCTGTGATTTTCAGGATGATATCAATAAATTTGACCATTTAAAACAGGGGGAACGCATCCTGACAGCTTGGACTATTACTGTCAGGATGCGTTCCCCCTCTGTTCCATAGGCAAGGAGGCTCACACATCTTTCAAATTCATACTGCTGACGTATTTCCTCACAACAGATAAGTCCTGTGATTTTCAGGCTGATATCATTAAATTTGACCATTTAAAACAGGGGGAACGCATCCTGACAGCTTGGAATATTACTATCAGATACTGTTCCCCCTCTGTTCCATAGGAAAGGAGGCTCACACATCTTTCAAATTCATACTGCTGACGTATTTCCCCACAACAGATAAGTCCTGTGATTTTCAGGCTGATATCAATAAATTTGACCATTTAAAACAGGGGGAACGCATCCTGACAGCTTGGAATAATACTGTCAGGATGCGTTCCCCCTCTGTTCCATAGGCAAGGAGGCTCAGACATATTTCAAATTCATACTGCTGACTTCTTTCCCCACAACAGATAAGTCCTGTGATTTTCAGGCTGATATCATTAAATTTGACCATTTAAAACAGGGGGAACGCATCCTGACAGCTTGGAATATTACTATCAGATACTGTTCCCCCTCTGTTCCATAGGAAAGGAGGCTCACACATCTTTCAAATTCATACTGCTGACTTCTTTCCCCACTACAGATAAGTCCTGTGATTTTCAGGCTGATATCAATAAATTTGACCATTTAAAACAGGGGGAACTCATCCTGACAGTTTGGAATATTACTGTCAGGATGCGTTCCCCCTCTGTTCCATAGGAAAGGAGGCTCACACATCTTTCAAATTCATACTGCTGACTTCTTTCCTCACAACAGATAAGTCCTGTGATTTTCAGGCTGATATCATTAAATTTGACCATTTAAAACAGGGGGAACGCATCCTGACAGCTTGGACTATTACTATCAGATACTTTTCCCCCTCTGTTCCATAGGAAAGGAGGCTCACACATCTTTCAAATTCATACTGCTGACTTCTTTCCTCACAACAGATAAGTCCTGTGATTTTCAGGCTGATATCAATAAATTTGACCATTTAAAACAGGGGGAACGCATCCTGACAGCTTGGAATATTACTATCAGGATGCGTTCCCCCTCTGTTCCATAGGAAAGGAGGCTCACACATCTTTCAAATTCATACTGCTGACGTATTTCCCCACAACAGATAAGGCCTGTGATTTTCAGGCTGATATCAATAAATTTGACCATTTAAAACAGGGGGAACGCATCCTGACAGCTTGGACTATTACTGTCAGGATGCGTTCCCCCTCTGTTCCATAGGCAAGGAGGCTCACACATCTTTCAAATTCATACTGCTGACGTATTTCCTCACAACAGATAAGTCCTGTGATTTTCAGGCTGATATCATTAAATTTGACCATTTAAAACAGGGGGAACGCATCCTGACAGCTTGGAATATTACTATCAGATACTGTTCCCCCTCTGTTCCATAGGAAAGGAGGCTCACACATCTTTCAAATTCATACTGCTGACGTATTTCCCCACAACAGATAAGTCCTGTGATTTTCAGGCTGATATCAATAAATTTGACCATTTAAAACAGGGGGAACGCATCCTGACAGCTTGGACTATTACTGTCAGGATGCGTTCCCCATCTGTTCCATAGGAAAGGAGGCTCACACATCTTTCAAATTCATACTGCTGACTTCTTTCCCCACAACAGATAAGTCCTGTGATTTTCAGGCTGATATCATTAAATTTGACCATTTAAAACAGGGGGAACGCATCCTGACAGCTTGGAATAATACTGTCAGGATGCGTTCCCCCTCTGTTCCATAGGCAAGGAGGCTCACACATCTTTCAAATTCATACTGCTGACTTCTTTCCTCACAACAGATAAATCCTGTGATTTTCAGGCTGATATCATTAAATTTGACCATTTAAAACAGGGGGAACGCATCCTGACAGCTTGGAATATTACTGTCAGGATGCGTTCCCCCTCTGTTCCATAGGAAAGGAGGCTCACACATCTTTCAAATTCATACTGCTGACTTCTTTCCCCACAACAGATGAGTCCTGTGATTTTCAGGCTGATATCATTAAATTTGACCATTCAAAACAGGGGGAACGCATCCTGACAGCTTGGAATATTACTGTCAGGATGCGTTCCCCCTCTGTTCCATAGGAAAGGAGGCTCACACATCTTTCAAATTCATACTGCTGACTTCTTTCCCCACAACAGATAGGTCCTGTGGTTTTCAGGCTGATATCAATAAATTTGACCATTTAAAACAGGGGGAACGCATCCTGACAGCTTGGACTATTACTGTCAGGATGCGTTCCCCCTCTGTTCCATAGGCAAGGAGGCTCACACATCTTTCAAATTCATACTGCTGACTTCTTTCCCCACAACAGATAAGTCCTGTGATTTTCAGGCTGATATCATTAAATTTGACCATTTAAAACAGGGGGAACGCATCCTGACAGCTTGGACTATTACTGTCAGATACTGTTCCCCCTCTGTTCCATAGGAAAGGAGGCTCACACATCTTTCAAATTCATACTGCTGACTTATTTCCTCACAACAGGTACGTCCTGTGATTTTCAGGCTAATATCATTAAATTTGACCATTTAAAACAGGGGGAACGCATCCTGACAGCTTGGAATATTACTATCAGATACTGTTCCCCCTCTGTTCCATAGGAAAGGAGGCTCACACATCTTTCAAATTCATACTGCTGACTTATTTCCTCACAACAGATAAGTCCTGTGATTTTCGGGCTGATATCATTAAATTTGACCATTTAAAACAGGGGGAACGCATCCTGACAGCTTGGAATATTACTATCAGATACTGTTCCCCCTCTGTTCCATAGGAAAGGAGGCTCACACATCTTTCAAATTCATACTGCTGACTTCTTTCCCCACTACAGATAAGTCCTGTGATTTTCAGGCTGATATCAATAAATTTGACCATTTAAAACAGGGGGAACGCATCCTGACAGTTTGGAATATTACTATCAGGATGCGTTCCCCCTCTGTTCCATAGGAAAGGAGGCTCACACATCTTTCAAATTCATACTGCTGACTTTTTTCCTCACAACAGATAAGTCCTGTTATTTTCAGGCTGATATCATTAAATTTGACCATTTAAAACAGGGGGAACGCATCCTGACAGCTTGGACTATTACTATCAGATACTGTTCCCCCTCTGTTCCATAGGAAAGGAGGCTCACACATCTTTCAAATTCATACTGCTGACTTCTTTCCTCACAACAGATAAGTCCTGTGATTTTCAGGATGATATCAATAAATTTGACCATTTAAAACAGGGGGAACGCATCCTGACAGCTTGGACTATTACTGTCAGGATGCGTTCCCCCTCTGTTCCATAGGCAAGGAGGCTCACACATCTTTCATATTCATACTTCTGACTTATTTCCTCACAACAGATAAGTTCTGTGATTTTCGGGCTGATATCATTAAATCTGACCATTCAAAACAGGGGGAACGCATCCTGACAGCTTGGAATAATACTGTCAGGATGCGTTCCCCCTCTGTTCCATAGGAAAGGAGGCTCACACATCTTTCAAATTCATACTGCTGACTTATTTCCCCACAACAGATAAGTCCTGTGATTTTCAGGCTGATATCATTAAATTTGACCATTTAAAAAAGGGGGAACGCATCCTGACAGCTTGGAATATTACTGTCAGGATGCGTTCCCCCTCTGTTCCATAGGAAAGGAGGCTCACACATCTTTCAAATTCATACTGCTGACTTCTTTCCTCACAACAGATAAGTCCTGTGATTATCAGGCTGATATCATTAAATTTGACCATTCAAAACAGGGGGAACGCATCCTGACAGCTTGGAATATTACTGTCAGATACTGTTCCCCCTCTGTTCCATAGGAAAAGAGGCTCACACATCTTTCAAATTCATACTGCTGACTTCTTTCCCCACAACAGATAAGTCCTGTGATTTTCAGGCTGATATCATTAAATTTGACCATTTAAAACAGGGGGAACGCATCCTGACAGCTTGGAATATTACTATCAGATACTGTTCCCCCTCTGTTCCATAGGAAAGGAGGCTCACACATCTTTCAAATTCATACTGCTGACTTCTTTCCCCACTACAGATAAGTCCTGTGATTTTCAGGCTGATATCAATAAATTTGACCATTTAAAACAGGGGGAACGCATCCTGACAGTTTGGAATATTACTATCAGGATGCGTTCCCCCTCTGTTCCATAGGAAAGGAGGCTCACACATCTTTCAAATTCATACTGCTGACTTTTTTCCTCACAACAGATAAGTCCTGTTATTTTCAGGCTGATATCATTAAATTTGACCATTTAAAACAGGGGGAACGCATCCTGACAGCTTGGACTATTACTATCAGATACTGTTCCCCCTCTGTTCCATAGGAAAGGAGGCTCACACATCTTTCAAATTCATACTGCTGACTTCTTTCCTCACAACAGATAAGTCCTGTGATTTTCAGGATGATATCAATAAATTTGACCATTTAAAACAGGGGGAACGCATCCTGACAGCTTGGACTATTACTGTCAGGATGCGTTCCCCCTCTGTTCCATAGGCAAGGAGGCTCACACATCTTTCAAATTCATACTGCTGACGTATTTCCTCACAACAGATAAGTCCTGTGATTTTCAGGCTGATATCATTAAATTTGACCATTTAAAACAGGGGGAACGCATCCTGACAGCTTGGAATATTACTATCAGATACTGTTCCCCCTCTGTTCCATAGGAAAGGAGGCTCACACATCTTTCAAATTCATACTGCTGACGTATTTCCCCACAACAGATAAGTCCTGTGATTTTCAGGCTGATATCAATAAATTTGACCATTTAAAACAGGGGGAACGCATCCTGACAGCTTGGAATAATACTGTCAGGATGCGTTCCCCCTCTGTTCCATAGGCAAGGAGGCTCAGACATATTTCAAATTCATACTGCTGACTTCTTTCCCCACAACAGATAAGTCCTGTGATTTTCAGGCTGATATCATTAAATTTGACCATTTAAAACAGGGGGAACGCATCCTGACAGCTTGGAATATTACTATCAGATACTGTTCCCCCTCTGTTCCATAGGAAAGGAGGCTCACACATCTTTCAAATTCATACTGCTGACTTCTTTCCCCACTACAGATAAGTCCTGTGATTTTCAGGCTGATATCAATAAATTTGACCATTTAAAACAGGGGGAACTCATCCTGACAGTTTGGAATATTACTGTCAGGATGCGTTCCCCCTCTGTTCCATAGGAAAGGAGGCTCACACATCTTTCAAATTCATACTGCTGACTTCTTTCCTCACAACAGATAAGTCCTGTGATTTTCAGGCTGATATCATTAAATTTGACCATTTAAAACAGGGGGAACGCATCCTGACAGCTTGGACTATTACTATCAGATACTTTTCCCCCTCTGTTCCATAGGAAAGGAGGCTCACACATCTTTCAAATTCATACTGCTGACGTATTTCCCCACAACAGATAAGGCCTGTGATTTTCAGGCTGATATCAATAAATTTGACCATTTAAAACAGGGGGAACGCATCCTGACAGCTTGGACTATTACTGTCAGGATGCGTTCCCCCTCTGTTCCATAGGCAAGGAGGCTCACACATCTTTCAAATTCATACTGCTGACGTATTTCCTCACAACAGATAAGTCCTGTGATTTTCAGGCTGATATCATTAAATTTGACCATTTAAAACAGGGGGAACGCATCCTGACAGCTTGGAATATTACTATCAGATACTGTTCCCCCTCTGTTCCATAGGAAAGGAGGCTCACACATCTTTCAAATTCATACTGCTGACGTATTTCCCCACAACAGATAAGTCCTGTGATTTTCAGGCTGATATCAATAAATTTGACCATTTAAAACAGGGGGAACGCATCCTGACAGCTTGGACTATTACTGTCAGGATGCGTTCCCCATCTGTTCCATAGGAAAGGAGGCTCACACATCTTTCAAATTCATACTGCTGACTTCTTTCCCCACAACAGATAAGTCCTGTGATTTTCAGGCTGATATCATTAAATTTGACCATTTAAAACAGGGGGAACGCATCCTGACAGCTTGGAATAATACTGTCAGGATGCGTTCCCCCTCTGTTCCATAGGCAAGGAGGCTCACACATCTTTCAAATTCATACTGCTGACTTCTTTCCTCACAACAGATAAATCCTGTGATTTTCAGGCTGATATCATTAAATTTGACCATTTAAAACAGGGGGAACGCATCCTGACAGCTTGGAATATTACTGTCAGGATGCGTTCCCCCTCTGTTCCATAGGAAAGGAGGCTCACACATCTTTCAAATTCATACTGCTGACTTCTTTCCCCACAACAGATGAGTCCTGTGATTTTCAGGCTGATATCATTAAATTTGACCATTCAAAACAGGGGGAACGCATCCTGACAGCTTGGAATATTACTGTCAGGATGCGTTCCCCCTCTGTTCCATAGGAAAGGAGGCTCACACATCTTTCAAATTCATACTGCTGACTTCTTTCCCCACAACAGATAGGTCCTGTGGTTTTCAGGCTGATATCAATAAATTTGACCATTTAAAACAGGGGGAACGCATCCTGACAGCTTGGACTATTACTGTCAGGATGCGTTCCCCCTCTGTTCCATAGGCAAGGAGGCTCACACATCTTTCAAATTCATACTGCTGACTTCTTTCCCCACAACAGATAAGTCCTGTGATTTTCAGGCTGATATCATTAAATTTGACCATTTAAAACAGGGGGAACGCATCCTGACAGCTTGGACTATTACTGTCAGATACTGTTCCCCCTCTGTTCCATAGGAAAGGAGGCTCACACATCTTTCAAATTCATACTGCTGACTTATTTCCTCACAACAGGTACGTCCTGTGATTTTCAGGCTAATATCATTAAATTTGACCATTTAAAACAGGGGGAACGCATCCTGACAGCTTGGAATATTACTATCAGATACTGTTCCCCCTCTGTTCCATAGGAAAGGAGGCTCACACATCTTTCAAATTCATACTGCTGACTTATTTCCTCACAACAGATAAGTCCTGTGATTTTCGGGCTGATATCATTAAATTTGACCATTTAAAACAGGGGGAACGCATCCTGACAGCTTGGAATATTACTGTCAGGATGCGTTCCCCATCTGTTCCATAGGAAAGGAGGCTCACACATCTTTCAAATTCATACTAGTGACTTCTTTCCCCACAACAGATAAGTCCTGTGATTTTCAGGCTGATATCATTAAATTTGACCATTTAAAACAGGGGGAACGCATCCTGACAGCTTGGACTATTACTATCAGATACTGTTCCCCCTCTGTTCCATAGGAAAGATGGCTCACACATCTTTCAAATTCATACTGCTGACTTCTTTCCCCACAACAGATAAGTCCTGTGATTTTCGGGCTGATATCATTAAATTTGACCATTTAAAACAGGGGGAACGCATCCTTACAGCTTGGACTATTACTGTCAGGATGCGTTCCCCCTCTGTTCCATAGGAAAGGAGGCTCACACATCTTTCAAATTCATACTGCTGACTTCTTTCCCCACAACAGATAAGTCCTGTGATTTTCAGGCTGATATAAATAAATTTGACCATTTAAAACAGGGGGAACGCATCCTGACAGCTTGGAATATTACTATCAGGATGCGTTCCCCCTCTGTTCCATAGGAAAGGAGGCTCACACATCTTTCAAATTCATACTGCTGACTTCTTTCCCCACAACAGATAAGTCCTGTGATTTTCAGGCTGATATCAATAAATTTGACCATTTAAAACAGGGGGAACGCATCCTGACAGCTTGGAATATTAAATTTAGATAGATTAGATATAGATATAGATATAGATATATATAGAGAGAGAGATATAGATATAGAGATAGAGATAGAGATATATATAGATAGAGATATGTTATAATTGCATTTTAGGGTCCTTTTATTTAGTTTTTAATTTTATTGTTGTATGCTTTTGTTTTTTTTCTATACCATATTTTTTGAGCTGCTGTAGGAATGAATTTTCCCCACTGTGGAATCAATAAATGTATCTTATCTTATTTTAAAAACATCAATATCAATATTAATGTTCGCGTGCACGCGTAGGGGCTCGAACATGACGTCATATTAGCCCCACCCAAAACAGGAAGAGTCGCTTGGTTAGCGGCAAACCATCCGAGCAGGGCTGCGACATAAATAAACAGGACTTTTTTTCTCGGACTAAACAACGCCTTGCTTGTGTTGAAGACGGTAACTAGCTGTGTTGAACCTGTTAATAAATGTGTTAGCGCGTTAATGCCTCTGTGGCGTTGTTATGAAGGAGTAGCTGTGTCATTATCAGGCTCTGCTTGTTGTTGACGCCGACTACAGCTAACGGTTAATAAGTTGAGCTCCACAGCTCACTAACAAATCTCTTTCCTCCGGGCTGCCGACTATAAGGTTAGTAACATAACTACATTTAAAGCTGTGCCAAGAAGCTTTGTTGTGTTTACCCCAGTCTTAGCATCACACTGTGGCACACTGTCTCCTCTCCTCCTCCTCCTCTCTTCCTGTAGGTGATGTCATCATCTCTAGATAACAATAACAAACCTACATTCGTCCTAACTGCCTGTGTTGTAACATGTAACCTTATCACATTACAAACACCTTTTCATCACTGCATGTCTAGCTGGAGAAAAAGAAATAAGATACACAGCTGTTTCATGTCAAATATAATGTTCTGTCACATATTTTTTGCAATCTTCAGGCATTAAGCAGCTCCTCACAGCATTTAGAGTCACTGTGCAGATTGCATTGTAAATATTTAATGTGTGATTCTGCAGACCTTAACATGCCAAAGGAGGCAGACAACCTTGAGGGTGGAGGAGACAAGGAGGCGAAGGAGGAGAAGGCGCAGGACTCTTCTGAGGAGATGGTGAGGAAGAGGGTGCGGGCAAATACTCCGAGCCCGCACAGAGGGAACACTCCACAAGGTGAGGGTTAACCCGATTTCAGATGGGAACTCAAGCCATACAGAGCAACAGATCTGATGAAGTACAATGGTCATTAGTTTAATTGGAGTAGGGGCAGAAACACATCAAGAAAAAGGTCATCCACTTCACGAATTCATAAAGTTTTACATGGATTGGGGCAAAGGTCAACAACCTTAGGCTGTAAACTTAGAGTCCCTCAAAAATATGTTTTTCTTCTTGTTCTTTCTGTTGGATGTTTGAGCTTCACTGTGCAGAATGATGTTATATTAATCTGCTCGACGTAGGAAGTTTCTCTGAGCTCATTGGAAATCAGATTTTAAGGGGCGTGCCTACCAGCAGGATTTGTGACATCACTAGTTCACTAGTAATCCTGGTCCAATATTCAACCAAGACATGTGTGATCTGTCTCTAGATGTTCTTTTTATATGGTATAGTACAGAGGTGTCCGAAGTATTCCTCAAAGGGCCATGTGGCTGCAGGTTTTCATTCTAACCAATCAGGAGCACACAAGGCTTGACTCATTTAATCAACTGATCTCAGTTTTCGGACAGTTGATTGGTCGAATCGTGTTCTATTGATCGGTTGAAACAGAAACCTGCAGGCACACGACCCTTTATGGAATAGTTTGGACATGCCTTGTATAGTATGAAAGAAAAACATATACTCTCTCACCATTTGCTATTTACACACCCAGATAATTAACATAACCTGCATATCTTTTTTTAGATTTAGTGATTCATTTTAAATTGTTGTACACACATAAGTGTGTCAGCCACGATATAAGCAGAGAGGATTTCGTCAATGTGACCAATATCCATGAGCTTAACACAACAGAATGTCTGTTGCACAACTGTGGTGCAGGATGTCGATAATTCATTGATAAATCATTTAGGTTATAAAACATCAGAAAACAGTGAAAAACACCCATCACAACTATCTGGAGTCCAAGCCAACACTCTCAAATGTTCTATTTTGTTCAACCAACAGTCCAAAACCCCAAAATATGAAATTTACTGTAATGTAATTCTCACATTTTAGAGCTAATATTTGTTATTTTTACTTTTACTTTCGCAATAGTTGCCACCTAACCTATTCATTGATTACATGTTGCAGCTCTAATCCATACTGTATTTTAAGTGCGGAAGGATAGTGTAGTGTTGTCAAGCCCTACCCTAACTGCAGTTTAACTTCAGTTATTCTCAGATTAGTAAAAGATAGAAAATGTGCATTTAAATGGGAACACAAACAACCCTTCTTTTGAAGAGAGGGGAAGAAACACGTCAGCCTCACAAGCTCATTCCTTCAGGGGATGACAGATAAACTGTCCTTGTCTGCACTGTCTGCCTGTTTTTAACTCCCCAGCAGCTCCATAGCCTTAAAATAGCACACTGTTGATTTGGTATTGCACTCCTTAACATTGTCAGTCATTATGGAACTTATGGGGGAAAAAAAAAAAAATAAAAGAAAATATATATATGTATATATATATATATAAATGATCCAAATCAATGGAGAAGAAACAGAGATATCCTCTTTTTTTATACAATGCAACTCAACCACTGACAGTTAAGTCTGAGGCTTGACAGTAAAGTCTGTGTTTTGCTCTAATGTAGCCTGGAGCAGTTAGAGACTTTCTAACTCCACATAACAAGATGTTTTTCAGTTTGACTTGTAGTCTTCAGTCCCAGACAGCTCTGACTCAAGTGACATCACACGAGGTAATTCATCAGCTTTCACACAGCTCCCTCTTGACTCACAAATGACTTTATACATTGTTTGTTGACATACCCAGTAGTGCCCCTCAAAACCTGCAAACAAACACTGATGTGTAAACTTGGTGGAGTTCCCCTTTAATTTTCCTCTGGTGTTTCTTCAGCATGTCTCCAAACTGACAGCTTAAGTACAGGTGTGTCTGATTATTTGCTTTGGTAGAGTAGCCTGACCTATACTATACAACCTGTACTGGATTTTTTTATATCAGTACATTGCCGATAATGCAAGAGTTGAAGCAATGTATCGGCCAATAGATTTGTTTTTTTATTATATAAACACATAATCATAATGGTAATTCATTAGATCTGTTTTTGTGATAAAGACACATACTAAGTGGGATATTTTACAGTGTAAAAATCAACTTGTCAGCACTCTGTAATGCTGACACTGCCTCTAAATGACCTCACACTCTAATGTGACACTCCTTTACTGCAGTTGTTTGCTTCCTATCAACCGACATATACTGCACATGGACACCGATATACTGTATCTGCAATGAGTGAATATTAAGCTATATATTTGACCCAACCAATTTATTGATCTTGGTCCATTAAATAGCATAGTTTCAAGCATTAGCATTGGGTTTATGAGTGTCAGCTTGCCTTTAATACTTCGACACGTCACTTTTAATGGACTTGATGGATGCTCGGTGTGTAACATGTTTGGCACACACAGCACAGCCTCTCTGAAACCTAAAGCCCTGTCCGTGAGTTCTTGAATGTTCAGACATTAATCTTGGCTTCAGTTAGGACCATGGTTCAACACCAGTGTTGCTAATCTCCAAGACATGAGAATATCAGTATAAAACTAAAATTGTCCTCCAAAGCTGGAAACCAGACAAATAAAACTTTTTGGACACTTCTTTTTATTTCAAAGGATTAGCACAGTCAGCTCTGATTTAGATTATGCTTCCTTGTCTGATTGTTCCCATTGTGACTTTTATCATGTTTTCCACATTTTTTCATTTGCAATAGCTTTAAGCTTGACAGATGATGACATTGCAAATGTGAGTTGGAATGCATGACTTTTAATTGGCGCTCATAGTTATAAATTGGATTAACCTAGAGCACAAGAATAGAGACAATAGAGATTTAGCTTTCAGACTTAACCGAAATCTTTGTGGATACACTGACAGCTGGATGACTCGAGGGGATTAACACGTCTTGTAGTTGGTGTGTGCCTGCTGACAGTACAGTCACACTAAGTCCATTTGGAACTAAAAGATAAAACTCAGTGTTTGCAAATGAGTTCAAATCCAGTTCTGTTTCCACTTTGAAGTGTAATTTTGCGGAGTGAAAGTATCTTTTTAATATAGATTTACTTTCCCTCCCTCATAGCCAGCCCTCCTAGATTTGTGTCTGTGGAGGAGCTGATGGAGACGGCTAAAGGAGTCAACAACATGGCTTTGGCCCACGAAATAATGGTCAACCAGGCTTTTCAAGTCAAACCTGCAGAGCTTCCTGAAGGAAGGTGAGATTTTGGATACTATCATTCTGGATTCCTTTGAGTACTGGTCTGCTTTCTTGCTGTAGAAGTAATCATTCCTCCCGTGCCTCTGTACAGTTTGGAGCGCAAGGTGAAGGAGATTATGCACAAAGCATTCTGGGATTGTTTGGAAGCTCAGTTGAAGGAGGACCCGCCGTCGTACGACCACGCCATCAAACTGCTGGCGGAGATCAAAGAGGTGAGGCGGAGTGGGGGTTAGTTTATTCAGGAAAGAGCGGTCATAACAACTGCAGCGCTCTGCACATGTGTGCCCTAAATTTAGCTGCAAACATCCTCTCCTAAAATACGATCCTCTGAAGTTGTTTGTATTCTGAGAAGGTCACGGACACAAGGTCTCACAAACTCTGTTCATCCCTCTTCATTCAGTCATTCTATCTTTTTTTCCTTGCCTTCATCATCATCTGCTCATCCAGACACTGCTGTCTTTCTTGCTGCCGGGACATGGACGTCTGCGGTCCCGTATCGAAGAGGTTCTGGACCTGCCTCTAATCCAGCAGCAGGCTGAGAAAGGAGCACTCGACATCGGTCAATTGTCCCAGTTCATTGTTGGGATGATGGGCTCGCTGTGCGCCCCCTGCAGGGACAAGGACATCAATAAGCTGAAGGAGACTGACGATATTGTGCCTCTGCTCAAGTAGGCCAAGAGACTATTATTAGCTCTGCAAGCTCCAGGCCTCTGTTTATTTTTAGATAGTGTAAATTTCATTTCAGTTGATGTTATTATGTTATTATTACTTTCTTAGAGAATGATAAGAGATGAGCTAAAATAACCTGAATGAGTAAAAAACAAGTTGGACTCCAGCTCAGCTAGATTTATAATTTAAAGTGCCTTCGGGACATTTTGAGAGGGTTAAATTTAATGACACATGATTTTCCATTTCCATATCTGGTTTCTGCTGTCATCCCCCTTCTAAGGGCCATATTCTCCATGTTGGACCTGATGAAAGTGGACATGGCTAACTTTGCAGTGACCAGCATCAGGCCTCATCTGATGCAGCAGTCAGCTGAGTATGAGAGGAACAAGTTCCAGGAGTTTCTGGAGAAACAACCCAGTAAGGAGACTGTTTTCCTCATCATATTATTGAGCATTACATAAGAGCAAAAGCAAAGAAAGAATCCTCTTAACAGCCACTTCTTTTGGTTTTTTGGCTCTCTGACTGTACGATTCCAAATAAGAGATTTGATGTAGCCATAACAATTTAATAAAGTGATAATATGCCAATATTGTGTTTTCAGTTTGTACTGCTGCCCCCAAGTGGCCAAAAAAGAAACGCAACTTTAATCATGAAGCATATATTTCAGTGTTTATTTACGTTTTATATACATAAAGGGATTAGCCAGTCAATCAGAAAAGCTATGGGAAATTTGATAATGAATGAATCGGCTGATCAACATTGGGATCTGCTGCTTGTCTCTGTTTATATAATATATATCATAAAATTAATATCTTTGGGTTTTGTACAAGTAATTTAAAGATGTCTTCTTTCGCACATCTTTGGAAAATTGTAATGAAAATATTTTGTATTTTTCTGATATTTAACAGACCAGAAGATGAAACAATTAATAACATAATTTAAATACTAATTGATAATGGAGATTATCTTTTGATAATTATTTCTTAATTATTTCTCCTAATTGACCAGCTGTGTTTTCAACGTGGCCTGCTCTTTCACAGAGTAGGTAACTCCATTGATGTTCCATGTCTGTAGGAAAACAAAGATCCACACTGCATCGATAATGAAATGATCCTTTCTTCTTTAGATGCCTTAGACTATACTGAGAAGTGGCTTGAGGACACAGTGAGAGGCTTGAAAGAGGCTGGGACAGACGGTTCTAGTGCCGCCTCATCTCCCCCACCTTCACTCCTCCCACTTAATGTCCATAATCATGCCTATCTGCGCCTGCTGAAATGGGACAACGCCTCGGACCCCTTCCCAGAGGTAAACACCCTGAGTCCTGAAGCCTGTCATTACATCTGCCTCTCAATTATTTGGGTTTTCTTTCTCCTGCCTGTCATTTCTACATTTAATCCTGCATCTGTGTCTTCCACCAACTGTGTTTCTGCTCTCCTCTCTCTAGACAGTATTAATGGATCAGGTTCGGTTCCAGGAGATGCAGCAGGAGGTTGAGCAGTTAGTGTTGCTCTCCTCCGTGCTCCTCATTGTCTACACTACCACAGGAGAGGCCATCTCAGGCTTGCCCGGACTGATGGAGACCCTTAAAAACACTGTCAACGTCATGCTTGCAGACATGCACATGCCGTAAGTACAAATGCTTAAACTGCTAACAGTCAAAAAATATAGTCACACATATGTTGAAAGCTACACAGCAAAGCTAATTATGCAACCAAGCTTTAAAAGTGGAGTGGAGAGGGTGTGGACGCAGTGCCCCAAAAGAGACTGAGCCAAATAGTATAGCCCCCCTGCAGACATGTTTTATGAAATATAAAGAAAACCTATGCTTTAAATATGTGTCATATAGTTACATCAATCACTTACCCCATTAAAATCTGCTCCTTCTCCCTCATTACAAATCCAGTCCAATCTATGAATATGCAGGTATTTTTAGTTGTTTTTATTTTTCACTGCTGGACACAAGATGTCTCCTCCTTCATTGTAAAGTCCATTCTCAGTGTTTGTGCTCTGGAGACTTCAAGTTTGTTTGTTTACTGGCCCTCGATTGGCTCCAAACTAGTTTGAAAAATCACAAACATGTACACACCTGAAACCCAGATCTAAGGTGAGTACAGAGAAACTTTCTTCTAGTGTCAAACTCTGCACATACATCATTTTGCACAGTGAGGCTCAAACATCCAACTCAAGGAATAAAAAGAAAAACACATTTTTGAGTGAAGGGGAACTTAAATTATTTTTTTTGGAAGTTACAGTTTTCCAGGAACAGTGTTCATTTCATTAGGTCTTAAACCTTTGAATAACATGGTGTTCAATTGACTCATTCGGGATTAGAGTTACATGATGACCACAAATTGTAGTGTAGGTAGTGTGTCCTAGTGGGCTGAATGCTTAGACACATGCACTTTTGAGGTTGCTCATGCGCTCTTTGAATTCTGTCAGAGACCGTCATTTTAAAGCAATGATCAAATTGGTATATAAATAAAAGATCACAAGAATGTGTGTAATGTGAAAGTGGCAATGACCTCACAGAAAATTATCACCTAACCATGCAGTCCCCCTCAGTTTCACAGAGCTTTTTAGTGTCTTTCAGCACATTTGTTTGGTTTTATGGCCTCCGCTTTCATCAACTTCAATTTCAACCACAGTAGGAAGCTGTTTACAGTTAAAAAAAAAAAAAAAAAAAGAGAAACCCACTGCACACTACCTGCCCAGCACCAAACAGCAGATGGACAAAGTAAAAGAGCATGGAGCATTTAGCATCCAAAGAGCCAGATATTTCCTTCAGGAGTTGGTGGAAACCAAAACAGAGCTAAAAGGAGAATAACTATTGAACTAACCCTCCTGTTGTCTTCCCTTTGACTGCACATTTGACTGTTTATAAAGCATAAGGTATAAATTAGCAACTTCATTCCTACCTATTACCACAAGTTTTACACATATTTTTTAGAAATTATGGTCAATAGGCTTCATTTAAATGAAATTTTACTTAATTTTTGAGTTGATGCTTGTTGTCCTCCTAGGTCAAAATTGACCTGAGGAAAACAGGAGGGCAAAGGCAACGTTTGCCATAACAACTTTATGTCATGTCAGATTGTTCTACTTCCAAGTGGCAAAAAAATCAGTCAATGCAGATTTAATATATAATGCACCAATTTAAAGATGTACTCCAGGCAAATAAGTGTTGCACTTCCGTGAAGTTGGGGAAGTTGTTGTCTCTTTAACTAGCTCAAGTTTTATAATTCATAACCATTTTGTGTTGCAATACTGTACTGAAGTAAATACTTGTTGCCTGTCTCAAGGTTTTTTAGTGCACAGGATGCCTTAGCAACCATTGGGGAGAAACTGTGTGTTGACCTGAGTCAGTGTCTCAGCCAGCATGGCTACTCTCCCTTCTCTGCTGACCGGAGGAGCACTCTGAAGGGGCAAATCTTAGCCGCCATCCAGCCAGACAACACAGTCCGCAAGTTGATGGGTAAGAAGTGACATGATGACTTTCTCAGAGGGTAGGAGCGCAGCCAACAGCTCGTGTTTGACTTTGTGGATTATGTAGACATTTATTTGGCAATGACACATAAGTCCTCTCCTCTCCTCTCAGACTGCCGGGTTCAGACCTACCTCCTGGCTTCCCTGGAGTCCAGTCAACACAAGACCCCTCCTCCTCTCCCAGGAGGTCTGGCCCCAGTCAGCAGGGAGCTGAAAGAACTCGCTGTTCGCTTCAGTCGCCTCGTCACTTTCAACAAGCTGGTCTTCTCCCCTTTCTACCAAAAGATTCTCCAGAAAAGCCTGACGTCAGAGGAGTGTCCCAACGCAGAGACATAAACACCACACAGTAGAGTAAGACGGATGTGGAGAGTTGTCTGTAGTTTTGCAATTTCCCCCTCACGTCTAACGGTTAAGTTTTAGAGAAAGGAGTTGAGGAAGCTGATCTGTATTCAGTGAGCTAAGCTGGCCTCGCAGAGTGTGTGCACCTCAAACAAGCGTAATTAAAAAAATAAAAATAAAAAAGCACTGGCTACCATCGCAGTTGCATTAACTCACAGTGTTGCTTATGTGATAAAATCTCAGGCCTCATAATTGTGACCTTACAATGGCCATCTTCTCTTCTGTTCAGTATTGAAATAGTTAGATACTCAAACCAATACGTGTTTTAGCACCAGAGCTACAACAATGATTACTGTTACCATACAGTCACTGAATATAAACACATTTCTATCCACAAAGCCTACAAAAGAATCGTAGCTAAGTAGAGTACAGAATCTAATTAGAGGTGAAGTCAACAAGGTGAAGAATCATGGCCCGTATTTATTAAGGAAATAGGAGATCAGTCCTTACTTGGACTCTGATTCTCCAAGGGATGCATATTTGTCCTGTTTTGGCCTTAAGTAAGTAAACCTAGTAATTTTATTAATTGTTAATCTCTTTGTCCTAAACTGTTATCAGGATTTGGCCATCAGACACGCGTGCACATTTTATGAGACGTGTTATTAAAAGATACTGGTTCGATTAAAAACTGGCCAATCTTTTGTGTTGGATGCAAAGCAAAACATGTGCTGCTTTTGATGGGGCTCACACATATGAGAGGCTACTTTGGACTTTAATTGCGATGTTTCACAATAAGGTAGTAGGCATTGTAAAACGATCTATGGACTGGGCTGACATGGTTTATTTCATGCAGCTGGGACAAATTGCCCTCTATTTTAAATGATATATTTATACATTTAAGTCGTGAATTTTGCCAACGACTGACAGTCCAATGCAAATGGCATCACTTTAAGGAGAGATTTAAACTATTTATTTTGGCATTATGTTTAGTATTTTCCTTGTTATAGAAAGGTGTGAGGTTACGAGAACTTTGGTTCCTGCAGGGACATGTTCTCCTTTGCATCACCCACCAGACAAAAAAATTAAATTTTGTCAAAATTGTTTCCACAAACCTCCTTGTCATCAAGCATTCCCAAATCACCTCTCCTCCCACAGAATGTGCCTGCATGTCTCTGCCTGACCTGCATCTCCTGACAGGTTAGGACACCTTTGAAACTCTCTGAGATGGTTTTTTTTTCTTTTGCTTTAAAAAAGTTGAAAAAAACAAGACCATATTTAGTCCCGATTGATTTCCTGCTGTGAGATTCTTAATAAAGACAGGCCATGACAAAGTAGTCAATAACAGCTCTTTCAGTATATGACAGTTTTCAAACTCAGTGGCACTGACACAGTTCAGTTAATACTTAAAGCGTATTGAGGTTTTGATACCAAACGGAGGCAGCTGTACAGCACACACAGGTAAAAGACAGATGACTACATGCTGGGAAATACAGTGGATACACACTCTTAACACCTTTTCTTTTTACTGAACTTTCTCATCAATACCCTTCAAATGAAATTAGTCTTAACAGTTTTGTTTGGCTAGACAGCAGTTTCCAAGCTAAGGGGTCAAGACTCCACAAGGGGGTTACTAAAGGAATCACTTTACCACAAGCTGGAATAAAACAAAACACAAAGTTGTATTTATTTTTTCTGACTTTTCTCAAGTGCTTGGTTTTTATTCTTGTGTAATACTAGATAATTCAGTCCTCTCAAAACACAAGATTAGATGAATTAAGATTGGATAAAATGTTAACGTTGAGGAGGGATAAAATAACCAGGTGGAGTGTCTGTTTTGGCTAATGCTGCAAATTGAATACATATAATTTAATACTTCATTACACCGATGTAAAAATCATTGCCATAAAATAGTTTGGCTCATTGAATTGCAATAACATGCACAATGGCTCAACATACCCAGAGCAAAACCGTATGGCAACAACTCAAACGCTTATAAAACAAAAATGTGAGACTAAACATTTCATTATTTTTAAGTAAGGTCATTTTGCAACAGAAAAAAAGGTGTAGATGTTTGATATCCACTGTATGTGCACAAAAGAAAGTTCTTATCAGGTACTGCTCAGTGTTAGACTAGATTTGACGAACATGATCAGAATGTATTTGCAAGTATCGAAGGGAAACCAGACTGGTGTTATGGACCAACTAGAATGAACTGTTGCTCTTTTTAATTGTTATTTAGTAATTAAATTAAGTTAACTTATTTATAACATTGATGATGGTTTATAAATATGTTTTAGAATATTTACTGTTCACAAGCACCTTGCTTTGCTGTTGAGTCTTGACAGTTCTCATGCGTATTTTACACACTACAGCCTATTAGATTCAACTTACCGCAGAGTAATGACAGTGGTCGTAATGTTTCTTCACTCCTCCGGGCTTCACCTATTCCGCTAATTACTGACACGTGTTCATTGACTGATTGGGTCAATCGCACTGATTCTTGTCTTTGAATGTCCTTCCAACATGTCAATAAAACATTGTATGTCCCACACAGGAGAGTCACGACTGTCACTTATGTTATTTCACTGCACAACATAGCATTTCACAGACTGTATCGTCCTTGTAGGTTTATAATGTGACAAACACTTCATTCAGCAATCATTTAGTGGTTACTGACTCATGTTAAAACAACACATAAGAGTAACCATCAGTAAGATTTTCACCAAGGTGATTTATATGTAATACACATATGAGAAGGTAGGTGGAGCCAGAACTGATTAACAAACTGATATTAAGTAGGATTTGCATTATTAATGTAATTGAAACAGAATACACAGTCTGTAACGTGAGTGAACTGTCACTTCCACCAAGGTTTTTGTTTGCCTGTTTGTGCATGTATGTGTTTGAGCACATCTGCATTAAGAAGCATATAACACAGGAGATAAACAACATGAGGAGACGAGGAAGAAAACAAAAGGGTAATAAGAAATGTAAGTGTGTTAGAGTTTACTGCCTCCTGATTGTTAGAATTGTATTTTTAAGGTTTGCTTTCACTATCAGCGTGGAGTCTTGAACAACAATTAAGTTTTCTTGAGTCTTTGATGTCCACAACCTGATATATTTTTACATAGGCTTTTACATTTTGTCTTAATACTGTGAGGGCAATTTCTCTGGGAGCTTAGTCACCAGCTGGCTCCTCCTTTGGTTTTGGGTCACTTGTTTTAAAGGGACTGTGGAATTTTAATGATCTTTTGTGAACCTCAGTTAAAAGGTGAAATTGGCCCAGTTCAGCTCCGGGTTCATTGTTGGGTGTGTGTGTGTGTGTGTGTGTCCTACTCTTAAACAATGCCCTAGCAAATGTATGTGTGTAAACATTCAATGGGATGTCCTCATTTGTTAAATTCTTGTTTAGGGAGGGGACCCTGCGCTTTACTAGCATGTAATTATGGACAATTCCATTATGGTCCGCAGTATTGTGAGCCATATTAGACTGGGAAGGATGTAATGAATAATGGGTAAAATGCATCTGAGCCATCGTCACTGTTGTTCAGGGCTTGGTCAAAGCAATGGAAGGACTACTCTTAATTAACATGTATCTTTTTAGATTTATAGATTTTTTTATAGAATAAGAAGGCTGTTTATCCCTCAGTAAATAATCACTAAAAGAAACTATGATTATAATTATGACCATAATTAAACAACATGCAAGCATGTAATAACTCAGAATCTAAGAAAAAAATAGTTTACATGGCACATCACTACACTACACTATATATACATAATAATACACTTACATACATGTATGCTACATTGTATAATATAAAAGAAAAGCAAACTTGCGAACAATTTTTACAAAGAAAGACGATATAAATATAAGACTGGTTTAAATCAAGTCTTGATAAAACATAGTTTAACAATTGAATCTACGTAAAAGGGGGATTATAGAAGAGAGGGAATTAAATAAACATTAACAATATGCTCAGGGCATCATGGTGTGCCTGCTGCATGCTCACAATGACAATATTAGTATGATTATGTTAAACTTTAGCATATGTATAGGCTACAATTTTAGTTTAGTTTGTTAGCATGCTGACAGTTACATTGCCCTGTCCTTCTTTCAGGAGTACTTTTAATTTGGAGAGGTCATTAATCTTTTGGAAGCCTGAAATGACACACAGCAGAACTTGTTAAAGTAAATGTTCCTTATTTCACTGAACGCTTCGCATTGTAGCTCTCTCTCTCTCTCTCTCTCTTTCTCTCTCTCTCCTCCCCCTCCACTCTCTCCTCCCTTCCTCTTCTCTCTCTCCTCCCCCCTCTCTATCTCTCCTCCCTCTCTCTCTCCCCTCCCCTCCCCAACATTCCACACATGCGGAGAAGCAACAAGCTACTGAACCAGCAGCAGCAGCAACAGCTAGCAGCCAGCAGTTACCTCTGTCGGGGGACGAGGCGTATTAACATGCAAAAGTTTAGAAACACGGATTCCTCGTCCTGAATAGACTAAAGAGCGACGCTTGGTGACACCTGAGACGACGTTCGACACCATGGGGCATAGCTGGCTTTCTAAATAGCTAGTTATTGACGTTATTTTGGAGCTTCAAATGTGCCAAAAGTCGCTCGGTCTCTCTTTCGTCGTCGGAACAAGATGGCAGCAGCAGCATCGTTGCAGGATTTGACTGTGGTGCGGTTCCTCATTGCTAGCCTGTTCCTTGACGCTCTGAGTGATACAATTTACTGGTCTTACTGAAGGTTAGTATATGCTTATCTGTTAAAACGGGCCGTCGGTCACGTTTATTGCTTTGTCGCTTGTGTCGTTTCAAGTCTCGTAACGTAAAAAAAGACTTCGCTCGTAGCTGGCTTCTTTGCTAACTGTGAAGCTAACTAACTTCAGTTTGTTCCTTTTTTAGCAGACAAGTGTCACAAGTCAACTGTGGGGTCTTGTTGGTTCTCTTAGTGCTAACGACGAATTGTAATGATGTAAGAATATAATTATAACACGCACTTGTTTGTGTGTGTGTGTGTGTTTTTTTTTTTTTTATCACGAGTAACTTTCGCTATGTTGTTTTCCCTGAGACGTTCAAGTTACATTGAGAACATATACACAACCATTATTTTAGCTGCCTGTCACTAACTATATAAGTTTCAACAGGTGTCCAGGCTGTTGTTGCCCTTCCCCCCCAAACACACACACACACACACACACACACACAGAGACACAAACACACAGTAACACACACACACACACACACACACACACACACACAGTAACACACACACACAGTAACACACACACACAAACACACAGCACCCCTCCCATATGTTAACTGCCTACTAGATTGATCAGTAACAAATTGCGTGTACAGCTGGCATTCTTTCCCAACTGCGAAACGCACTGCAAACAGGCACACACATAAATACGTACATGCATACACCACGATGTCATGGCTCTCCATTTCAGCCTCGGGGATCTTGTCACCCTGTGAGATATCAGACTACCTAGTTTGGCAGTTGGGTGGGGGGTGGGGGGTAGAGCAGGAGGTATCACAGCTGTGTGTGTGTGTCCCTCAAAGATCTAATGGGTACGGCGCCTTGGCAAGCTCACACAGGGTGAATTATTTGCACCACATCAGCCATATGGTGGTGCCCCCCCCCCCCTTTCTTTATTGCCAGTCATTTCTGTCAGTTTCATCATCAAGGTATTAACAGTAACCAGACCTGCAGCTGTGGGTGGTAAATGCAAGTATACTATTGAAGTAGTCCATGAAAGATAGATAGATAAAGCTCTGTTTAGAGTTGAAATGGCAGAATATTGATATAATTTTAATTACAACCTCCAATTTGTTGTCTGGAAGTTGTGGCAAGCAGAGTTCATATATTTATTCAACAGTTGTCAGCTCACTTTTGTATTATTAGAGTGAAGTTGAAAGGAAAGTGAGATCATAACAGTGGTTGTTAATCCCCATCAGCAGCATATCTGATTTTTTTTAAAAAGAAGAAGAAAACTAGTGTCGAGAAGTTAAAAAGTGTTTGTGCGTGTGTGTTGTATTGTCTGTTATCTTGACACTGAGGCACACCCCTCTGCCTGTCTGAGCCTGTGTGTGGTGTAAAAGGCCACACACGCTCCCCAGCAGGCCTTTCTTGTTGAACCAAATTTGGGAGCTTTGTGACATTTCAGCTCGGTGCGGTGTGGGATGTCGCTTTAAAACTGGAATCACCTGAGTGTTAAACCCAGGAAAAGTCTTGTCTGTGGAAGCCATTCAGGTTCAGGGAGAGGTGTGGCTTTGACGGGCTTGGCCTCGGCCTGTTCTCTTGCCAGTTGGTGTCATGACTTGCTGCGGGAAGGAGAAGGGAGGAATGTTACTAAAAACAAAACAAGAAACTTCATAGCTTTATAAATTGAATTGGAAAACACCAAATCTATGACTTATTCAGTGCCTTTGTTTATTATTTCTCCTTCTGCTGTATTTCCAATCATGAGAGAAGGAAGGTGAATGACACCAGTATTGCCTTACCGATGACGAAACAATTGTTTCAAGAGTCCAAAGAAGGAAATTACTATTCTATGCTCGCAGCGCAGGCCGACTAATTATTTATGTACCGTGTGGATGTCGGTTGTTTGGGGTATAAACATGGATGTCAGCCAGATATGGGTCAGTTTGAAAACTAGACGTGAGCCTGATGTTGAAAATAGGCAAAACAAATCAGAACTAAATGTTAAGATTTGCAATATAAACAAGACTCTTCTTTCTTTAGGTTGGATGTAGATTCAATAACATCTCTGTTGGTCTTCTACATGTCACAGAATATGGAGCTAAATTCAGATGAAACAGTGTCAGCGCTCTGATCGAAATTGACGCTGTCATCGCATTGAGTCACAATGACATCACTAATAACGTATGTGTATGACATTTCAGCGGCGTCCCGGACCCAAAAGTTTATCAACTAACAGGATCAGTCTGCAGTCATTTCATTATTCCAGTCAGCGGTGTAGGTTTATCTGTAAAATGTCACTTAGATACAGAGGCACTCATCAGGCTTCATTCTGTACAACCCCCCCACTCTCCTCCTCACCCTCTTCCGGGGCTCTGCTTGGTTTGTGGTTCTACTTTGTGTGAAACTGACCCTTCAGAGTAGCATGCAGGGACAGGCCAGCATCGCAACAGGCTTCCCCCATCTCCCATTACAGTAGTCAGTCAGTTCCTCTTTCCAGTAAGGGCGACACGATTGCTTAGACGTGTGTTCACTTTGGCAGCTTTTATGACTTGCTTTATTTAGACCACAGTCTTGTCCGGTGAGACACTGATAGCAAATGTGCTATTTGGATTTTGAGCGTTTAATTTGTCAGTGAAATAGCACTGTCTCTCTGTTTGTTTAATGCGTTTAATTAGCCGTTGGTGTCCTTTACTAAACGCTGCTCGTGTTTTCTTTTTTAAGGTATGGCCTCACAAGTCTTGGTCTACCCATCACACCTGCACTCAGCTCAAACAAGTGCCTTAGGAACCAGCAGCAGCGGTACCAGCAGACACATAGGTGAAGCTCACCACAGTAATAACACCAGCAGAGCCTTCCAGCACAGACCCCCGCCCAAAACGTATGTGATCGGAATCAACTACGGTATCGCCTACCCCAACAACGTCATCCCATCGTCAGCCGGTGCATCGCAGGCAGCAGCATTACAGAGCCAGGAGAGCTGGGAGAGACTAGGAGAAGGCCCAGCTGGGATTCAAGAGCAGGAGTCTCTTTTCCAGAGCAGAGGCCCACAGGAAGTGAGGCTTCATAGGGACAGTGGTGGAACCCCATCAGGCAGAGGAAGAGGAGGAGGAGGAGGCGGCGGTTTGGACTGCGGGCCTCTGAGGAGGACCTGTATCAGAGCAGAGGAGGAGGCAGAGGGCAGGAGCAAAAGAGCACAGACGAGAGGGGGATACGTTAACCTTCTAGACACAAGTGCCACCCAGAGATGTGAAAAGAAGACAGGCGAAGGTGGAGAACAACCACGGGAGAGCTGCGTCAGAACCATGCAGATAGTGGAGGAGGTGTCTGCTCTACCTTCACTTCCTCCCCCTGTGGCCATGTTGCAAACCAGCACCGGGAACCATGCGGACACTGTTAGAGTAGGGGGCGGAGGGACACTGCCCGCTCAACACAACAGGGTTGAGCCAGTGACCGGCATTGGAATTGGGGCGGACGGGACCAAAATCAAGCCTAACGGCAGCACAGAGACAGCAGCGGCGGGAGCTACGGTAACCAGAACCGGATCAGGAGATGGTGACTATCAGCTAGTTCAGCACGAGGTTCTGACCTCCATGAAGAACAGCTACGAGGTTTTGGAGTTCCTGGGTCGGGGCACCTTCGGTCAGGTGGTGAAGTGCTGGAAGAGGGGGACGAATGAAGTGGTGGCGGTCAAAATACTGAAGAACCACCCATCCTATGCACGCCAGGGACAGATTGAGGTGAGGATTTGTGTGTTTTTGTTGTGTGTGAGGAGTCAAAAACCAACTTAAATGGTTCCTTTAGTATCTTACTAGCACACGACAATAGAAAAGTGCTTTTATTGTTGTCTTTAATAACAACAGGTAGTGTTTCATCTTCCTAAAAGCAAAAAATCTATATTAGTTTTTCATTTCTGGTTTTTATTACGCTTGATGGACTCAACTTAATCTTTTGTTCTTAACCCCCAGGTGGAGATCCTGGCACGGTTGAGCAGCGAGAACGCGGACGAGCACAACGTGGTGCGTGCTCTGGAGTGCTTTCAGCACCGCAGTCACACCTGCCTGGTGTTCGAGATGCTGGAGCAAAACCTCTACGACTTCCTTAAACAGAACAAGTTCAGCCCACTGCCACTTAAAATCATCAGGCCTATTCTGCTGCAGGTAAAATGTTAATGAGCACAGTTATAGCTCAGATATATAAACCAGAAAGAATCAACAACATGTTATATATTGAGCATTTTTGACCTGCAACTTCAGGTAAAAGTTGTTGAACATGGGCTCAGGATATTTTAAACACTATGCTTTGTACTGACACATATTGTTCATTTGTGGTCAACTGTGTAGGTGGCAACAGCCTTAAAGAAGCTGAAGTCTCTGGGTTTGATTCATGCTGACCTGAAGCCTGAGAACATCATGCTGGTGGATCCCTCCAGGCAGCCCTACAGAGTCAAGGTCATTGACTTCGGCTCAGCCAGCCATGTCTCCAAAGCCGTCTGCTCCACTTACCTGCAGTCCAGATACTACAGGTGAGGAGATTCACATGCAGGCACATCACCGGACAATACATAATACATCCTAATAAAAAACAATGTTCCTTACACTGAAAGCACTGTAGATTACTGACAGCTGTAAATACATATGCAATATATTTATATTTTTTACAGCTGAGACATTGAGGCCAGATGATGAATTGGTATTGCATTGACAGTCTGTGGTTGATTTGGTCCTTACTGCAGTGAAAGTGAAATGCATTGCAGATTTCTTACTAGTCAAATCGTGAGTGAAAGGAGAACTAAAACTAATAGATAAGTCCCACATCTTGTAGAAACTCAGCCAGTTTCAAATGGTACAAAATGTTCAAGACGTGAAAGATATTCATTGGAAGAGCTGGTATGTCATGATATGAAATGTCATGTCATATGTCATCATGATACACCAGCACACAACAGTCAGTTGACTTAGTCCCTCGGGTAATGCTTGTTTATATGTGAGTGTTTGTGTGTGTCTCTGTCTTTCCCACAGATCTTAGCAAAGACTTGCCCCAGTTTTATGTGTTTACGCCTCCTCTGCTCTTATGTAATAGAACGTGCCTTTGAATTAACCTGCACACTCTCACTGGGAGCTCCGCGGCACGCACAGACACTCTTCCTTCGCCCCGCTGTCTGTCTCTTTTCGCTCTGCTCCCTCACTCTTTTCTTTTTCTTTTTCTTTTTTTTCTCCCTTCTGCACGTATGCATTTTTTTTGGATGGATGCCTGAGTGCAAGTGTCTGATCCACGTTCAGCACGTCACGCCCTAAACTCTGCCGCTCTTGCATAACGCGCGCAGAGGAACTGAGATGTTTGTATGAGGAACCGCGTCACGAATATTTGGCATGTCTCTTAGTTTAGGGTGAGAGTGAGAATGTGCTTATGAAACGCAGGACGCATGCCAGTATTGTAGACTTGGATTCAAGACACATTGTTGTGCAAAAGAGCTTCATTAAGTAATTAAGCTGTAAGCTCATAAGCTCATGTAATGCCCGAGATACATTAACAAAACTGCTGTATTTAAAAAAACAACTTAAAATTGTATGAAGTAGAACATCTGTTAAACATCAAACCCTGTTCTCACATTTGATACGTACTGTAATTGTTGATGACTCATTGTGGGATCGTTGGCATATAAATGTGAATGGCAGATGACACATTTAATGAAGTCTGATCTTTTAAGAAGCGCTTCTTTAGTTTTTCTTCTTCATTCACCCTCCTGTTTTACCAGCAAGTTTCAGCAAGTCGATCGGGTAGTATAAACTATTGCAAACTCTTTAAATATTGTGCAATACGTGGCAAATACTGTCAAGATACTGAGTTTGTCTGTAGCTAATGCTCAGCACCCCCCCCCCCCCCCCGTGCAGTCCTGCTTTTTATTGCCTGGAAGAAGTACAGCACTCTCTCAGTTACTTCAACTTCTGCTAGTGGTGTTTTAAATTGGGACTTTCTGTTCTGAAGCAACTTCACGGAGAGCAAAATGTCAAACAGAGAAACAGCCTCCTAGAGCTTAAATACCAGCTTTACCTTCCGTGCAACTTCTTTATTTAAAAAAAAAAAAGAAAAGCGAGCCACTTCGGAGGCCTCCCCCTCTCCGAGAGATGAGGAGGAGAGAGGAGCTGTAGTTGTTATGTAAGATAAAGGCTTTTCTCCGCTGTTGACCTGGTTAAGAGTGTATGAGTGTGCGTTCATGTGTGCATTTAGTCTTTTGAGCAGCGCCAGGCAACACTGATATCAAAGAGTTTAAAAGGAAAAAAAAAGGGAAAAAAAGGGCCAGCACCGAAATTTTTTGGGAGGTCACTCAGGACGCACAGAGGGCCAGGGAAGAATGTGGTATGTGAAAACCCACATTTAGATCCAGGAAAAAACATTCAGACATTCCTGCCTGTGTGTGTGTGTGTGTCTGGGTGTGCTTATATGTGTGTGTGTGCCCCTTTCCGCCCCTGTCCGCCAAACAGCTGCCAAGGCAGGATATTTCATGTAGGTTACACAATGTACCCTAACAAGCTTCACCATATCACAGTTCAGATAAAGGGGAGCTTCTCCGAGGGTGGAAAATCAGCACGTTGAGGTTTGTAACTTCACCTGCCTGAGCCCTAAAGCTATACCGCCCTGAAATCTCATAACATCTGGCCATGTTTTTTTTTCTTCTTCTCTCTCGTTTTGCTGCAGCCACCAGCATTGTGCAACACTTTCAATCTATTCTTTTCATTTTTTAAAACCTATTTGTCCCTTTTTTGACGAATAATGAAAAAGCATTGGGTTCAAAAGTTATATTTCTGGTTTATAATGGTGAACCAACACTTCCATTCCTGTTTTCTCTTTATCTGCCTCCCATCTTACCTTCGCTCCACTGTTTGTGTGTGGGAGTTGGTTCAGCTATACCAACAGCTGGTAGCACCTATGCATTTTAAAGTTTACTGTGTATAATGCGCACTGATTGGCTTGTATGTTAACTCTGTTTGCACTGTCCTGTGTTTCTTTTTAATCTATACGATTATGTAATTTGAGTCACAGAGGAGTGTGAGTGTGTCTGTGTGTGTGTGTCACTTGTTTGTGCATCAGGTTATCAGCAGAGTGGTTTGCAGGACACAGTGTCTCCTTATCGCCTGTGCTCATATTGCATAATGGCTGTACTGTATTGTTACCATAGTGAAACTGGTTAAAAAAAAAAAAAAAAACCTCCTACCTCACCACAGTGGGTAGGAGGTTTTTTTTTAACAGCTTGGGGGTTTTCCCTGGATTTTCCAGGACCATTGGTAGTAGCTTAGCCAGAAATGTGGTTTTGGTGCAAAGATGTTTTCTGTTTTTTTTAAAGACTGAAGAAAAACCATTAAGGGCGAGAATGATTTTCTTGGACGCTCATCGAAGATACAATCCGTGATCGAAGTGTAAACTAAATTCTAATCGTGTTATTACTCCCACATGACATGATAGTTGTTTTTAACACAGACTTCACATCAGATAACACCAAAATTGAAGGAGTTAATGTTTTCTGGTGCTGGTAAAGATGTGATTACATCAGTATTGTTTGTAGATACAGTCAAACACACCCCTATTTTAATTAACCATCAGATGAGATTGATCCTTTTACTCGTAGCATACAACAAACATTGACGGGACATACGTCATGAATATTACAATTATTAATGTGAATGCTACCACTCCCACTCAAACAAATTCACTGTGAGTCTAGATTGTGTGTCATTGTGTGTCCACATAAACCTGCACATAAACCTGACTCTGTAGCATGCCTTTTCATGTATGAGGAACTCTGTTCGTGTCGCCACTGATACATTTGTAGAATGGCTGCTTTGTGTCTTACAGTGTAGTTATTTTCAGGCTGTGTCACACGCAGCAAAGTTTTCAGAAGTTGGCTTTTTTTTTTTTTTATCCAGTGTTTCATTTCATATTCTCATAAATTCTTTCCTTGTTTAGATTTGTATAAAAAGAATGATGCATTCAACAATATTTCAAATAAAATGGGAGTACAGTGTTGTGTCAACACCTACAGCTTTACAGGTGCCCCCTTTATTGACTGAGATTCACTTTCATAGTTAATTGTGCTTGATTTGGAAATAGAGGCCATGAGGCGGTGATATGAACTTTTTTAGAAGCTTAACTCCTGTTGATAGAAGGCTCTGGCAGAAGCTATTCAATGCTTGTCATGCTCTAATGTGTTGTTGCCATGGTAGCATGACACAGCAGGGCCCGGCGAGGCGACTGCTCTGTCTGACGTAAAAATGACCTCCCACAATGAAAATGGATCACTGGGCTACGTGAATAATTCAGCAGAGGCGATCAGGTGAAAGGAAAGACAGCTATCATCTTAGCACGCTCTCAGGTTTGGGCCAGTCGTGTTAGGCTTCCTACACCCAGGTGTGATTTCTTTGTCACAGGGGTGTTGTTTTACACCGGCATCCAGTCACATCGCTACAGTATATGCTGTACACATTTGTCAAAGTGTTTGACGTAGATGTTCAGATGTTTGTCTTCACTGAGTTCCGAGAGAGCAGGAAAGTCAAATACTGAGGAGGCCCCCGACAAGTAGCCTCGGGCCTTCTCTTTCAAAAAGCAGCAATATGTTGAGCTGAGTTTTGCTGACTAGCTCATACTGTCAGTTTCACTCCACTGTTTGACCAATCAAGGCCGGAAGAAAAATTATTTTGTTTCAACTGTTTTTGTTTTTTTGTTTGCCTTTTTCATTTTGGAAGGAAGTACACAGGAGAAAAGATAAGCAGCGGTGTTTGTGAATTCCGTTGGCTGTTTTGGTTTGTTCTGATGGGCAGAGTGATTGGGGGGACCGTGCCCGCTGCTCGAAAGCATAGCACATGATGAATAATACATTATCACACACAGCTAGCAGCTTGTTTGTGTAAACATGCTGCAAGATTCCTTCTTCTTTACCTGCATGTTCTTTTTTTAATCACACTTACTGTGTGTGTGTGTGTTTGGCTTCGTCTCTGCTTAGCCCTTGTGTTTTTTTTCTTCTTCTTTTTCTGAAATACCACTGGCTTTCCTGCTTACTGTGTGCATGCGCGCTTGTCAAGTTAAAGGTAGAGTCAGTCATTCTGGAGAAAGATTGTTGATATTTAAACTAAACGCTCGACACAAATACATCCCCTCCCTTCCTGCTCTTCAACAGCTCTGCACACCAAATTCATTGCCATGGAAACAACAAAAGAGAAATATGGTGATGCGTCAGCTGTAGAGTCACTTCTGTTCCTCTGACACCGAGCACGCGAGCCTCTGACTATCACGTCGCATCATGTAACATCGGACGCTCTCTGTCCACACAGAATCGGTTAAATATGCACTTTTTTTCAATTGTTTTTTTAACTTTAATTGTGGCTAGCTTCCCTTTGTGGCTCCTGCTACGTGTCCAAGTCCATCACCCATTACCAGATGCCTTTTGCATGGGAGTTTTATACGGACCGATAGCTCTGCTAAATATTTTTCTTTTCTGAAGTAAAATCAGAAATCTGTTTATTAGACTTATAGAGCACCCCTATCAATGGAGACTTTGTGTTGGCATCTTTTACCAAGAAAGGATTACCATTAACACTCCCATTTTTATTCAAGCATTTTGAAAATGTAACAGAAAGTAATGATATACCACATTTGTTTGCTTTTCTAGTGGCGTTTATTTTGGAGGATATTTGCTTTCACAGACGGAAAGCAAATGGTTCCTGCTTTCTTACAGCGTAGACACTTTGCTGCTTGCCCTTTCCCCTGCTTGCATTTTTGTTGCTGATATTGTTTTTCCTCTGTGAGAAACTATTAGCAGGGACTCCTGGATACTTATAAATAACTTGGATTGTAATTTTATAAGATAAAGTAAGATTTTGCCATATTTAAACATTTTAAGGGAAATTCAATAATACATGAGGGTGATCTACCAACAGCACAAGCCTATAATGCAGTGACTAAAAACGAGGTATTTAGGTAAAGCTAATTAGCGGCAAGATGTTCCCCTACACAGACAACTTCCACAAACTTCTAGAAAATACAGAATATCGCACTGGAAACCAAAATCCACTGGTTAGAAGTGAGTGGACTATGTGGGAATGACAGAACTTGACCATGGACTGAAAACAGTGGACAAAATCCTGCTAACATATGGATAATTAGCACCAACAAGACTACCAAGAAACAGGAGAGAAACTACAAGGGGTGGTCCTTGGAACTCTCTTAAACTTAAGATTAAATCATTTCCATGGTTAGTGGGAGGGTGAGTAACTGGCAAAGCCCAGCACCCTGAGATTTGTGATGCAACTGGTCAGTTTCCAGGAAGAGCATCTCTTCAACCCCTACATTTGGTAGACCACAGCCGTGGGCAGCTGCAAAAGGGAGAATTAGCAATAAACCTTACCAACCGCCAAATGTGCAACTGGAGAACAGATTTGCTTTACTTATGCAGGATCTTGGATTTCCATCTGATGACCTGGATAACCTCTCATCTTGTAAGGACAGAGAGTAAATCTGAAAGTAAAAGGCTACAGAGAAAGCTAATAGCATCAAACTATGATTGTGGATGATTTTGCCACGAAAATTGTAAGAAGCATGTGCAGTAAGAACATCCAAATACTTAATTCTCCAAAGAATATGGTCTCTGACATATATCGGGGCTGCACATCAAACTGTGAAAACCATCATACTGCACACAGGGACCAATGAACAGTCTGAATAGACTTTATTCATCTGTTGAACACATGCTTAGGTGTTTTATGAGTGTCTCTCTACTAGAAGAGGAGTTGAGAGATGCAGCAGATACTTGGCACTGAACACAAGGTTGTCAACTGCATGTACCGTCCATTCACAGCATTTTATTGACAATCGCAACCTTTTCTTGGACCGCAGACATCTTTTTAAGGCAGATGGACTTTGCCTCAACAAGTCAGGAGTAAAATTATTCACCTCTAACTTATTTTACTTCCTGCATCGCCCATCTGTTCCCTTTGCCAAGGACATGACACACGAGGAATCAACTCAGGTGGAAGACTAAATTTAGCGCTATTAAATGTCAGGTATTTTGCAGGAAAGACATTTTTAATCAATGGTTAAAATTGATTGGCTCTCCGCCGCAACAGAGGACTTTGCCTTCACTGTTGTGGCTCCTAAATTGTGGAATGATCTTCCTCTGCTCATTAGACAGGCCTCTTTTCTGTCTGTTTTTAAATCTCTTCTTAAAACCCATCTCTTCTCCTTGGCTTTGACACCTTGTGAGACGTTGACTTTATTTATTTGATTTGATTGTTTTTATTGTTATTTTTACTCATGTTTTATGTCTTTTAATTCATTTTATTTGTATTTTATATGTATTTTATGCCTCGTGTGAGCTATTATGTCTTATTTATTCTTCTGTACAGCACTTTGGTCCTCTTTGGCGGTTTTAAAGTGCACATGTGTACATAACCATATCACCAGGGAACCATGGTCCAATACAAGCTCTGAGTAAATGCATTGAACAAATCAACGATCGGATGTGCCAGAATTATCTTCAATTAAACAAAAAGAAATCTGAAGTAAATGTTTTTGGAGCTAAGAAAGAATGATGAAAAGTCAGTGCTCAGCTTCAGTTGGTAATGTTAACAATCACAAGCTAAGCCTGAACTCTTTCGGCAGCCACATTAAAACAAAACGAATAACCTGAAGAATATATCAAAGATGAAAGGACTTATGTCTCAGCAGTAGGGGTGTGACGATACACTCAGCTCACGAGGCGAGATTTTAACTATATTTTTGAGAAAACTTCAATGAAATACATGACTGTTGTTTTATTTGAAATTCACAAAATGGACATTGAATTGAAATGTTTGAACTAATCATCTTGTAATGAATCACTTTTTTCTACGTTCTAAATATATAATTATCATATGCAGTATGCAGCACTGTAAAAGGTTTCCCCATATAGATATTTTATAGATGGATAATTTTGGTATTTATGGAAATAATAAAAGTTTGATACAATCACAAATACCAAAGTAAATTATAAAGAGTAGAAAACAATTCTAATATATAAATATAAATTAAACAAAGAATCCAATTATCACAAATTATAACATATTGCTAATAAAAAAACACAGAAATAAAAGTAAATTGCACAAATCCGGTGATCCCGATCCCCGATCGTCTTTTCTTTTTCTTTTTTTGGTGCGTCCCTTATTTATAGCTTCACAAGACAAAATTCATTTCGACGAGAAATATCGTACTCAGCAGGCATTTATCTCAGTTGAATCCATTACTGTTACCCTGTCTTTACATGTCTCTCTGAAAAGTTGATCAGACAGCTGCAGCTGATTCAGAACACTACTGCTCGAGTCCTCACTAAGACCAAGAAAGTGGATCACATCTCTCCATTTCTCAGATCTTTCCACTGGCTTCCAGTCTTTCAAAGAATTGATAGAAAAAAACGAAGAAAAAAAAACTGCTGTTGGTTTAGGGCCAAAGTACATTTCTGATCTACTGCTATGTTATGAACCGTCCAGACTTCTCAGGTCGTCTGGAACAGGTCTGCTTTCTGTCCCCAGAGGCAAAACTAAACATGGAGAGGCAGTGTTGAGTTTTTATGCTCCACATATCTGGAACAAACTCCCAGAAATCTGCAGGTCTGCTGCAACTCAGTTCTTTTAAACCAAGGATGAAGGCTTTACTGTTTGCTGCTACATTTACTAAATCAAATCATTATTCAATTCTCACACTGCATTGTTACTTTTATTCATGTATTTAATCTGCTTTATTCTGTCTTAATATTTTTTTCTTCTATACTCTAAGCTCTTTTATGTCCTTTTACGGTGTTTTTCTCTTGCACTTGATATCAATGCCATTAATGTTTTATGTAAAGCACGTTGCATCGCCATGTCTATGAAATGTGCTATATAAGTAAACTTGCCTTGTGCATGTGTGCTCTCGTGTAACGTGATCAGCTGTTCCACACATGAAGTCTTAGCGATGGAGTTGGATGTTTTTGCTATGTGAGCATTATGGATCAGCTTGGTCTGGAGGTGTCAAAGCACTTGATTCACATGTCCTGTTCGCCCTCTCCCTGTTCTTATCACATCATACTAAACATCACTCGGATTAACAATCACACTCACATACAATGTGTGTGTGTGTATATTCCTCGTTACTGTATTTCTGTCCTCTCTGTACAGCAGCAGCGTGTTGTCGTACACTCTGCAGTGTTTGCACTTGTCCCAACTGCTGCTCTCTAGTGTGACTAGTTAGTTCTGGAACCTGGTCTGGCTGCCAAACACCTGTGGGTGTGTTATACATGTGTTATGTGATGAGCTGTTATGGCTCTGGAAAGCTGGGGCCATTGCTTTTATGACTCTGGCAGTATAGACGGGAACAACAACACACACAGTCCTCTATAGGTTTATTTTTGTGTGTTTACTTTAATTCCTATTCCTCCAACTTACTCTGTCTGTCTGTCTGTCTGTCTGTCTGTCTGTCTGTCTGTCTGTGTGTGTGTGTGTGTGTGTGTGTGTGTGTGTGTGTGTGTGTGTGTGTGTGTGTGTGTGTGTGTGTGTGTGTGTGTGTGTGTGTGTGTGTGTGTGTGTGTGTGTGTGTGTGTGTGTGTGTGTGTGTGTGTGTGTGTGTGTGTGTGTGTGTGTGTGTGTGTGTTACTTTAACCTTAGGCCTGTAATGTAAAGTAATACCTGAGCCAGTGTTTGTGCAGTCTGTGAGAATATTTGCTCGTCATTACCTCCAGTTAACACTCATCTCTTAGAGAAACAGACCCATATTTACATCAGTTTGAAGCCAAACAAACTTTCTAATTACTATAAAAAAAAAGATGTCTTAAACTCTTTCTAGACTTTTTAGCAGCAAAATGTTACATTTTAGTTTTCATCCAAATATTGCAGGGGCAAACCTTGTTAAAATAACAGGACTCAATAAGGCTGGTCAAATCAGCTGTACCTCACACATTAAGCAACACTTCTTAAAAGTCAGCAGCGTACTTAAGGTTTGGGCTTTTGTCTTTTCCTGTGAGTTAAGTATAGTAAGTAAAGTATAAGCCAGTTTGTCTGTTAGTTTGCCCTCATTTTGTAATGAGTGTGTATTCACTCAGTAAGGCAGGGCAGTTAGCTGAAAAACTGTCAAACTGTCATGCCTTCACGCATGCTGTCATGCAACACTACTAATGGTGTGGGCTCATTTCACATGTCAAGTGGACACTGTTACAACTATAAGTTTTAGGAGATGTAATCAACCATGAAAAGATGCCTTGTTATGTATGGGCACACTTTGGC
Source organism: Scomber scombrus (assembly GCF_963691925.1). Taxonomy (NCBI): domain Eukaryota; kingdom Metazoa; phylum Chordata; class Actinopteri; order Scombriformes; family Scombridae; genus Scomber; species Scomber scombrus. The sequence continues at coordinate 27,993,750 of NC_084975.1, read as the reverse complement.
ATCATTTATACAATAATAGAACAAAGCGTAGCAAAATGTAAAAAGTGATATAGCGGAAAAACACAGCCTGTATGAGAGGAGATGTGACTGCTCCCAGGGCAGGCAGGTGTTGACTGTTGGAGCAGAGGGAGCTATGAATAAATAAATATAAATAAACGTACATTATGAGCTGCAGTTTATCAGACAATAAAAGCTTTGTGTCAATACAGTTGCCGTGTTGTCTGACGGCTTAATTTGAGTGAAAATACTCCTCTGTTGATCACGTCACTTGAGACTAACTTAAAACTAGGAAAACCACAATCAATGTCTTAGTCCTGTCTTTGCTGGATTGCTCTGATGTGATCTTATGTGACCATACATGTTTGCAGCAGCAGCCCCCCCCCCCCCCCCCCCCCATAAAAAACTATTTTTTTTGGTATTACATAACTCCTTCCTCTTTAAGGAGCAATAGGAAATGGCAAAGTGTAATTTCCTCCTTCAGGCTAAGGAGGGCAGAAAGCACAGGCTGTGCTATGTAAGTGATGGGCGTAACATCTGCAGTTGTCTGTATACACGCATGCACATTGGCACACACATGCTCACAGTCATACACACATATAATGATGAGCGACGGCACCATTTATCACTCTGTAATACTGTTATATTATGGTCTTGCGTCCGGTCGTTGCTTGGCAACAGTCATTTCCCCCTGTGGTCGTCACGGCAGTGGTTGCTATTTGCAGCGCTGTTGCTCAGCTGCTGTGTCCAGGCCTAATAGCCCATTGTTTTCATACAGCAGGCTCACACTACCGCTGTAAGATTACTAGCCCCTTTGAATTGCACAAGTGGCAAAGTCCATTCACTGGAAGAGATTTAGTTCTTTGTTGCTTCACCACTGCATGCACGTCATACCCTATTGTCGATGAGTCTGTAATTTCTTGTGTAGTGACCATTATGTTCGGCGCACTGTAGTATGGCTTTACTGAATTTTTCACCTCCGTTTTCTTTACATCAAATGTAATTTAAGCAGTATAGTATATATTTATGAATTGTAAAACTGTGATCTAAAAATGATACGTGGAAGTTTGTGGTACTTACTCTGAATTTTTAAAATGAAGCAAAGTTGATACCTTAACCATGACCTAATTTAACTTGCCACTTCCTTCAGTAAATGCACACACAAGGCCCTGTCTGCCCACAGAAAAGATCTATGCCTTCAACCGTCCTATAACTCAATAAATGGGGGAAAAAAGACAGCAGCATGTTTTCATTTAAATCCTAAAAGCTTTCTTTTACAAGTCAGTCTTATGATATATGTTGCAAAGATTTGCTAAAGACTATTTCATCTGTTACATGAATGACACCTAACACAGATTATTTTCCTGTATGATGCTTTAAATGTATGCTGATATAACAAAAACACACACATCTAATGCACTTAAACAAAAAAAGTCCAGTTTGTTGAGACTGTGTTGGACACGTCGACTCATCTCTGCATTGACTGTAGAGGCTGTGGTAAGCGATGGTGTTGTATTGTGTTATAATGAAAACTGATACACAACACAATCTTATGAGAGTGCATGCATATAACAGACATGCTTCTTTTTTCTTTTTTCTTTTTTCTTTTTTCTTTCACAACATTGACACAAATCATAACACAGTTAGTACTAGTAAAATGATATGTTGGGGATTTAAAGATAGAGTCAGTGATTCTGGATAAAGATCGTTTAATACACTTATCGTCAAATTCAGTGAGTGTCTTCTCATGATCCTCTAGCTATCTGTTCTGTGTGCTAAAAAGAAATCTGGCGTTCCTACACAGCACTTGCTTTGTAAATAGAAAAACGAACCCTACACGACAAGCCCTACACTTGACAGTCATGAATTAAATGCAGTGCTTTCCAAATAGCTGGCGAACTCCTTTCAACTATCCATGCAGGAAGCACTGCGAGAAGTAGTAGTTGTGCTTATTTCAAACCTAAAATCACTCCTAATATTGATTTTATATGGTTGACATGGTTTGCACTATCCACTAAACTATCTTACTACTTGGTTCACCACACACATTTTCCATTTATCCTGTTTTTTGTGCTCAATTCATCCACCGAAAGTGGAAGTCCCTAGCTGCTAGAGTGAGTCCATTAACCCAAAGACATGCTATCCTCCTGGGCTTTGACTGTGTGATTATACATTGTGACCAACTCCCAAATGTAACTTTTTTTTCCCTCTTTTCTTTTTCTCTCTTTTTCTCTCTGTAGGGCTCCAGAGATTATTTTGGGCCTGCCATTTTGCGAGGCCATAGACATGTGGTCACTGGGCTGTGTGATAGCTGAGCTCTTCTTGGGCTGGCCCCTCTACCCTGGAGCGCTGGAGTACGACCAGGTAACATTCCTTACACACAAGCACACACTCAGAGGGAGGGAACGAGAGACCCTAAAGATATACCACTCTCCCCCTAGGCGAGGAGGAGGGAGGGAAGAGGACAAAATAAACAGAGAAATCCTTTTTTTTCACAGATTAAAAGATGTATATTAAAAGCTTATAATTCTTAGGTTTCTGCTTTCCCAGTAGGTGGAACCCAACAGTACGTTCATTATACAGTTAAACCTTTATTTGTTGTTGCTCCCTGATCTCTCTCGCTCTTGCTGTGACTGAAGTCCAACAAATCCAGCATGAAATCCACCTAGTACTAATCTGGGCTGAGTGAATCAGGAAATTGTTCTTGGCAATGTGTGATTATCTTCCCACAGCGTTCCGCGGTCTAAACTACACAACTGGGACTTTAAACGCAGTCCCCTGGCGAGGGAGAGGGAGCATGGGAAAAGGTCCACACCGCATTCACAGACCAGCACAGGATTACTCTGTGTTTAACTACAGGCAACTCTGTGAAGATCAGAATCAAGTCCCATCATGTGTTCAGTATTTTAATTCAGAAATCTGGTTTAAAAAAAAGAAACTTGGACAGCTGGCTATTGTCTTGTCTTGGAATTTATTATGCTACAAAGTGATGTTTGACCTTTTATGGACATCTGCAAAGTTCTCAAACACTCTTAACTTATTTGGCCTTCTTTGCCAAACCAAATGTTTGAAATTGGCTGTTCTTCCATAGCAGGAACATTCTTTAAAGAATTGATGGCTTGTTTGGTGAGACCCTGTTAAATGCACGCGTGTCTATTTTCAGAGGGTATTTTATTTGGTGGGGTGTCACTTGTATCACCAAGCAGCAGTTAGCAGTTTGAAACAGTCATCAGTCAGAGATGTTTGCCGATAGCGCTTTGCTGAGCAGTGACAGCTCTGCAGTACCACTGGGCCATGCCAGGACGCACACACTCCCGCGTGCACATTGAGCCCCCAAAAGCATGCTGCGCTATGCCAAGGCTCACTGCAGTTCCACTCTACACAGCAAAATGTATTTATAAACATAAGCCTGATGGTAGACATGTGTGCATTTGCGCACACACACACACACACACACACACACACAAACTGGTGAGCGTTCAGTGCACCATCAGCAGGTTCTCAGTCCAGTGCCCTCTGGCCAGTCAGTGTGTTTGTTCTGGGCCGTAGACACGTGCATGTGCGCAAATGCACACACACCCACACACACGCTGAAAAACGTATCACCAGGATTTCCATTGGTCATGGAATTTCTGGAATATCATGGTATTTTTAGAGGGGTAATCAAGACAGGTCAGGCCAGAGAGTTTGATGAATTTTTGGGGAAAATTCAGCTCATATCTGGAAAATTGAGATGGTTCAATTCACAGGAGAGTCCCAGAATTTATTTTCTAACTTGCAAATCCAACAGTACTGGAAACCAAAACTGTAAGGACTTAGAATCTTTGTTGAACACAAAAACGAAAGAAACAATCTGTGGAAATACATTTTAACTTATTCATAGAAAGGTCACGTAGTTTTACATCATATTCATGTGTGAAAACCACAGTTAACATGTGAATTCAGTTGCATCACATTTCTCAAATAGACCAAACTTTTATGCAACAGGTTTTTACTAAAAAAGCATGAGGCAGTAGACAAGTGTGATATGATGTGACATTATTATGCATTTATAGATAAAAACATTGTGGCGAGACAAACATCTGTTTTGTGTGTCTCATTCATCTTTATTCCTTGAAATACTGCTCAAAATATCCAAACCTGTGACTTTGAGAGTTCTATCTGATCATTTCTCCAAGAGTCATCACTTATTGCAGTTGACACAGGTTCATGAACTGCAGCATTTGAATCTATCACTTAAAGTTCAAGGCTTTTATCGTACTTGTGTAGGTTAAGCATGGGTTGCTGTGGCTCAATAAGGACTCAAATTTTAAATGTAATGCAAGTTTTAGGAGCTCTTTTCTTTTCTTTAACAGTATTTCCACCAGTAAATGAAATTGTCAAATAAGAGCTCCGACGTGTCAGATATCCGTAACCTCTGTCAAATGTCAATAACCTCTGACTCCTCTATCTGTGCGTAAGCTTGTTTGCTGCATCCGCTGTGGCCCTGCTAAGTGCTCTAACTATGTCTGTTTGGCAGAGCAGTAAAGGTTGAAGTGCAGGGATTCAGTGTTCCGTATTAGATAACATGTAACTTATAGGCCAGCTGTTGGCCAGAGTCCAAGTTAGAACATAAGTTTACATTTTCTTACGTTCTCTTTCAAAACAAAGTCTACAATTTAACCACTGCTATTTAACATGAGAGCCAGTCCATTTCATTCATTCACTCCTGGTTGGCCTCTTCTCAAAAACTGACAGTTAATTTATATTTAATTTGGTAATAATTTGGCAAATTATTTCACATTGATTTGAACACATGATGCCACAAGGGCTTTTTTCCCTTATTTTCATATATATATATATATTTATATATATTTATATATTTATATATTTATATATATATATATATATATATATATATATATATATATATATATATATATATATATATATATAATGTTACAATGTCAGATGTTCAACATGTAAAATTCTGATAAAGAAAGTAAAAGTAGTAGAAGAAGAAATAATCCCTGCTTGTACTATTCCCTCCTGCATAATGTTTCATCATGTTTCACTTCCTGTAAATTCCTCATTCTTCATCATTTAAAAGCTTTTAATTTGAAGCAGTAAAGGAGGAAATGTTGGGTTTGCATCAGCAGCAACCTAACACGACTCTGTTACAGCTGCCCAATCAGAACCGAGTGAGCTCATCAGCAGAGCGGCCTTAAAGAGGAGGGGGTAAAAGGGGACTGTTAAGAGGCAGGGGCTGAACTGATGGGCTGCATAAAGGGCCAGTATAAGATAAATAAGGAGTTGGGTTTTTTTTAGTTTTTTTTACTGTGAATCATGCAAAGTGACTCTAGTGGAGTCCAAAAGTAAAGATTTAGAACTGGATTGTTTTCCTTTAAAGAGCTACTCCCCCTGAAAGAATTTCCTCTCTCTAGTTTTTACTTTTATGGTCTAAAGGAAGTTCGGCGGCCTTTAACCTTTCAAGGTATGAACTTGCCAAATAGCTACAAACAGTCTTCTAACAACAACCAATACTGAAACATATTGATCCCTGAATCAGCCTTGAAAAAAATCACATCTTAGCCACAGCAAAAGATTCTCCTAAATATACCTCAACACCTCGATAAGTCCACAATGATGTATGGTTAGAGTGCATCACCATATTGCACTAAAAGCTATATTTTCATGCATTGTCTGAAATGAATGTAATCACATTGAAGTTAATGATCTTATTTCAGCTAAGAGGCTGTGATGTAAAACATTATCTTTTCTCTCTCCACCTCTTTCTTCTTCTGTCCAACTTCACTGTTCACATTTTCTCATGGCTTCTTTCCCCCTCGTCCAACACTTAAATTCCATTTTGACTGTTGGCTTCCTGTTCATTTTCTTTCCTTCCCCCTCTTCCTTTCCTCTGCCTCTTCCTGTCTGTATCCTGTCTCTGTCTCTCTCTACACAGATCCGGTACATCTCTCAGACTCAGGGCCTTCCCGGCGAGCACCTGCTCAACAAGGGGACCAAGACCTCTCGTTTCTTCTCCAAAGAGTCCGACTCTCCCTACGCCTCCTGGAGACTAAAAGTACCTGCTCGCAAATGAGACAAATACACATAAACGCACCGTATACCTCATACACAAAAGTACACATCCTCCCGTCAACAGTCACTGATATCTGTGTCGCTGGGGGGCACAGACATCCATTGTTTGCACTGAGAAGGCGAGAACTAAAGAAAAGCAAGGCATTCATTGGGAATACTAGTAGAAAAAAACAACTATGAAGAGGTTGTACATTCCCAATAGGAAACAGCTGCCTAAGCTTCTCAAAACAGGACAAAGCCAGCACAGCCTGAGGAAAGCTCACGGAAATGTGAAACTATGTTTAGACTACCTGCTGAGCTGACTCTGAATACATTTTCAATGAACGCGAGCCTAATATTTATCTCTACACGTACTTCCCCTGCAAAAACACAACTACCTAACACTTTGAACACACAGATTAGCATGAAAAGACACATACTTTCCTCCCAGTTCTTTTTGTATATTGGATCTAATTCCTTTAGCTTGCATTCCTCATCATTTAAACATGACTCACTCACAGAAATCTTTAACATACCCTTCATACATACTGTATATTCTCTAGCTCATGTTTCTGTTTTTCCTCCAGACGACAGAAGAGCACGAGAAAGAGACAGGACTCAAATCCAAAGAAGCCAGAAAGTATATCTTCAGCTGTCTGCAAGACATAGCACACGTGAGTCCAATCAGAAATGCAGTTCATGTATACAGATAATACCCTCTGTGTGTTCTCATACGTAGCGTTTTCTCTCTTTCTGCTTCCCTGCATCCCTTTTCAGGTGAACTTGGTGCTGAGTCCTGATACCAGTGACATGCAAGCAGAGAAAGCAGACAGGAGGGAGTTTGTGTCTCTGCTGAAGAGCATGCTGTGGATCGACGCGGAGGAAAGGACCGTTCCCGACAGCGTCCTCAATCACCCCTTCCTCACTATGACTCATCTGCTGGACTACCCGCACAGTAACCAGTAAGGGTCAACCGACACACGAAATGCGGTCGCTTGCATGTCGCCATTTTTTTACTTTTTGTTTTGTTTTTCTGGCTTTACAACAAAAGAGATGGCTTAATTATATTCTTTCCTGCAATATTGCTGACTTGCAGCGTGACTTTCAGTCTCCTTCAACCAACCGCAACTCCTCTGATCTCTTCTAGCGTGCAGTCATCTTTCCGCATCATGGACATGTGTCACAGTCGGTCAACCAACGCAGTCTTTGACGCTCTGAACCAGAACTCCATTCATTTCTCAAGACCTCCGGTAGCCCCCACTGTCTCCTCTGGAATTCCTCTGGGCTACAGCAACATCCCAGTCCACACTCAGGTAAGCTGTGTGTGTGTGTGTGTGTCTGTGCATACTTTGGACTAACGTTTTCTTTTTATGAGAAAGTCTGGTAAAGTTTAACTTCTAAACATCAGTCAACATGATATCGGTAAGCCAAAGTTACTGGCAAGGGCTGTTAAACCTCAATAAATAGTAAGTCTCATTCATTCAGCATGGCAGTGGATAGATTATTTCACTTTTTTCTTATTTGTTGGCACACAGCCTCTCAGTGACTCCCCATTTATTTCAGGACAGAGAACATAACTATAAATATGTTTCATCTTTGGTTACGTAATGTTTCTCAGTAATGTTTCTGTACTGTTGACCTCATGTTGCCCTCTACAGGAAATAAAGTGCCATAACACTTCACCTCTGAATATTAGTGGTGTCTGTTTCAGTCACATGTGGCGCTGTCAGTCATTTAGATCCAGCTTATCTTCCTCCCATATCTGTTTTTTCCCCCTTTCCTTTCTCTGTCACTTAATTTCCCCTAAATCCCATCACTCTTATACATTTTCCTGCTCACATCTCTGTCTTTTCTTCCACTGACTTTTCTGATGCAGGCTATTACCCAGTCGGCTCCCTCAGTGTTGCATCCTGGGATAGCTATAACAACTGGGAACGGTCAGTTTGGGTGCAGCGACTCGTTCCCACCTGCTCTCCTCCTTTGTCCTCCCACCATGCAAGGTATGTTGACAGCATTCAATGATTTAACCACATGTAAATGAGCGTTGCCATAGTTTCAACAAGATACCATTACATTTATTGATGGTTTTTTTTTATATATGCTTTTTTCTTTCTTCAAGGTAACCTTAATCAACCAGCAGGGTATTCTGTTCCCATGGTAACTCAGGCCCCTCCCATACAACCCTTACCAGTGAGGGCGGGTGTAATCGCACAGGTAAGATACAGACACTGTTAACATGCAAATACTAACAGCTGTGATAGGCAAGACACTTAACCCCAAAATTGCTCCCGTTGCGGTGCCAACGGTGTATGAATGTGTGTAAATGGTTAGCTTCCCCTGATGAGCAGGTTGGCACCCATCAGTGTATGAATGTGTGTGAATGGTGAATGAGATGTAGTGTAAAGCGCTTTGAGTGGTCATAAAGACTAGAAAGGCACTATATAAGTACAGTCCATTTACCATAATTAGAAATGTTTTGAGTGATGGAGGCAGATTCAAAGCAACATTTGGAGTTGTATAGGTAGACTGGTCTGCCACTGGTCTTAATTCTTTATTTGTTACTCACCTCTGAACTCAACAGCAGGCCTAGCTTTTGGGGAGTTAATAGAGATTCTAATTTTAGATGGCATATCAGCTTCTAGTTTATTATTCCGACTTTTCATGTATACACATGTGTCACAGAGTGTTCAGTTATGACATCTGGTTTAAAGTTAGTAATGGAAATCTATCTGTCAAAATGTGTATGAACCCGGGTCCATAAAGGCACAATGTCTCTAACCTTTCTCCGCTGTTCACAAAGCAGGCCTGGTCTAGCCGGGGCCAGCAGCTCCTCGTCCCAGCAGCCTGGCAGCAGATGACTCCAGTGGGTCCTCCTCCCTCTCACCCGCCTCCACCACCCCCGTCCTCCCTAACCAATGACACCACGGCCGGCCCGCAGAGGATCAGCGACTGGGGGTGAGTCACTCAAACTTGCAGCTCTGGAAAATCCCAGTTTCAAGACTTCCACTAGTCACTAGTCTCTGTTGCAACATGATTTCTGAAATGTCATAATGGAAAAAAACATTGTTAATAGAGCTGGATTCCTGCTTCAGAAACCCATGTTCCATCCAAGTGATGATTGTGTTTATTCCTATCATATATTCCCCATCATAAGTATGAAGCTGCTTGATGTTTGTTTCGCACCCCCTTTTCACTTTTTTCTTTTTATATCTTTGACAGGAAAGTGGGTCCCCACAGCAACCATTACAGTTCAATGATGCAACAATCTCTCCTGACCAATCAGATGACAGCCCTCTCTGCCCATCAGCCAATCAACATCGGCATAGCTCACGTTGTGTGGCCTCAGCCGGCCTCCAAAAGGAACAGACACAGTCACAACAGGTGAGATTCTCAATTATATTGAATCCTTTGATTAGAACCTGTCTGCCTTTTTATTTATTTGAATGTAACATATCAACCATTCTTTGTGAAAGGAACCTGTCCCACCAGAGCAACATCCACATATCGCATTGTCGGACCCCAAAGATGGCTGATGTGGTCAGTCAGGCAGTGGCAGGAAGGGGGCAGCCACAGAGGGAGGTGCCTGTGGTGGAAACCAGGCAACCGGAAGCTCAAAACACAGACGAGGAGGAAGATGATGCAGAGGAGGAAGTCAGCTGCTTCAAAGAGGTGGTGCCAAACGGTATCAGACAGCTGGAGCGTTCCAGTCAACTACAGCGAGACGTGGCGGTTCTGATGGGTGACACCCCAAGCCCCGCGCCCAGTGTGATCAGCATCCGCAGCGAATTGACAGACGGGGAGGAGGAAGACCCCCAGAGGTGCCATCTGAGCGAGTGAGTAACATCTGGAACCACTGAAACAGGATGATCCAAGTCAACCGTAGCTGGTGTACCACAGAATGTTTAGTCCGAATCACAAACTATAGATTTGGTTTGGAGATTGGATTTGAGCCTCAGAAAACTCTGACCTGTATTTTTTCTGTGTGCAGGTGTAAAGAGGAGTGTGTGTGTGAGGCGTGCAGAAACACCAGTGTGACCATGGAGAGAGTGTGTTCCCTCAGCAGCCCCGACAGCAGCCTCAGCACCAGTTCCTTTGCCTCCAACTCGCTTCAGTCCAGCCCCTCTGTCTCACCTTGCAAGAGATCCAACAGGTAGCTGTTTGTCTTAATGTCCAAGTACTGAAGATCATTTTATGAAAGGGAGACTAAATATAAACACACTCCTAAGTGTTGACAGCTCAGTCAGTTTCATGTGTTATCTCTCCTCTGTATCCAGCATGTCAGAGGATGACGGCCACGAGAGTGGCTGTGACACAGTGGAAGGCTCCCCCACGTCCGACACATCAACCTCCCCACGCAGCAACAGTCCTTACCGTTACCTTGACAATAGTAACCACAACAACCGCCCACCCTTGGCTGCCATGGTAGCACCACTGCCTTCCCCTGCAGTGCAGGGCAGGAGCCCCCGTGGTGTCAGGACAATGGTGGTTCCACCAATGAGAGTGCATAACAACAACAATCAAGGGATAGAGGAGCGTTTCCACAGAACAGGTCAGTGCTGCTGTTTACTTTTCAACAGGAAGTAAATATTTCTGTTTGTACTTGGGTTTACTGAATGACTTCCTTTGATTATACACAGGATGGATTTCATAGGAGAGCTCTTGTTTATCTTGTGCAGCACACTAACATCTTAAAAGGAGATGTTGTCGCATCAGTTTTGGTCTTTATCATAACAAGCTAAGATAATTTGGTGCAGCCATGAAAATATAGTTATTGTATTAACACTATAAATATGCCCTTTTACCACCTGTCACATTGTCTGTCACCTGTGCTTTGGCGACTTGTGCTTTGCAGGTCATGTGGAAGCAGTAGGGGCTTACCGCCCCCTAGTGGCTCATAGAGGCTTTAACAGGTGATCAAGAGACACCAGCAGAGATGTGGCTACACTGTAGTCTAATAACAAGAGATGCATCCTAACTGACAGCGCTCTGTTATCACTTTCCCTCCATCAGAGTAACATTTTTCTTCAAGGAAAATTTCCAGAGAAGAAAGAGAACATTATCCAGACAAATGAAGAGAGGGTGTTCTTTTTCTTCACATATTAAACATGATAGTCAGACTGGCTTATAACCTTCATGTTTGCACAGGCACAGCAATTTAATCTGAATGCTGTGCCGAACAAGTAAACTGATGGAAGCGCTCCTCTTCTGAGCAGTCACTGTGGTTGATGATAAAACTGTAAAATCACTCAGTGTATTTCCTGTTCCCTGAAGTGACTGTTAACTTAAATGGAGTACAGCCAATGTACTATAAAAGTGGAGGGAAAAGTGGATGCATTTCATTTGGTATTGAGTCAGAGCCTTTGTATTCTCTGCTGGTTCTTGACATGCAGCAAAAGTATCCCAAAGACGCTGGCGTGTGATCAGTTTCACCTTTTAGTTCAGTGCATTTAAAAAGAAAAACTGATACAAACCAGAGTCCAAGGATCAACTTTTGCTCCTCTGCTGCCTTTTCTGAGTGCCAACAAGTCTCTGTTCCTTTTCTTTTTCACCAGCTTGATGGATTTTATTGTCTTAGTCGTATGCTGACGTGGTTTTATGAGAAGATTCTCAACCTGTCGAAACGTAAAAAGACGTGTTTGATGATTCTTTGATGGCAGCAGAAATTACAGTGGCACCGTGGCCATAAAATGCTACATTATCAGTCCTCCAGATCACAGTCCTATTATAAAATGACACAAGGAGTGGCATCATTCTGCAGCATGGAGTGGTGCCTAAGTTAAATTAGCTTTATTATTATTATTATTATTACTATCATGCAACCATATCTGTAAAGTTTAAATGCTGATTCAACTGTAACAGAGACTTCAGTGAAACGTGCTCAATGTCTAATGTTAAAAATAATTAGAGGTTCAGGTTCAATATCATATTAGCATAGTTTAAATTTGTGATGTTTTTAGCAGTGTGTCTGGGCTTTTAGGTCATACTGTATGATGCTTTTTAGCCTAATATTAATATCTTATTTTGCAATAGCTCATCATAAAGGTCACCACAGCCCCCCTACAGTACAGCACATTAACCTTATGAGTAGAAATACACTTGCAGTGGCTTTGGGGGGGATCTTCGCCAGTTAATTTAATGTCTGCAACCTTCGATGTATTCTACACTCTCAATTCATTTTCAGATGAAATACCTGCATTTAAGGTCTAAAGAGGAAGAAGTGGTCCCTATTAAAAAATAGCATCTGAATGTGTTCCCTCTCTGGTGTGCATGCCTGTTTGTTGTTTGAAGTTTGTGTAATTATTACTCTGTTTCACTGTGTTTAGTCTTGTCTTGCAGGTCATGCGGACTAACCTGCCATCTATAGTTTTTTTTTAGTGTATGCGCACATCCTCGTCTGACTCCCTTCTGTCTTCTCTTTATCTCAGTCTCAGAGTCCTGGTCCCGGTCCAAAGGTCGCTGCAGCCTCATTGGACAACAAAGCACTCCCTCTTCCGTCCCCCTCTTCCCATCCGCCCCACTCCTTTCCCGCCAACAAAAATTGTCGGGGCAGCAGCACCCTCTGGGTTTTGGACAGGTCAGTCTGGTTCCTTTTCCCTTTCTCTTATAGTATTAGAGGCAGGATGCAGGTAAAGAAAAAGCAGCAGAACTCTTCCAAATGCCATTAATATTAATGAGATGACTCATGCTTTACAGCAGAGCTTGAGGGCATTTCGTGGCCATAGTTGTATGACAGGCAAATGAAATTGGTCTCTGGAATTATTCAGCAGAAGTACCAAACAGTTTTACTTTTGCAATACTGGAGATTAAAAAATAATGGGGGCTGAACTCTGCCGCGTTGTAACAACAACAAGTATTTTAATGAGCTTATACATCAGTCTGCTTAATCAGGTGTGGGTAGAAGAAGAAGTCATTGGTACAAAGAACCTCTGTAAAACCTTGAAATCCCAGGACTACATGGTGGGAGCTACTGGAAACAGACAGATGTGCTCTGACAGCTGCATAATACAAACGAGTCAGATTCTAGTTAGATTTACACATTTGAGGAATATAACTGGTCTCATATAATAAAATGCTCCACATCCATAACATGTTAATAAGTGAGATTTAGAGGTGCTGGTAGGTGGATTTTAATACCCTGTTTCGCTGATTGTCTCATAGGTGCAGCCGTACGGTTCCAACCACAGCAAAGAATGGAACGGCAACTATGGTCCGCTGCGGCCGCACGCCTACATCCCCCCTACTGTCCACACACACACCTTCACGCACCTGCCGCACAGCAGCCCCACGCACACGTCGGCCGCCCCGCACACACACACCCAGGGCCTGCCAACACACACCCTGCTGTCCTACCCTCCCAGCGGCCCGCTCACCGCCGCCCACCACCCCCACCCCATCCTGCCCTCTCGCCCTCCTCCTCCCCCTCTCCTCCAGCACAGCTACAGTCTCTCCCACACACAAGGTGGCGCCATAGTTCACCAGGTGACCCTGGGCCTCAGCACCCACCCGCACCACCCAGGACACCCTCACAGGCTCCTCCCTTCCCCGACCATTCACCCCCATCACCAGCCGAGTTACGCTCACCACCCGCACCAGTTCAAGCCCCCCTTCCCGCCTCCGCCGCCCCCCCCCTCACCCTTACATGGCGTCGCCCGCCGCCTACACAGGCTTCCCTCTGAGCCCCACCAAGCTCAGCCACCACCCCCAGTTCTCTTACATCTGAGGAGCAGGACAGGGCCGCAGCAGTACCTTCTGGTGAGGAAGGGCGACGGGAAATGGAGCGGGGCTGCGACCTGGGCCTGTCGAGCGAGCAGCAGAGCACAAAACGGACACTTGTGATGACAAAGAAGATGAAAGAAGAAGAAGATGATGATGGAAAATATGGTTAACAAGAGGAAGGTGAATTAACGATGTATAATAGGCGGAATCGAGGAAGAAACCCAAAAGTAATGATGCTGAAGATGCTGTTTTTTTTGTTTTTTTCTGGTGTTACGAGGCCTCTCTTGACGCAGAGGCACAAAAGTCAATGATGGTGTTTGATTGTCGGAGTAACTCGTGCTCCGAAAGACTTTTCCTGCAAACGTCATGTCAACCAGCAGAGCGACGATCCATTTAAAACTGCAAAGCTTTACGAGAGAGCATCACAAGAGTGAGCCGATTCACAAATGATGATGATGATGATGATGATGAGAAAATTGAAAAAAAGAAGAAAAGAATGTGTCCTTTGCACATTACCTCCTGTCATTTTGTCGTTCGAGTAGTGTTCAGAAATGATCTAATTATAGTGGCTGGAAATCATTCGTCGCCGTTCGCTGTCGGGCCGACCCCTTTATCTTTGTTGCCTTGTAGCACGTGCTAGCCGCTCAGATCAGTTGTTGTTTTTTATGAAAGCCATCCCAGTCTGTATTAACCAGGATCGTAAGAAAAAAAGAAAAAATAAACGCTCCTGTCTTTGTTTGAGGCAGACTCCGCTGCTGCTGCCCCCCCCCCCCCCCCCCCCCCCCCCCAGTGCCTTACAACCACTCCCACCCCCCCCCCCCAGTGCCTTACAACCAGAGTTTTATGACGTTAAACTTCAGGAGCTTATAGATTGTAACATTTAAAAAAACGGGCTTTGCAGCACTTAACCTTCAGACTCTGAATACGACGGGGCTTTATTGGACGGATATGAGGAATTCTGCTTGTGGTTATGTTTAAAAAAATATATATCAGCAAATGTTGAAACTTCAGTTTGCTTTCTAACTCAGAGTATGGATTTAATTTAGCTGCACATTTAGGGCTTTGACTGAATGAGCTTTTTATGTACATAAAGAGTGATTTGATATTTTGATAATCAATTTCTATTCACTATAGTACTTAATTCATAACAGTATTGTCACTGTTTACTGTAACTGCAATACAATCTAGATAGCCTCTGGGTTGCTGTGTTTTTATTTTATTTTAATTTTTTTGCATTTTAGGCTAGACCTGCATTAATGCTTTTAATGTTTTAGATTTTTTGGGAGTGGCATAGACTTTAAAGAGAAAAAAAAGAGATAAAAGTTTGTTTTATGCTTCTCAGTGTTTGAAATAACCCTATCAATTTACAGTATCATTGCTGGGCTATTGAGTGTTTATCAGTAATTTGAAATATTCGTGTGAGACGAATCTTGTCCATGTATTGAAGCCTGTTTCGTCAGTTTTGATACATTCCTTCAGGGTGGATGAAATAGCCTTGATATTTTTTCTTCTTTTTTTTGGGGGGTTTTGTGTTATTTTTGGATTTCCAGTGTGTGAGTGTGTGTGTGTGTGTGTGTGTGCGCGCGTGTGTGTGTGTATAGTAGAGCCGCGTCTTTACCTGTCGTCATATCAGCTGGTATTCTAATCCAATCAGCACCAAAGACTGTTCATTAATCATTTCTGAAAGCACGGTCGATACTATTTCTCCTTTCACCTCCAGCATACCTGTTGCAGTTATCAACATTGGTATATATATATTGAGAGATCTCTATTTTACAACGAGGAAAGAAAAGAAAAAAACGAAGAAAAAACTAAGGTTGAGGTTTTATTTTTCTGAGCTATGTTTGGCATATTGTATTTGGAATGTATAGATAATAAGCTGCTATGTACTGATTATCTGCCACTTCGTAGCTGTGAATTTAGAGGATTAATCTCATTAGCCTGCGGTCTCTCTTTTGTATTATAGTTAAGACAACTAAATACAATACGAGTGGATTTTATTTTGATCATAGAGTATATTGAATGCTATTCCTATATGCTTGTGCCTCTGTATATGGGCTTTGTTGTTGTTGTTTTTTTTTGAAGTGATTGTAAACTGCTGTAATGGAAGTTATGAGTTTTCTCTTCTTTTTTTTTTTATTCTGTTGCTTTTTGGTGTGTGTGTTTTTTTTCCGTGTGTGCGTGTGTGAGCATTTAGCATCAGTATTTCATCTTGAAACGTAGGCTGGGTTCACTCTTGGATTCTGTAACTGGTGTTGTTGTTGATGTATTATTGTTTTTTCTTTCATTCTTCTGATGAAATATCTTTTTTTTGTGTGTGTTCCCGTCGTCGGACTGTATTTCGCAACTCTCGTACTGTACAACTAGTGCCTTTCTTCAAACAAGCGGCTGCGTCGCATTGATATCGGAGCGGTCAGGAAACGTGTAGACTAGTTCCTTTTTGAGGGGGATCAGCTCCTACTTTTCACATCACGAAAACCCCAAAGTTTGTTTGTTTGTTAAGACTGAGATGAGGTCTGAAAAACAATCTTTTTTTTCTTTTTTTTTTTACAGTCCTAAGAAAGTACAAGTCAGGGAATGTTTTATCGCGCTCACCAAGAACACCGTGCAGTACTAAAAAAAAACAAAAAAACAACCTAGGGCCTAAATACACACAAATGCAAAAAGCTTTATCCTCACGCAGTGAATGTATTTGTGGAACCCGAGATATCCGTTTTTCGCTTCGCAGATGAGCTACACAGAGCTTTCTCTCATTTTTGTAACGGGGATGTTGATAGTTCTTCTCTGGAGCTATAATAGCATAGGTAGATATCATCATTGTGTTTCAGTCAGGGGTTCTTTAACAAAAAAAAGAAAAGAAAAAGGCTTTATCCATCAATCATACTCAAAAGTATAGGTCCAAAGTTGCCCTATCCTCACCTACTTTATTGTATTACATTGTAATGGTTTTTGCTATGTTGCTCAAGTAACGGCTGTAATTGTGTGTACTCGTCTTATTATGCTACTGTGTTGACGACTCTTTAACGTACGTGAGGAAGAGGGACGCGCTGCTTTGTTCCGGCGTGCAGTGCAGCCTAGATTTCAAACTGATTGAAGAGGCGTGCGCAGGTGTGTCGCCGCACAGTAATCTGTACTTCACTTCATGCAAAGTGTTCTGTTCCTTTTTAACCCTGTGGTGTGACCCCCCCCCAACCACCACCTCCACCCAATATGTTTCTATTGTTTCCTTCAGCTCAGCACCTGCCATGAGATGAACACACGTACTCACCTCAGTGGTGATGTCCCACGCCATAATCCACCACTTTGGGTTGATTGCTTTAGGATAGATAATCCTGCCTCTCTCTCTCTCTCTGTGTGTGTGTGTGTGACAGTTTCATCATCAAAGTCAACAGAGGGTCAAACACCAATCCAAAGCTCAGCTAGCACTTGGGAGCCCAGCAAGCCTCAAGTGACAAAGCATGGGCCCGCACGACGGCTGTTCAGCTAAAATAATTCCAAAAACACGAGAGGGGGGGGGCCGAGCTTTCCGTCCCTCCTATTAATCATTTTTTTAGGAGGATGTGGCGATAAACAGCATCCAATCTGTTTCCATCAGTGATTCAGAGGTTGTAGTCAACAGCGGTTAGATCCCTGCTGGCTGCTTCTATTTCAACCCCCCCCCCCTCACATGTCAAAATGACAAACTCAAACAGTGGTCTGAACATCTCATCTGGGTACTGGGCTGAAAATAAAAACAACACTTGTTATTGCGCAATTTAATTCCTAAGACACGTTTTTTAGGTAGATTTTTTTGTACCACAGCTATCTAATTATCGGGTTGACATTTATTGTATTTAGACACAAATATGTAGACACGATTGCTAAATTGAAACTGTTACTGTTCTAAATATGTGTAGAATTGTGTGGCTTTATGATTTTATGTTATTTGATTTTTTTTGTTTTGTTTTTTCCTTAAATGCTACACTAGTTTGACATGTAGCAACTGCACTGTGCAATATACAACAATATGAGGACTGGGAAAATGATTATCGTTTTGGATGTAATAATGTGTGTCTTACCAGTTTGCGGTCGTTTTCTCACCCCCCGCCCCCTCCCTCTCTAGTTCTCAGTGAGTATCAATGTGACCAAGCCTTATGTACTTTGTCACAAAAAGCGGGTTCCTTCTTGGTGACTCTTATTGGTGAGTGTCAAATTATGAATTGATGGTGTACTATGTCAAGATTCACTTTGAATTAAAAAAGTTCTTTTTGCTTCACTCTGTGTTTGTCTTGGTTTGTGAACAATTGGTGTATTACTGTTTAAATGAGAATCACTGGGCAAAGTGTGTTAGTTTTATGTTCATTGTAATTCCTTCTCTTAAAAATATCCTTAATTAACTGACTTGAGTATTAAATAGAGCCATTTTCACAGCAGATGTTTAGACTTGTCAAAGCGGGAAAAGCAAAGGTGTAATGAATAAAATCGTTACTGGCAGTTTCAGTGCCCTGGTGCCATGTAAGCTCACTTTTAGGATGGCATACTGGGACTCATAGTGGGCGGCTACGTTATAATTTACACCTCTGCTATTCCTGCTCTGACAAGTTAAATGTCTGCAATGGAAATGTCTATCAGCTCAGAAACATGACATTTACGCAACTTTGTACAAACAGGTGCTTACTAGAAAAAGGTTTGGGAACCATTATGCTAATTTAAAGTGATGTGGAAACTTAAAGCTTCTAGTGCACAGTAGTTAAACTTTTGAAATCTAATAAATCATGAATTGTGGATTTTTCAATGAGAGAAGGAGAGTATTTGCCATTGTAATACAGCCCGCTTCTTCCTGTTGTTAACACTTCTTTACTAATAACGAACACTAACTGCGTTAACACTGAGGTGTCTCTGCTCCTGGCAAGCATTTGGTGAACATAATTAACGTTTTTTATTTTTAAGTTGTTATTATTATTATTAATATGAAATCAGGAAAACAAAGCCATTCATAGAAGTTGCCATAAGCCTCCCTCTGTGCAGGTTTAGACTAATGTAGTTTGATGTCATAATACAATGTTTGCAATTTAAGGGTCCTGGAGGTCCTTCCAGCAACAAAGTAATGATTTCACATGATGTCTGTTCCAGTAAATTGGGCACACTGGGAGCAGGTTTAATCATGAGTGGATTTCCCCTGTGTGGCCATCATCCTTCCCGGCACAGGCAGTGCGTCTCTGCCCCCAGCTCCCACCAGGGGCCGCCAGGGGCCTCCTGCCTGCTCCTTTTTGCAGCAGATCACCGCTGGCGTCACTGGCCGCCTTGATTTTTTGGTGCTGTGACGACACAGTGAGCTTCACCTAAACTCCTTTAAAGTGGAAAGAAAGAAACAAGTGAGTTGTCTCTTCTCTCTCTCACATCTTTGTCTTCGGTGGTGGAGTAATTAAGCGGACCGTTATGACCCGTCTGTTCCCGTCACTGTAACCATAATCACAGCACACGCACACACACGCGCGCGCACACACACGCACACACACACACACACACACACACACACACACACACACACACACACACACACACACACACACACACACACACACACACAAATCACACTGCTGCGTCAAGCTAGAAAGAGTTAGATGAAACCAGACCGGAAGTTAGAAAAGTTACACATGAGAAACAAAAGCATCTTATATTAGCATAAGAAACAATGAATAACCTGTACAGTACAAGATAAGAACAAAATGAAAACATCATGAGGTCAGGTCACCTTGAGATGACTGCATGAAGGAGTTTTATTTATGCTGCAGACATTATTATTGAGCTCAGGCTGATTTTTTTGTGCAAATTTGACGTCAGGATGCAGCAAAATTTACAAAAACTGGATGAAATAATGTGCAGTAAACACATTAGCCCTTGTTCAAAACAAATTCATAATCTCATAAAGTGACAGTATTATTGAGAAGCTGATGGATAGCTTATTGTTTATTGTCTTATATGTGCCAAATACATTATGACAGTCACAGTAAGCATATGAACATTTAAGTAGGACCCCGAGCCTTTAAAAAAACAAGCTAAACACCTTCAGACCTTACTAATTTAACCATATTAGCTCCTTCTGAGTCTGTGTTTTTGAACATTTCAAATAAGCTTCTCTTATGTGCTGTAAGGAAACATTAGCTGGTCCATCTTTAACCTCTGAAGTGTGTTTTTGTTATTTATCTATTTACTTATTAGTCATTTATTCATTAAGAAAAAATGGTTTACTCCTCAAAGGGATTGCAATTAGAACTAAGGAGGGGTGAAACAAGATGATTGGTGGAGAATCATCTTATAAAAAGCACAACAGCAGAAGGTAAAATCACTGGTTGAACTGGTCACCACACACACACACACACACACACACACACACACACACACACACACACACACACACACACACACACACACACACACACACACACACACACACACTCTCTCTCTCTCTCTCTCTCTCTCTCTCTCTCTCTCTCTCTCTCTCTCTCTCTCTCTCTCTCTCTCTCTCTTCATTTCAACCTCATCATACCCTTTCCCAGCTCTTTTATTTTGAAGGCGGACTCCGCTGTTTTCCGGCATTAACGCGACTGCCAGCAGAGATGGAGCGCCTTGTGGTCGCAGTAGGCACATCCTGACGCACACAGCGCGCGTACACACAGTCACAGCAAGACAGGTAAAGAGGGGGAGAGAAGAAAAAACATCTCAACATTTTGTGTGTGTGTGTGTCCCCGGTCGACCCCTCACAGCCTCCCCGCAGGCTCATGGAGAGCGGAGCCCTGCTTGTCCGTACCGGGGGCAGGTTGATCGGATGCCTTTCACCACACCAGCGCCGTTAGATGTTTTCCATTCAGGATTAATTGGTTGACCAATGGCTCCCAAACATGCGCTCCTCTCCTCCAGCAGCAGCAGCAGCAGAAGCCCCGGGGTCGGAGGGGTAAATAATAAAGAAGACCCCCTCTCTTTCTGTCCTACGGCATGGATCCTGGGTGCCGGGATGGTGGCTGTCTGCTCGCCGAGGAACGGGAAGAGGACGCGGGCGCTGGATGGGATGCTGGCCCGGTGGTTTGTGAGCATCGGCGCGGTGCTGATGCTGATGATGCAGAGCTCCCTGGCCGCTGACGGTAAGACACTGATGCTGATGGTTATTTATCCAACCTGTAAGAGTCTGCCTGCTGTGGTTACAATCATAAACACTAAACACAATATAACCTGAGCCTGAGCTGCAATGAATGTCTCCTGTTTTCAGTTCAAGCTCGATTGCTTATTGTGTGGAAGAGTTTGTCAGACTGTGTTAAATGTAAGTGATAAGATGTAAAACACCGCAGCTGTGTTGTGTTGTGTTGTGTTGTTTAAGCCACGGCAGTCATTTTGATGCGTCTGGAGCTGTTTTGGTGATCTCTGAAGGCTTTGGTGTCTTTCTCGTAACCTACATAATGTTCATGTATCTAACCCAATGCTCCATCTGTATTTAAATGTTGTTCTGGTTATATTTAAACCATTGATGCGGTCTCACATAAGCCATAACCGATGTCACGTCCCCAAAACCAAAGGCTCCGGAGCGCACGGTGCACCATGCAGCCACAACACGCACCGCGGCCGTCTCTCTCTCTCTCTCTCTCTCTCTCTCTCTCTCTCTTTCTTCCTTTCTCCGCCGTTTCTTTACATTAAGCCGGAAACTTTTTATTCATTCTCGGAGCACTGAGCCGCGGGGGGTCGTCAACCTCAAACACATCCATAGGGGACGTTTCGTAGCCGACACAGATAAATGATGGATGATCTCAGTGTCCTCACAGCCATCCGAGGAAAAACACAAAAATAGCAGCAGAGACACATTCACATACAGCTCTGTGAGAGGAGCAGGCTTATATTTATATTATAAGTCATTATAAATATTCATAGGTGTTATAATGACGACAGAATCTGATCAGTTTTTAAAATGATTTATTCTGTGTTCATTTTTACTTGTGGTTTATGCATTTAACCTCCCCGGAATTATTCATTATGAATTAATTAGTGACTATAGCTATGCATTGTCTTAACCATCAACTCCAATCAACCTCTAGGTGTCGTTGTTTGTCATTTGCAAGCCATTTTCAGTTGGCCAGAAGCTCAGAGGAGGCCTGGCTGGCGTTTTTTTTAGTTAAGTTTTCCTTTATTCTTTTTCTTTGTAGATTAAAGGTTATTGAAAATGAATGAATATCAATGCAGCATACAAAGAATGGTCGTAAACATGCACAAAAAGTGATCAAACTGTATTTATATTCAATGCAGCCCAAACCTATCCAAGGATCCAGATGTTTAGGTCAGATGCAACCAGCCATTAAACTCACTTAACCCAAATCACGTCAATCGTTTAGCCATGCAGATAGGTCAGGGTTTAGTTTTATTAGCAGAGGTTTGGAGATATTGGCGAATCCGACTTGTGACACCAATGAAATCTCAGCGTCGGCGCTCACAGCCCCGGAAGGTGACATTTGGAAAAACTTGAATGTCAAACGTTCTCTCTCTTTTCAGGATTAATGTCGCAGTTTTTCTCTGGATAATCTGCTTTGGACAGTTCTCAGAATGAGACGTGATCTTTAAGAAGTTATTTTAAAGAAAGATTTATTATCATTTCTCAATTCACATCATCTGATAATACCACAGATGATAGAACAAGTCTCTGTGTATTCCCTATAGCTGTTCTGGTACAAAGAGATAAGTCAATCCCTACCAAAATAAAAGACAAAAAAAGACACTTAATTAAATACACCTTAGTTCCTTTTCAAGTACCAGGTTTCTGTTAAGTGTGGGAGGTTACTCTTAGGTCTCTATAAAATAGTTCCTTTCATTATTAAGTCATTAATCTATTCATTCAGAGAAACTTTGGAGATCTCAGGAGGGGTTTTTTTCTCTTCCTCTATCCATCTAAATCTTTAGTCTGGATAACAAAGATTGCCTTCTTAAGCAAATACGATTCAGGGCCAGAAAATAAAAGTATCCTGCCTAAACGCAGCCTGTGCAAACACTCAGGAGTCCCATATCTCTTTAAAACAATAACACACCTTCAATGTCAACCTTCATAGTTTCCTAAAATGTTGTAATTAGAGGAGAAAAACCAAAGCAAATGGCCTCTTTCCATTTTACACTTACATCACGGGTCTGACTGGCTGCCCTGCTGGCTTACTTCTGGTTTATATAATGCGATAATTATTTAAGCGAGAGTCAGAGGAGGACACTCGCTCGGTAACACCTTAGCAACCTTTCATTAACTCTCATATTTGGAAATAATGAAATGCCGGCTCCTCTTGTTAACGCACACACACACGGCTGCTCCTCTGGGTGTCATTTGAGGTTAATAAAGTAAGACTCCACCCTGGTAGGAGTTCAAATGTATTAAGTGCGTAACTCTTTGTACATTTGAGAGTAACGGCGAGAATGCAGAATATGGAGAAGATCGCCAAAGTATTTGGAGAAAAAAAAGGCAGTTTATCTGCTCGGCTTTCTCCTCGAGTGAAAGCTGAGCAAATCGCCCACTCGCTCTCAACATACAGTATCCTCTTTTATATCATGCTGCTGTGCCACTTAAGAGCAAGCTTTTCCATAGCATGGCTCAGGGAGATTTGACTCTCTCTCTCTCTCTCTCTCTCTCTCTCTCTGTCTCTCTCTCTCACCTGGTTACTCCAGCATTCATCTGTTCCAGGTCTTTTTTACAGAGAAAAGGTCTGATTGTGTTTTGTGATTTGTTTGCTCTAATTATAACAACAAAAATGGTGGATGTTTTGGAGGCTGATGTGATGCTTTGCTGCTGTGTGTGTGTGTGTGTGTATATTTGTGTGAGTATTTGTGTCTGCGGGCACATACAGTACGTGTGCGCTTGTAGGTGTTTTCTTTAATAGGTCTACAGAGATCTTCATCCTCAGTCAATAGCTGAGATCTATTGCTCTGCGTTACCATGGGAACGGATCTGCAGCTAGTACTTTTTTCTCACTGTGTGTCTGTGTTTGTCAGTCAGGGATTGAAATAACATGTGCGTAAGTGCCAGGTCAGAGTCTGTTGCTTAATAATCAGCGTCAGATGACACACCAGTGGAGATGAAACGTTCTCTAAACTAAAGCACCAAGACATTTTATTGGGTTTTAAAGTGAACTCTCTTGCTTCCAACATCCGGTTTTCTGGTCATCTTTGAATCGCTCACTACATACTGCAGTAGTTTTATTACAATTACACACCATTTGTGCATCTTTTTTTCTTTTTTTCCCTCATTCTTCACTAGATGTATTTTGCGAACAGTTCAAGGTAAGCTGGCAGCTTACCAGCATTTCTTCCTGTTATTTAGATGAAGTGGTTCTGTCCAGAAGGCTCTGGGGAATAAAGCAAGATTTAGAGATTGGGCTGCAGCCAGTGACTCATTTTTTCAAAATTAACATGAGCATGTGGCAAGATGATAGATTGTCCTTAGGGGGGGAATAACAATCTCTCATAGCATTTCTGTTGATAGGTAGTTTAATTGTTTAGTTGCTTAAAACAGCACATAAATATAATGATGACTATACGTTACATATATGATATTAGGCACCAGAAGGGCACATTTGAAATGTTTGATACTTTATTGCCAATACAATAAATGAGTTTTGGTGCTGATGCCAAAGCACTTTTTTAAATAATGTTGAGTAATATTCAAATGTTCATTTAATAAAGGAGTTAAACTTTTCACCGAGGTTACCCCAGTCTAAAACTGTCAGCATTATGATTGAAGTCAGAAATTATCTCATCTACAAACAAATAAACAATATATTAAATATAAATGAAAAAAAACTGAATGAACTCATTTATTAACTGGGAGATTTGTCACTGGATTTAGCATTCCACTGGGGGAAATCTTCAGATGGCTTTTTATAAGACACCAGCAACCCATCTAGCTACTTTTTCCCCATCATGGCACCAATATTAAAGGGTCAGCTCACAAAAAGTTGTTAGCTTAGCTTGTTTGCTAATGGGACAAAACTTTCAGTTTAGTCCTAAGACGTATTTGTGACATCGCTACGATAGCTTCCACCATTTTCGGATTCTGCGGCTCTTCGTCCGCTCAAAGCTCAGCACTGTCAAGACGGCTTGCTATTGGTCGAGAATTTGTGGGTCGAAGTTCACCGAAGTTGAACTTGACTTGAAAATTAGTCACACTACCAAATAAACTACAATTTATAAGTGTGTTGTTATATTTGTGTATTTGTGTGATATAGGATTTGTGCAATTTACTTTTATTTCTGTGATTACTAGCAATATGTTATAATTCATGATTATTTTAATTTTTTGGTCTTTGTGATTGTTATGACTGTATATCATTTTGGCATTAATGGTTGTTCTATCTATCTATCTATCTATCTATCTATCTATCTATCTATCTATCTATCTATCTATCTATCTATCTATCTATCTATCTATCTATCTATCTATCTATCTATCTATCTATCTATCTTTTTTCTACCCTGTCACTTTTCATTAAATGGGTTCAACAGTTGAGTACATACATGGATGTTTGAAGCTCTGCCCTCCTCAGTGTGTGTGAGCGTGTTGCTAATCTGTTTGGGTGTTTAAAAAGCTACGCTGATTGCTGTGATGCAGGTGCTGTAATTAAAGAGGAAGATTTTCAAGGTTATCAATGATGCACTACTTGATGATCGTCAGTAAATCTAGAGGGACGCTGCATCCTCATACTGACTGACTGACTGCATATGAGACCACATGTTTGCTTGTTTTCTCCGCCTTAACCTGTTTTGACTTTTCCTTCTTTCCTCCCTTCCTTCCTTCCTTCCTTCCTTCCTTCCTTCCTTCCTTCCTTCCTTCCTTCCTTCCTTCCTCCTTCTCTCTTTCTTTCCTTCCTCTCTCTTTCCACCCTTCCTTCTTTCCTTCCTCCATCCCCCTTTCTTCCTACCTACCTTCCTTCTTTTTCTCTGTCCTTCTTTCCTTCCTTCCTCCCTTCCTCTTTTCCTTTTTCCCCTCCCTCCCTCCTTCCTTCTTTCCTCCCTCCCTCCCTCCTTCCTTCCCTCCTTCCTTCTTTCCTCCCTCCCTTCCTACCTTCCCTCCTTCCTTCTTTCCTCCGTTCTTCATTCCTTCCTCCCTTCCTTCTTCCCTCCCTCCCTTCTTCCTGTCCTTCCTTCCTCCCTCCTTTCCTTCCTTCCTTCTTCCTTCCTCCTTTCCTCCCTTCCTTCCTCCCTCCTGTCCTTCCTTCCTTCCCTCCTTCCTTCCTCCCTCCTTTCCTTCCTTCTTTCTTCCTCCTTTCCTTCTTTCCTTCCTCCCTACTTTCCTTCCTTCTTTCTTACTCCTTCCTTCCTTCCTTCCTTCCTTCCTTGACTCGAGGACAACAGGAGGGTTAAACAGAGAGAAAAAAACAAACCCTCTGGAGTGTAATAGCCTGGGCGGTACTGTGAGGAATGGAACAGCCTGACCTCAGAGTCATTGATAAATCCTTTGCTGATCATCATTTATCTGCTGTTATCAATTAAAGTGATTGATCGTGCTGATTAGGTACAGCGCAGCTCGGCTCCCCCTCTGTCTCTTGTGGTTTCTGTGAGTGGAGGAGTTGGCCGAAGATCAGAGCTCTGAGAGTCTGCGCTCCCCCAAAATCTGATTAAAAGTTTAGCGTCTAAAAGTTTCTTCTGATGCAAGAAAAGAGAAGCAAACGTTATGAATGTTACGAGAGCGAGAGCAGGTGTTGCGGTCGGACTCAGATGCTCACCGAGGTTGATTTTCGAAAGTGGAACAGCTCCAGCTTAAAGGAAAGTTTGGCTTTGAGATGATGTTTGGTGCGTGCTTGCTTACTCAATCGCACGCATATCTTATATCAGCGAGCTTGATGAGATCAGGGTGCATCGCTGTCACACTGTTAAAGCTGATTTAGAGACAAACAACTGTGTAACAATCACACAACATAATCTGGGGTTGCATTGAATTTTCAGGGATTAAAAAAATCTATAAATATACATCTTTGCAGAGCTTTATTAAATGTGAAAGGAGAATAACTTTTCCCATGCATATGTTAGTTTCAGCAGATTTTGGGCACTTAAGGCACAGCGCTCGTGTTTAATGCATGGAGACTTGTCAGATGTGATACCTCCTGGAAACTTTTGATGACGTCTGACACACGAGAACGCTTGCTGTGCTACAACCTGCTTTATTCGACTACTTGGCTTCGTAAGGATTCTCGCTCCCACACGATCCCTCAGTTCGTTGGTTTAGAAACCCCTGACAAATTGAATGAATGAATGGCAGCGCGCGCTCCGCTGTGTTTCTCTTTAGTCCCGAAGTAAATAACATTTACAAGATTCAATCCAAAAAAGGTTCCTGGAGCCACAGTTCACTTCTGCTCAATTTTTTGACTCCTTACCCAAGAAAACTAAATAAAAGAGGGAAGATATGGTGGTTATCTTTAGTTCAGCTGCTTTACTCATTTTAGCAGCCTAAAGGTTCATTCTTTTAATAAAAACCTACATATACTTTGAAAGAGTTTTTGGTTGCTGTAATATCTCCTCCTCTCCATCACCGTGATGAAACTACCACAGTTTGCTTAGTTTAGATGGGACAGAGGGGGAAAGGTAAAGTTCAGCACATAACTCCCCTCACAGTTCACATTTTGTACAGCTTTATTAAACAAACATGTCTGTTGTGGTTTATTTAATATGAAGTTAAAGCCAGGAGATGGTTGCCTTAGCTTAGCATAAGAACTTGAAACAGGGGCAAACGACTAACCTTTAGTCTCTTTTGTACAGATTAAACAAAGATTCTAGGGCTCTAAATTATTAGAACATTTTTTTAATCAACCTATCATCACTAAACATTAATAGACATTAATAGAATATTTTATATACAATATAGTAAACAACAACAATTAAACAAACAGGTTTTTTTTTATTATTGTTTTCGTCAAAAATGAACCATCACAAGCCTCTGTGTTGTTGTCTGTGTGGAACAGAAAAGTTTTGTTATTAAATGAGTTGTCCCTGCTCCTGGTGCCACGACCAACAGATGCATCTTCAGTCTCAGCAGCCCAAATAGTGAATTCCACTGCATGTATGTCTGTACAGTGTGACAGTGACTACAGGTGAGTTGCAAACCTGCACAGATAGAGTTATTTAAAGCTATGAATGGGTCGTTTGGGTTCTGGAGGTGTGGTTACAGCAATAGTGTGTGGTGGATCCCAATGTGATATCTTTTCATAGGGTCTGAAATCTCTTGCGGAGCCTCTCAATGTGGTACCAACCTTCTCATGAGTATATCCTCCAAAATGTCAAACTATTCTTTTTCCACGAGCATTGAGTCATAGTCCCAAATTGATTTTCATAATGAAAATTAATAGATAAGGGCTGAAAGCTGATGACTGTTAGGGTTAGGGTTAGTTTAAGTTTAGTCTTCATCATTGGTTTAATGTTCAATAATTGTAAGTCATCTGTGGCTCTTGTTAGGCTGACATGAACTCATTTAGAACAGTTTTAATTGCAGTTATATTGGTAGTGGATCTATGCTGTATATGACTTTAATAGACATCTGAATGCCAATCAGCCAATTAGAAGAGGGCCTTTTCCCTGACCTTGTAAAAACTCCTTGGAGATCAGTCATCTGAGGTCATTCCACGGTCCTCCCCATCGTTGTCAACCATTGCCTTCCTGAGATGCTGAAGCATTTCAAACACAGACCATCAAACCTCTTTCCTCCTCAAGGAGAAAAGTTGCATGTCGTACCTTTTTAATTCACGCCAGCTGCTCGTGCTCAGACCTCAGCTGTCCCTCTTTGCATCATCACACGGTACCTACGCTCCCCCCCTTTTTTTTATTTCTTTTTATCTGAAGAGCTGAGGTGATCAGAGGTGTAGCAGTCGCCTACATCTAAGAGGATTCTAGCTGGAATCGGTACAAGATCCTGTACGTGGTCCCAGAGGAGGGATGGGGATGAGGAGGGGAGGAGGGGGAGGAAGGGGGAGGAAGGGGGGGGGGACCACAGAGAGGCACTGCATCATCCCCGCACATGTTCCCAGCTTTAAAGCAGCAGAGACTCGTTTTGCATCGCTCTGCTTGGCTGCACTCCGCTCTGTACTTCTCTGTGCCGCTCTGATTATGCACTGCTGGGCCTCTTCACACCAACGAGGGAGAAAAAAAAAAAAAAATTAGATTGAAGTTTAGCTTATGTGCGTGACACAAATTTAAACCTTAAACACGAGACTAATTCTGACCTTGGATACTTATATAAAGAAATACTAACCATCAATGACGGTTCAATGTGCCACATCAAAGAGACGTTCCAATTCTATTGCCGTTTCTTCATAGTGCTGTCAGTCATCTTTGTAATATTTTGTTGTTCGTGACACGTGTTTACCTCTCAGAGACTCTTCTTCACTGCAGGTAGACTGTGTAACGACGCTTGCTGTCATGCTAAACGCCTTCACCGGCAGCGCTGTCATCCCTTTCACTGTTGCCAGGCAGAACCACAGAGAGGTAGCTTTATTAAGTCAAACGAGGAAGCGCTAACAAACATATGATTGACACAACTGCGTTTGAGTTGGATTTCTCTCCCTCTCTCTCAATCTCTCTCTCTCCCGCGATCGTGAGCTAAACATCTCTGACGGGGAGCGCTTATCTGACGCGTACACCTCAGCCTTTTTACCCTCCATCACACATAACGGCAGGAAGACACAAACACACTCAAGGCAACATCGGCAGTAACAGACAGCTCAGTTCTGCTGCACTCAGAGTTAATCATCTATTTCTATGGAATATGTGTGTGTTTGCAAATGTGTGTGTTTAAATTTGAGTGGGGAAGATTGAAAGAGAGGGAATGAAATAGAGAAAGGGAGAGAGAGAGAGAGAGAGAGAGAGAGAGAGAGAGAGAGAGAGAGAGAGAGAGAGAAGTTCTCATATGCAGATCATAAATATTTCCCCAGCTTGTACATTAAATACATTATGCATGGCAGGGCCCTGCTACAAATCATACGGGTAGGCAGAAGCTCTTTTTGGATAAATTGATTTTATAATCCTAATTAGCCACACTTTGTTTTTTTCCCCCTCTAATCTGCGGAGGCCGAGGTTGCGTGTTTCGTCATCGGTGCGTTTTGGGAAGCGGTTAATTACTTTCCGACAGCCTCACGTGAGAAGCGCTTTGATGTACAAAGCGTCTTCACACGAGAACACTCCTCATGTTCAAAGCTCGATCGCGTGTGCATATTGCAGTGTGGAGTCACTCGAGTGTCATGCCATGCAGGTTGTGAAGTGTGTGTGTCTTAATGTGTCTGTAGGGAGCAGGAGGAGTGTGTGTGTTTGTGTGTGTGTACACATAGAACACACATCACGCTCCCCTCCAGATGTAATGTAAATATATATAGAAAAGGTTCCGCATTCTAATTAGCATGTGCACTGACCAATGCATCTCTGCACTGTGTAATAAGAAAAACAATGGAAACTTAAAGGGTCAATGCACACAGATTACACACACACGGAAAATATATGTTCTCACGTATCGCTAGCTTTAGGTCTACTTTCAGAGGCTTTATTTGATCCTCTAAAAAGACTTTACACAGAAGTAGAAAAAAAAAGTGTGGATACACAGTGGAAAACAAATTCATACCTGGCGTGAAAAGAGGACCCTGACAGCGCACAGACGGACTAGACAGAGCAGCAGCGAGTTATTCAGACCGTCAGGGAGCGATACATATACACGCAAATCTAGATTGTAATGTATTCTTCATGCTGCTCCCTCCCTCCCTCTCTTCTCGTACTGCGCAACTTTCTTGAGATATACTGTTCTTGATGCATTTCAAACATTTTGTGTATCATAGCACCTTTAATTGAACTGATCTCCACAAGGGCAGGTGGCTGTTTCTCGTTTTAGATGGTGAAGAAATGCAGAAATTAGTTTTAAATTACAATGTCCCCCTCCCACACACACACACACACACACACACACACACACACACACACACACACACACACACACACACACACACACCTTTATCAAACCTTTATCAACTTTTTTGGCATTGTGGGATGGTCAGTAGCAAGTTGTGTGCATGCCATTGACACTACTTTCTTTTTCAATGTAGTAGTTTCCTGCAGTATAGAGCAGGGATTAAACACTCAACTATTAAATAAGATAGTTGAAAGTGAATATAAGAAACAGGCTGATTTCAAGTACAACCACATTTAAAAGGGGATTCACACTCTTGGCAATGTAAACAGACAGGTGATTTTAATTATGTTTCCTAATTAGACCTCTCCTCACTACTGCGTGGGCGTGTATAGTCACCTTGACTCTCCCAATTACTTTGCTGCACTTGTAAGAGTGAGACTAAATACGCATTCAACCTATCTAGATAGAGAACGTTGTCCACACAAGACATTTTGACCTGTCACAGTAGGAGGAGCACAGGTCTAAATAATAAAATCACCGTTGGTAATTAATTCTATTTGAGGGTCTGCATGGTTCCGCGCGCACGGTCACTCTGTCATGACTTAGTGCTCGTTAATATCATTAGTAACACCTGTGCTTTCCCTACTGTGGCAATTTTAAGCATCAGCTGTGATAAAAGGTCTATTAGTACACAAAGTGAGGTCACCTCCTGAGCCCAGGTCTAATCATCCAATAACTCAACGAACCCATGTGTTTGTGTGTGTGTGTGTGTGTGTGTGTGTGGGTGGGTGGGTGGGAGTTTTAAGCTGTATGAAGGAGGAGAAGTTTCGTCTTTATCTTTTCATTCCTGCTTGTTAGATTCACTCTGAAAAACTCTGAACAATTTCCAGAACATTTAACGGACGGAAGGAACAACTGGGATAATGTAGGTCGATGATCCAAATGTGAATGTCAATCATTACTTTATAGCCCAAATGAAACCGAACGGAAATTTGTTGTCCGATCCTATTAGCGACTTTTCAAGGTCAGGAAATCAGTTTTGTGACTGAAAGCTGAGAAAATTGCAGCGTCGGCAGAGGTTCGTGCTTTTAGGAGATCTGTCTAGTTGCATGATTGAATTGACAAAAAAAAAAAAAGGTTTGGGCATGACCCCATCATAAAATGATCTCATAAGGTGGTGAAACCCCCCCCCCACCCCCCCGAACAGGCTACAAATAATAATCCCCTCCCTCCCCCCTGATGGAGAGCACATTCTGTCCCTGGTAATGACAACTGAAGAGATGAAGTGTCAACCCTGAAATTGGAAATTTCCCTCTGGAGGAGTCGGATGGGACGATGCGCAGGGCCTGGACGGCAGCAGGAATCAGAGTTTCATTCCATGTCTGATTGGTGAAATATGAAGTGAACAAGTTGCAATTATCAAATGTGGAAAAGACGGAGAGAAGCTCACTTCCCGACTCGACTAAGCTTTTAAAGAAAACCCAACAGGAGTGTGACGCTCACTCGACTACAACGCCGTCATCCTCGTCACCATCATTAGCGCCGTCGCCGTCATCGTCGCTGTAATTGCCGTGTCCATTCAAAGACATGAAAACCAAAGATTTCACACAATTAGTGTCAGTAGAAAGTGAAGAAAGGCTTCTTCTCCATTCAGAGTCTGGATTTAGCTTTTCATGCAAGTTTGGCTTTAGTTGAAGCTCATGACTTAATCATTAGGCAATGTAGGCAACTGCCTGGGGCCCCCAACTAAAAGGGGCTTCAAACAGCTATAGATTTATTATGATGTTTAGATATGAAAAAAGATAAAATGGTGTTACTATTCGAACTCATTAACCTAAAATTACCCCCCGTGCTCTACAGATTTATGGACTATTCTTTCACTGGAGAAACTCCTTCCAACACAACATCAAACAGTGAAACAGACTTGCTACAGAGCGCTAAGAAGAAAAGTAAAGCTATCATTGTAAAAAAATTTAAAAAAATTGCTCCCCCTGAAACAACCAGCAAGACCACAGTTACTAATATTTCCCTGTCGCAAAGTCTCTCTTGATGATGAGAGCACAGACCCTTCCTCTCCAAAACCCCTTGAAGAGCATTCAGTGAAGACAGAGTGGCAACTAGTATTCTATAAAAAGAAAAGTGCTTTCAGGACAGAGGGAGGAGAGGAAGACGATGTGCAGCAACATGATGCCACCAGTGATGGAAGAAGTTCACATCCTTAAAGTCACAACATTGCAATATAGAAATTAGAACTTGACCCACGTATCAGTCAGCTGATATTATAGGCCGATATTGACCTATCACAAATATAGTGTTATCGGCGAATATGTTGTCCGATATGTGCCAATATTTTATCGTAAATATAACATTATCGGCCAGTGTATCAATATACAGTAACATAAGTAATATGATATTCATTTAGCCTGAAGTACAAGTAGCCTACCTTACTTGAGAAATGAATGTAGTGTTTTTCACTGGTTTCACTCAACCTCCTTAATACCATATAGTGAAAAGTAACCAAATATATGAACTCATGTATTGTGCTTCCAGTTATGAGGTAGTATAATACTTCCATTTTATGCAACTGCTTGCTTCTCCTCCACGTCTGCTGGGATGATTCAGTTCCTTCTGTTTCAGAGGGAAACACTGTACTTATCAGTCCGCTGCATTTACGTAACAGCTTGTTACTGATTAAGATT
Source organism: Scomber scombrus (assembly GCF_963691925.1). Taxonomy (NCBI): domain Eukaryota; kingdom Metazoa; phylum Chordata; class Actinopteri; order Scombriformes; family Scombridae; genus Scomber; species Scomber scombrus. The sequence goes on along the minus strand of NC_084975.1, from coordinate 27,960,403 downwards.
TTACACACAAAATATATGATCAACAGAGAAAATAGTGTATAAAGCAGCTAAAATGAGCTCCACCTTGACCAGATGTGAAGTCAATCTAAGTCACTTGTGCTGATAATACTTCTGCACGTTTACCTAAGTACAATTTTGAATACAAGACTTTTATTTTGAACAAAGTATTAATAGTTTAAAGATTCAAATACTTTCTTCAGTCTCAATTAGAGAAACTAAAATGCTGATTTACCCGAGGCCCCCAAATCACTAAATCCGCCCCTGATTGCCTGTTACAACAGACTTTTCTCTGAAAGTGATTTCAGCCTCAGGACCTGCAAATGAGCCCATTTGGTTTTTCTACTGTCACTGAAATGAAATAAAAATGAGGAACATTTCAGACATTGCTTTTGTCTGAACCCCGTGCTGTTCTCGTAAGGCTGCGAGTGCGCCTTCAAACAGCCTCTGTGTTTTTGGCGCCTCTCTCTCTCTCTCTCTCTCTCTCTCTCTCTCTCTCTCTCTCTCTCTCTCTCTCTCTCTCTCTCTCTCTCTCTCTCTCTCTCTCTCTCTCTCCGCCATCCCGTCTTCAAGGTGTATTTTGTATCATTCATTCGAGCTTAGTCTCAAGTGATTCCACTATTCAATTGAAAGAAAAATCAGTGGCTTAGAAAAATCTTCCAGGACGTAGAAAATACAATCCAACTTGTGACAACTGTGTGAGGAAAAAAAAAAAATCAATTTGTTCAGATGAAGCTCGTCTTGTAGAGACTTCTTTTTTCTTTCCCTTTTTTCTAGATGTTGCTTGATGAGTTACTCGCACCCGCAGGAGCCTGTTTCAGCCTCCAAACAGGCCGGCAGACAGGCGGCAGGGATTTATTTCCTCTTTAGCATCTGAAACAGAAAGAGAAGGGGAGAGGGAAAGAATGAAAATTTAATCAGCCCTTGCTTCTTAAGGGTTGACTGAGAGATAGAGAGAGAGAGAGAGAGAGAGAGAATTTATAGCTGCTTTGCCTCCTCTCCTTCAACTCGTCGTGTATCACTTCAGCTGCTCACCTCTCTCCTTCACTCCATCACTCCATCACTCCATCACTCACTCACTACTGTGTGTGTGTGTGTGTGCCTGTCTCTCATAGTGTCTCTCCACTTGTGTGTTTGATGTAAGGTTAAATTCACAGCTGTGTGAGTAACAACCACATTTATCCTTATCTAAGCAGGGTAGTCAGTCCTGTAGTTACTGGGATTGCTGACTAACTCCCAGTGCACAGAAAGACGACTCAGCACTAAATTCAGTTTATTACAACCTGGCTTTTCATTTTGTAGTTTTTTTTTTCCATCACTGGTGAGGAGTTATCCTAACTGATAAAAATGATGAACAAAACTATAAGAAATAAGACCCAAATTGTAATAAAATAGTTTTTTTGTTATGTTTATGGGTATATATAGTTAGATTAGATTACATTGGATTAGATTCGATAACATTAGATTGCATTAGATAACATTACATTAGATTGCATTAGATTGAATTTAACGTCATTATTAGATTGAAGGAAGATTTTCAAGTCTGGCTTAAACCAATAATCAGGTGCCCAAAATCTGCAGCGCTGCCTCAACGCCAAAATGTAACTTTGATAGATTTAACTGAAGTGAATCTTTGTGTTTTGCTGTTGATCTGCAGCGGAAGGATAGTAAAGAAGAAAAAAAAAAAGGTGAATGTGTGCTGTAACTCTGGACGATATCGACTCCATTTGACTCATCGGGGCAGCTGAGACCTCATATTAGCTTCACATCAATATTTGAGTATTATTTTCTCACAGAATGTTGATTTTGTTCACCATCACTTCCATTAAAAAATCATTAGTAATCATTAGAATCAGACTCACATAGAAGGAATGTTTGTGCTGAGTGCTGAGATCAATTTTGAATGGTAAAAAAACTGACATTACTTTATATACATATAGTAGGTAGTTATGCACAGTATATATACAGCCTGTTCAGATATAGCTATAGTAAAGGGATTGGTCAGTAAATCCCTGTCTGAGTGTTACATGAGCACCTGATTGTTGTTTTAAGACAGACTTGAATAAATGCGAACTTATCCTTTAATCCCCCTACTGGGAAACTAGTTCACCCTCACACAGAGTAATAACACAGAAACAGACATCAAACAGGTCACAGCATTAGAATAAATAAAAAAATAAAAAATAATTTGATATATGAAAGATGAGAATAACGCACCTAAAAATGAAACCAATAAAACAGGCTTTATATGAACGATGAATATATTTCATTATCAAATAAATAAAAAAGGTGCAGAAAGGTGCCTTAAAATTACCTTGCTATTTTCACTAGATAAGCTCAGGTTTATTGCAATATGCAGAAGTATCTCTTCTGTTGGCATGGTGATCTTTGAAATATTCTCTTAATGCTCATGTTTGATGGTAATATGAAGATGCTTCTAAACAGCTTATCCCGAGTTTGACCTCAGCCGGGGGTTTTCGGTTTATTATCCTGCACACTCGGTACATGTAAATAACAGCTAAATCTAAGTGCCTTTTAAAACCAGGGGGTGATTCAGGCCATGGACATATTTGGACTGCAGATAAAACAATTATATCATGTTTAAATGAGAGCCGAATTATTTAAAAAATGTAAAAAGCCACTTCATTTGTGTTTAAAGTCCTACAATCAGATGCAATTAAGCGAATCCATTTCCACCTGGTCGCTTATTTATCCTTCATTATGTGTGTGTGCTGGACCGAAATCGCATCGCTGTGTAAACGGAACAACTGCTTCCAATGAGGACTGTAATTATTCCCCTCGGGTAAATCAAAGTCAACCCTGCGTGGTTCTGACCTCCCCGCACACACACACACACACACACACACACACACACACACACACACACACACACACACACACACACACACACACACACACACGCACACTCTGATGTCTATTAACCAACTCCTGATGACAAAAAAAAAAACCTACATAAAATATTCAAAACTGTGCATAATAAGACATGCTGTTCAAGACCTACTTCAGGTGTTGGGAAGCTGTAAGCTGCCTGTGCACTCAACAACCCCAGATTAGATTGTGTGTTTGTGCCAGGTTAAAAAAAAAAAAGAAGAAAAACAAGACGGCTGTATTGAATTCACTGTGAAGATCAGTGGTGTGTTACTGCTGCAGAGGCTTTACGAGGCCAGGGCCTGACTTTAATCGCCCTGAGCCTTAAGATGAAAGGTGCAAACAGCTGAGAGCACAGTGTCTTTAGTTTGTATTTTTTTTATACTCAAGGATTGAAGTAAAGTGCTGTTGCTGAGCTCTGCAGTGAAATCGCTTCTTTTTTTCTTTTTTTCTTTTACTTTAAACTCTGTGATGTCTTCTTAACTGGCACAAACTGTCGGGAAAGATCTGCTAAGTGTGTGTGTGTGTGTGTGTGATTTTATGTTTCACTTGGTTACATAACGAGCACAGACTAATTAGTGTAGACTTTATTCTCTTTACAGTAGTTTTAAAAAAACTGCAGAGTCTGTGTTTTCATCAACATCCTCATCATCACTGGCATGGAGGCGGCGGCTAATGCAAGTCAGATTGAGGGTAATGACGACGCTTAATCAGATTAATGCCTGTGATTTCTACTGTCAGTAATGTAATGGCACCTTCTTATAAAACACACACACACACACACACACACACATACCTACACACACACACAGGGCAGCGTGCCACCGCAGGGGACGCAGTAAGGGCAAACACACATCGAGCGCTCAGGGGCCAATCACATTCACTCAGCTCGCTCATTGGTTTGCGCCGAGTCACATGGTGCATCCTGCAGCAGTTTTGGGATGTGGTTTACTGGGAAATCAATAGAGCTTCACACACAGGCGAACATGCTGTGTATACACTCACACACACCACACAGGGTTTGAAAATCATAAAGCGCCATAACAATTCACTATAATTATGCTCACACATGAGTGTCTGTGTGTGTGTGTGTGTGTGTGTCTGTCTGTCTGTCTGTCTGAGTGAGCGTCTGAGTGTGTATGAGTGTGCACTTGTGTGACGACACAAGTGTGTGGTGTGTTTTGTGTTGAGGGCCCATTTGAGTTAATAGTAACTCATGAAAGAATTAAAGCTCTGAACTTCCTTTTCCTGTGTGCTTTTGTGTACAGTACAATGTGTGTGTGTGTGTGTGTGTGTGTATACATGTTTTTTTTGTGTGACTCGTCTGTCTGTCAAACTACAAAGACGCCCGTCCTCCTTTCAGTCAGTCCTCAGAGGAAATGCTTGTCTTCCATAATTTGACAGCTTTCACGTTTTTAGAAAAGCAGCAGCAGCTTCCAGCTGACAAACACATGATATCTGTGTGAAGACACAACCTCATGTGACTGAATGTTAAACTGAAGCACTACATGCTTTATGTATGAAACTGTCACTTTTGTGGCTCATATGATATAACTAACTTACCGACATTGCCAGTATTGTTACTTAAAATGTTAATGTTTCTTTTAAACATCATTTAGATTCGCACTTTAATTACAGTTTGGACAAAAAATAAGAATAGATTTTGAAACAGACTCCATTGATTAAAAATAAAATAGAAATGACAGCAAAATAATAACCATTCAATGTTCGAAAAGAGTGTTGGATTAAGTAAGGAACTTTTCTAGTCCTATCCCTTTTTTCAACTCTACCAACTCTTTAATATACTAATGAATACTATATTATGTAACATTACCTAATTTTATTATATATAGGCTACTGTTTATTGAATACTTATTTAATACTGATTCATTGCTCTGAGGTGGAAACTAACTAAATAGTCATGTACTGAAGTATAATTTATTTTACAGTATGATGCATACTTACAGATTACTACACCACTATGTATATTTAACATTTAGTCCACCTCCACCAGCTACAACAACACACTGGTGCTCACACAGTTATTATTAATGTAATAATATGACACTCCAAAAGGGGGTCATTGTGCTGCAGAGTCAGTACTTTATTACATTAAGTATTCACTACTCATTATTTGTATTAAATGATCTGAAAGGTTTTTCTCGTACTGCCAAACCCACAGAGAATGATCACCTGACTGTACAGCTCCCTCTCAGCACTACGAAGTGTGTTGGTGTCTTTAAGCTCATTGTTTTTTCTTTCAAAGCCGGTTAATTCACTGCTGTCATTGACTTTGCTTGCATAAGTAACTAACTGTGCATTGCTCTGTGTCTGCTGGATGTATAAACAGGTTGCTAACACACACAATCGTATAAGGTGAGGATACGACATTGTGTTTACAGCTTGTTGCTCTGCCCCCATGTGGCCAAAAAAACAAAAAAAGTCTCAATATCTCAATTCATCTTCTAGCACTGTCAGTTTCTCTTAGTAATAAATGTTATGAATAGTTGACCTTTAAAATTCAGCAATTCTTTTCTATTTATACTGCAGCTTTGCAAAACTCTCATAAAAATCGATGTATTTTCAATGCGTTTCATATTTCAGTGCATGTTTGAAACCACCCTCATGTCGAGTAATATTCCATTTATACAGGTAAATCTATTCATGCAGCCTCAGGTCTCTGTTTGTATTTATTAGACGAAATCAAAGCAGCTTCCATCGGTGAGGTGAAACTGAGGCTCTCAAACTATTTTATTACTGCATGGCTTTGATATTGCTGTCAGGATACAATAAAACTAAATTGAATTCCCCCCCAGTGACAGACCTCTGCTCCGAAAACAGATACTACTTAATCTAACATCTGACCGGGGCTCTACATTATACCTTTACCAGAGTCCAAAACTGACATCTAAAAATAAGACAAACTGCAGTGGGTGCTGTTAGATGGGTGCAGAGTACCACTAAAAGCCACTCAGAGGTATTTTTGGGGTGTCCAATGACCCGTGTGAGATATTGGGAATCATCACTGTTTTCCAGGACTCAGTGTAACTCAAAACTGCCTGTTGCAGTTTGGTAGATGTGCTGTGTAGACTTGAGAGCCTCATCAGCAAACACAACTGTTGGGTTTGAAGCTTTGTTCATTAACTTTGCACCAAATCAAATTTAAGCGGAGTAACCTTGACAAACTTGGACTGAATAGTCAGAACCCGTCGGATGATGTCAGTCGGCATCACCCAATATGTTCACATCTTCCAACATAGCTGCTCTATGATGCTTTTTCCACATTTACATAACAAGGAAATTAGAATGTAGTCTTGATCTATTTCTTAAAAACTGTATTTGCTTGCTCCCTATATGATATGAACAATTTATACCAAAGGGGGCATTAAAGGAGTCCAGTTTTGTCTGGATAGAACACCTCTTCCTGCTGCTCAGGAGACAGATTGGACTTGTCACTTTGTGTGGGTGGAGAAGATTTCCCACCAGTGACCATACCCACCACCAGACTTTAATCTGGGCAAACATAACAACACTGTGGGCTGTCGGATAGGCAGGAATCATTTCCAACTTGGGAAAATCTTTTTAGCAATTGCCTGTTAATCCTGCATTAACTCATGTCATGGTTGTAAGGGGGCAGCGGCGACAAGCTGTAAACACAACGCTGACCTGTAATCACCTTATAAATTTCATAAGCTGAAGTTGCACAGAACAGCACATAAACTGCCCTTTTGAGAGTCACTACCAATCTCCTGGTTGTAGCTGATGATGGTGACTGTTCTCTTATACTTCTGGATATTAGTGCTGCATTTGATGCAGTTGACCACAGCGTCCTGCTCAGTCACCTCAAGAAATGGGTTGGCATCACTGACTCTCTGCAGGTTTCAGTCATAACTCAATCATAGAACCTTGTCTGTCACTATTGGAAATACTTCATCCTCCACCACCCATCTTACCTGCGACGTGCCACAGGGGTCAGTCTGAGGTCTATTATTATTTTCATGCTTCCATTAGGGGGCATCATCCATAAAGACAAAATACACTTTCACTTTTATGCAGACGACATCCAGCTATACGTTCAATAACCCTGACTGATACCAGTGCTCTAAATGCGCTCATATCCTGCCTCAATGAGATTAAATGTTGGATGTTCAACAGTTTTCTCCAATTAAATAAGAGCAAATCTGAGATTGTTTTATTTGGCTCACCAAATGTTACTCAGCTGCTCTTTAATGCACTGGGCAGTCTGCCAATAAAGGTTCAACTTCAGTGTCCTTTTTGACTCAAACCTTAACTATGATGCCAAAGTCAAGAAAACTGTACAGTAATGCTTTCTTCACTTAAGAAACATCAGAAAAAATAGTATTTTTTATACCCAGCTGACCTGGAGAAAGTTATCCATGCTTGTATTTCATCACGGTTGGACTACTGTAACTCTTTGTATTCTCACTTGAGCCAAAGCTCTTTTTGTTACCTGCAGCAGGTGCAGAATGCAACAGCGAGGATTTTAACTAACTCAAGGAAACAGAATCATGTTTGGCCTCGCTTCACTGGCTACCACTGGTTCATTTTAGGATTGTTTTTAAAATCTTACTAATGTACACCAGCTAGTCGATAACCTTGTCCGTTGTCTTGTGCTTGGCAAGTAGAGTATAGCAGGTTTTTACAGCCTCTTCACTGAAATCAGGCGGCTGTGGCTAAGGAGGTAGAGCGGGTCGTCCACCAATTGGAAGGTTGGAGGTTCGATTCCCATCGCCTCCGGTCCATATGTTGATGTGTCCTTGGGCAAGATACTTGACCCCGAATTTCTCCCGATTGCTGCGCCAACGGTGTGTGAATATGTGACTGAATGTTAGTATCCTTCTGATGAGCAGGTTGCATGGTAGCTCCTGTCATCAGTGTGTGAAAGGGTGAATGAGTCATGTGGTGTAAAAGCGCAAAAGACTAGAAAAGCACTATGTAAGTACAGTCCATTTAACATTTGTCGGATGTAAAACAAAACAATAAGCAGAAAGATGCTGAAATGTTCTGTAGTGGGCTGTATGTTTGTCACTGCAATTGACCTACATACACATAGCCATTTGATCCATTGTTAATATATAATTAGAGATTATAGCAGCTTTTATGCCTTCAAACCTTCCTGTAGGAGTGATGCAGCACTTCAGAACTCACTACAAAAATAAACCTAACATCAGCTACTTTGATCCACATCCCTCAAAACTTCTACTTCTTTTCCTTGGGGAAGAAAAAAGTATGACAAACCTACAAACAATCTTCTCCCCCTCCTCTGAGATAACACTGCATCAGTACCACATATTAATGTGCAGCAGCAAACAATGTTCTGACAGTCAAATATAAAGCCTGGTTATATTCATAGCTTCACTCTCAGCTGGAGATGTTCCAGTTTTTGATTTTTGTGATCTACCAGCTGACCAGAGGCTTCAGAGAGGTCACCGCTGAATCTCCTCTATTCCTTCATATTGTTTTACTTGAACTTTTTGTGCATTTTTATGGTGTGTAAACATGAGTTATGAATCCCCCCGAGGTTTGCACAAACTTTTTCTTTCTGCTCCTCTGCTTCTTTTCAACCACACGCTGCTTCAGTTTAGACAGACCCACAGTCAGTCAGAGGGGGGGGGAGGGCCCTCAGGGATTCGGCCCGGTGCTGGAAAATACAGTTTCGGAGTGATGCACAGATGCGAGCAGCACTGACCCATGATGCACCGGGCTCCTGTTTCCTTCCATAGTCTGCGGTACCAGCTTCTCTGTTCTGCTTCGAGAGCCGCTCCATTTTTCTACATCCTCTTCCCTTTTATGTTAAAACTGTTCTGCTGCTCTCATAGCCCCTTCATTAAAAAGTGAAATTTCTCTGCATGTTTTCATGCAGCTTCTGCCTTCTGCTTTAAATATACCCTCTTTACACTTCAGTTGTTCAGTTACATGTGCTTAAATTCATTTTTTTAATAAATCTAAATCTTTTCCCGCTGGGCTTGTGATAAATCTCGTCAGCGATGCCAGATTGCCCGACAGATTTATTGGTACACAGCGCCCAAGTGGCTCCACATAGCGCACAGTTCTACTGCGGGATTGTTGGCTCGGTGTGTCTCATATCTTTCCTGGTATTTCTTTTTTTTTTGTATGCTTCCTGTTTGTTTTAAAATAGATTCTTAAATCCTGTACAGAGTGTAGATTCATCAACGCTGCAACACACGTCTATTCTGTCTTGATCTATTATGCGTTTCGTCATGCCGAGTCTCTTTGAAAACCTGAGAAACCTTCAGAGTTGTTAATGGCGCTGAGACAAGGTGATGGATGGAAAGGACAAACTCTTTAAAGCCCTACAGAGAAAGAAAGAAAGAAAGAAAGAAAGAAAGAAAGAAAGAAAGAAAGAAAGAAAGAAAGAAAGAAAGAAAGAAAGCAGCACCTCTCTCTTTCATGCACATACACACAAACAAACACACACGTACAAACAAACATTCATTTGAACACTTCCACAGCAGTCCGTCATCATCCGTCATCGTAGAGTCGCTGTCACACCGGCGAGGCCTCGGCAGCGGCAGGTTGGCTGTGGGAAATGAAGCGAGAGATGAGATCTGACCTGGCGTACAGTATATGTGTGTGTGTGTGTTTGTTGTTTTTCTAAATTTGGGTGTGTTTCCTGTTTCCTGTGTGACTTTTCTCCTGTAAGCCTGTCTGTGCTCCTGCTGGGACTGAGTGGTATTTTCCATGTTTGTCCCCGACTGTGCGTGCGTGTCACTTTGTCGGCTTGTGTATGTGTGTGTGTGTGTTTGTGTCTGGACGTGTTATTGTCTCTGTCAGTGTATGTGTAGCTCTGTGTGTGTGTGTGTGTGTGTGTGTATGTGCGTGTTTGTCCCAGAGTAAATGGATTTAGGCAGATGATGTAATAGTTTCTGTACCCCTGTGTGTCGCTCTACATGAGCTAAAGGCTCTGGAGTTCAGTTTGTTGCATGCACACACACACACACACACACACACACCAATGTACAGTGTGTGTATGTGTGTGCTAGTCAATTTTACTAAATGCATCTTGCTAAAAAAAGACTAAAAGGTACTCTCAGCTTAGCAAAACTATAATCCTTAATTGTTTAAAGTGCAGTATTAAAATGCAGACATTGTCAATGCAGGATGACGTTGCAGAGATTTGATTTGATTTATTCTTAGAAAGAATCTGTGTGAACCTCAGAGGCTGGCATTGAAGATGGATTGCATTGTGTTTAACTTTGTTTCCGGGGCATTAACAACCATTACAGACGATAAATAAAAGTTAATGTAGCATAATTGAGGCTGGCATCCTTTTATTTCTTTGGAGAAAATAGCAAAAGGTGAAATTATTCAACCTGAATCCTAATCAGGCTTCTCAGCTTTTTTTATTGGACTTCGTTATTGATCTGCAGTACAAACAAAACAAAAGAAAAAAGAAAGGCAAAAAAACTGCTGCTGTGTAGAAAAATAGACTCAGATGAATAAGTTCTTATACCTTTTTAGCTTTCTGCTCCCTGCATCAAACATTTGACCCACGGTGCAGCGTTGCACAATGTCGTGCAGAGAGACGGGTTCAGGCAGCGGGTTAGAACACATTAGATAACAGAGAGAATCAATTGACCTTTGCCGCTCCCACTTCCTACAGCAACATGAGTAACATTTTCATGACGAAGAAAGGACAATGTGCGGTATTATGAATGACGAACAGCGGTTTGAGACAACGCAATTCAAAAATGGAATTGCCAAGCATAGAAAAATATAATGAAATTTTTTTTTTTTTTTAAAGAAAGCTGTGGTGGAGCAGAGCCAACCTCCTGCTCTTTGTGTCTCTGGGAGTTGGTGCTGTTGTGGGTTGAGGCAGCTGTGCTTATCCTCAGTGTCAGTAAGTTGACACAAGCAGGAGTCGATCCGCATGAAAAACAAGCAAAATGACTTCTCACCATTAGCAGATGGTGCCTTTTTAAGTCTAGCAGTTTTATTTAGAATATCACAAACATGCAGTAAGTACATCAGGCTTCATGCAAGAAACAGATGATCTCTTATGTGTCACATTTCAAATTTGTTAGGATTTTCTCTAAGTTCGAAAAAGACTCGTGACTATGTTCTGACTTTTCTATTCGAGGGGAAAACTTTGTTCGGATGAACAATTACAATCATTTGAATGGATATAGTTTAAAAGTACTAAAAGCACTAAAATGACTATAAATAACTGAAACAAACTTAATGCGAAATTGTTCACTATATCGTCATCACCACGACTTGCTACTTAAGTTACGTTCGTCAATTTAATTAAAATTTTAAAAATGTAATCCAGATGTTTTAGCATGCTAACTTACATAGTTAAGTAGTTATATGGAAAATTATCCCACTCTGACAGCTGGCTCAGAGTCTTTATGCACATCCATTTTATTCATGGACTGCTGTGCTTTCACAAGATGCATTTTCCCCATCCAATTCAGTGTCATACCTATTCTTTCTTTATTTCTGCCACAGTATGGACACTACATTGTCAGCACATCTATATTTCCAAACTTAATCGGAGTTCCTTAATATGCTTACCATTTTCTGGTTCCTGTATGACATTTTTGTGAATGAAACTTGTCCACAAATGGAGCAGAGCAGGTAGCCTTATATAGCAATTTGCCTATGATCAAATTTCAGAAACATGCATCTACTCATGAACTGCTGGTATTCATCAAGTTGAACTAAGTGACTTACCTCATGGAAAACTAAGAGCGATTTACGATAAACATTATTCATGAAATAGAAACCTACAGACACAGTGCCTTAAAGTGATGGACTGACGGTGGTAACCTCGCAAACCATTACTACTTTTGAAAACTCGTCTCAGATGAACTTACACCTACCTTCTAAAAGACTCCTCGGACCTCCCGCGTTTCGCCTGCAGGCTCGCGTCCAAGATGACTCAGCCATAATCTCCCCGCTCCACGGGCCACACCGCCATTTAAATAAGACGTGGGAATTGTTTTTGTTTCTCCATCAAATGCTTTCAACACCATCCAGCTCGTCCTGCTGCGGGGGAGCGGGGGTACGCTCAAGGCAGCAAACAGGAAAGGCCCCCACGGCGTCCAGGATTACAGAGGAGCTCACCGCCAGGCAGCGAATTGTCGACCACTGCAGCTGTGCGGTTGTCGCTGTGTGGATCTGCGTGGTTTAAAAAAAAAAAAACAATGAATAAGAAAAAGGGATTACGGTCGCTTCTAGCTGTGTCTGTTGGCATATTTGGTTTGTGGACTTTTTTCAAGATAAGGATGGGAAAATAATGAATAATAAAATATTACGCTAGCACAAAATAACACTTCTGAAAGTTAAAAATACACTTGAATAAACCCAGAATTTCCTCAACCTTGTTATCTCACTATTCTATCAGGATGGAGGCGACTTTATTTAAATTCTAGTAGTATGTGGCTGCACACATCACAATCTTATATAGTAACTTTAACACTGAGCAGTGTGTTTGTGATGATCATCAGACAGCGCTTTCTCCCGCAGCAGCTACAACACTGGCCAGATGGGAGGTTGTTGAACACGGCAACAGCATTAGCCGCAGCCAGCTGGGAGAGTGTTGAGAGCTGTTTAGAAATGTATGCAGAATGTGTCGCAGCAAAGTCTGGGTCGGTAAACAGCTACAACCCTGCTGCACACTGGAAATGTTGCTATCAAATATATTCCTCCATACCTTTGTTGTTATTTTGAAAAGTATAACCAACTTTAAGATAGAAAGTCAGTGTTTGTTTTTTGGTCTTTATGTCTGGCTCAGATACCAGGTGGTTACTTTTTTAGGTCTCTTTCCAGGTGAATGCTGCTGCTGCTGTGCTGCCATTATACCACTATGGTGTATGTGTGTGTGTGTGTGTGTGTGTGTGTGTGTGTGTATGTGTGTGTGAGAGACTCAAAGACAGGAATGAGTAGAGATAGTCTTTTTATATGTACTGTGTGTATGAAGACAGAAAGCAGAGATAGAGTGTGTGTGTGTGTGTGTGTGTGTACCAGTGTGTACATCTGTTTTTGCCACTAATATGCGTGTGTGACACTCTGTTTGTGTGTGTGTGTGTGTGTGTGTGTGTGTGTGTGTGTGTGTGTGTGTGTGTGTGTGTGTGTGTGTGTGTGCATGTCACAGCAGCTCAGGATGTTTCCCCAGTTCTGTTTGTGTTGCTGGACTGGCTGACCTACCCAGCGCACCACAGCGAGTCACATGACTGTGTTAGCCAGCCACACGGGACCCTGCGAAAGAGCAGCACAGATGAGGCACCATGCTGCCCTCGCCTGCCTGCGTGTGTGTGTGTTTTAATTATTGCATGACTGCATACTTCTTGCCTTACTGATACTTTTTTACCGTTTTGTGTGTGTCTGCGTTTTAATATGCCTTCCCCCTGTTCCTGAACCTCCGTCAGACTCCCAAAGGTGCACTGCTCGAAGACATTCAGGTTGTTCTCTGCTACTTGTTTCATGTCTGTGTACTGGTGCGCATCGTTTCTCATTATCCAATGGCGTGTAAGCACAAGAAGTTTGATTAAAACTAATGCGAAACTTGTAGGGTACAGCATGGCGTCCCATGATACTCACTCTGCTCTCTTCCAGTACTGAGGCTACTGATCACAGAACACATAACGGCTCACTAGAAGTTGTGGGTGGCTTCAGATAAATTTAATGGAATATAGAGTACCAAAGCCAGCTAAAACACACTACTGCAATGCTGTTTTTACTGGACTACAAAAGCAGTCACTTGAAAAACTACAACTTATTCCTCCCAGTATCTTTTAGAATAGATTTTAAGCTTCTTATACTTTGGTATTTAGAGCTTTAAATGGTGTGGGAGAGGCGTACAACCCTCTGACTCTCTGTCGTTTTACAATCCTTCATGAGCTCTCAGATCATCTACTGCTGGCTTTTTAAATACACATAATTATGTACACAAGAAAATAAGAAGTGCAGCTTTCTCTCTTATAGCCTAAAGCTATTTTTAAACGACACCTGAAAACATATTTAGTCTGGCTTTTAATTAGTGTAAAATGTCTATTTTTTTTTACAAATTGTCTAATTTTATTAGTTATTTGTGTAGTTGCTGTTGTTTTATTGTATTGTATTTTATCCTTTTACACCTTGTATGAAAGGTGCTCTATAATTATTATTATTATTATCATCATTATTATTATTATATTCTAACATGCTCAGTGTGCTACTAAAGTAAAGACCTGAAAGTGACAACTAAAAGAACAGAGAAATAAAAAACAATCTATATAGAATGAAAATGACAAGAGTAATAAATTATAAACCCTCCCACATTTTTCCTGCATAAACATATAAATACACACTGCAGTCGGCCTTATTATACTGCAGTTTGTGCTCACTCAGTGGCAGACTGATACACTGATTCAATGCATTTACTGGCACACGATGTACTGTATTTTGGTTACATAGTATTTGCACGTGTAAAAAAAGGAAGATAGTTTCAGATCTGTGTATCACGTGTGCAGGTACATCAGGCACATCTCAGTCAGTCAAATAAAAAATATGATGATGAATGATACACACCGAGAAAGAAAATGAGAGTCAGATGGAGTACGCACAGGAGAAATTGTCCTGCCATCTTTCATTACTAGTGATCAAATCAAACACAGAAGGAATGGGTATGCATTGAAACTGTACTGAAACTGCATTGTACTGCATTGTGTAGGGTTAACCACAGGATTAGATGCGATATCAGCAGTGTGAAGTTTATTAGCTGACGTATGACTTCTATCAGCCTCTGTGCAGTGAAACAACCACATGAGTGTGTTCTCCTAACCACATAGCAGTCCCCTCAGATGGTTAACTAACTAACTGAGTAACTACAGTGTGGATCTGGCAAAAATATCATGTATTTTTCTTTCTCCAAACAATCATGATCCACGATATTATCACAATTCTTTTTCATAATGTTTTTTAACAAGTTACTGAGCAGTACTCAAGATTCAAAACACATTATTCTCTATCACATAGGCTAATGATAGAGATGGTCTTAGAGTGAGGGCTCCCAAACAATTTAAAATATACACCAATGAAAGACATAAAGAAAAAATTACATTAAAACACAAACCAAACTAACATTTTTAACCAAACATATTTCACAGCTGAAAAGCAAAGGTTGATATTGTATAAAAGGGTAAAAAAAAAAAAAAAAAGAAAAAGGCACAAACACAGCACACCAGAGCTGACATTACGTTAGCTTACAGCACGACAGAGGTTAATGCTACCAGTTAGCAGGCGAGCTAACTGCCAAACGGTGGAGTTTACTTGCTGCCCAGCTGTCAGTTTAACAGAATGAGCATCAGGTGAGCTTCCTAGCAGGACATTAAAACTGCTGAAGATTTCTCCAGTAGATTGGATAGGTGGTACGAGGCGCTCGACATGTCATTGCTGTTGGCCGTTAGCTTCCTGCTAGCAGGCTGAGCTCCGTCACAGAGCTGAACTGAATGTGAAATGTAGTATGATACTAACAATCTTCAAGTTCAAGTTTATTGTCATTCCACCCATATATACAAACAATACATGTAGAGGAACGAAATTGCGTTACTTGGGATCGGACGTAAAAGCAGCAGTGATTAATTCATATTTATAATTCGTATTGCCTGTGGGAAGAAACTATTGCACATTCTGGTTGTCTTTGCTTTAACGGAGCGGTATCTCTTGCCAGAAGGCAGAAGGTCCTTCACAATGCAGAGGGCTCTTTTTTTTTTTTTTTTTTTAACAAATCAAGATAAAACAATAATTAATGGCAAATGCTTCTTTAACCTTTAGGCCACCACTGCCCACGCAACTAGGCTTCTATAACTTACACATTTAATCTGCCAGCAGCGTTTTGCCGAACAATTCCCCACGCTTTTTTCAATTGCGGCAGTGTTGGCCTTTTTGGTAATGACTCCTTTATATTCTTCGTAAAAGTTTCACCAGCAGGGTTTGTTTAGCTGCTGAGAAGAACACTGCTCTAGTTTCCCCTTCTTTTTGTAACACAGTATCTTCTTTTCAACAGTCGACTGTTCTGGGTTGCTTATGTACTACATGAATTTTGTTAGTGGAACAACTTGAGCCTTAAGTGAGAGTCTAGGTTAATTTAAGCTGGGTTTATTCAAGTAGTTTTCTTTAGCTGCTCTGTTTGAATACCCCTAATGTTTCAGAACAGTGTAAATCAGTATTGTTATTATTATTGATTATATGATGTTTTTCTCTTATGTAATGTTATGTGTATTTTGGCTTTGATACATACATGTCTTTAAATGCTAAATTATTATACTGCACAGCTGAAAGTGTTTGATATATTCGTCTGAACTTGACTCCGGTATTACTAAAGTATCTAAAATAACTTTGATTGGCATTTAAGTGTTTAGAGCAGAGAGTTGTCTCACCTTGTTATATTTGATTTACAGTATGTCAAATCATATCCATCAGATTTTGTATTCTTTGCACACACACACTTACACCCATTGCAAACCTTAAACCGCACAGCCCCCCCATAACAAATCCCAATTTAACCCCTGCTAATAAGCAATAGAAAGACACATCCCTGGAAGCCAAGCAAGAGACTACTGCCAGCTAATACCAGATGCCTGATAAGAAAGCAAAGCAGCACAGGGGCTGTCTGCCAGCCAGATGGATACCAACTAAGCAATAATAGATATCCCAACAGACTCCACTGCATTATTTTGCCTGCTGTAAGGAAAGCAACCATCAAGGTGATGTTATTATTACTTTGCTGCCAACTTTCCGACATTTCTAGAATAAAGTGTAATAATAATCTACCACTAGCTATTTGACACCTGTGTTTATGTTGACCATTAACAGTTCTGTTTGACCTTAAAAAGGTAAAACATCCTACCATCCCATACCAGCTAGGATAGATTAACAAATAATGGAAATCTAACAGTGGATACATTTGAATCTTGTTTTTTTGATATGTTGGTGCTGAAGAACATTGTGCCGTATGAGAGGAGATCAGGACATGCAGCAAAGATCCTGAGCTCATGCATATAACACTACCCACTACAGTATGCACAAGAAACTTTTTTTTTTTTTTGCTGTGTAACTTCTGGTTCAGTCAAGATAAATCAAGCATTCTTGACTAATTGTTTTAATAGGTTGCCAAATTCATTGCATGGCCCTGCAGTCTAGATCCAGGCTGTTACCACTGTAGTGTACACATTTGTGAAGAGACTTTATAATACCAAAGAAACACATTCGCTGTCATTAAATGCCTCACAGCTTTTTTAAAATTTGATTGTATGATGTTTTTCATGTTAAGCCCCTTTTGACGTTTGGGGTTTGTCACAGCAAGCACAGGGCCAAATGGATTTTTCAGGGTCACGACTACATCAAAACGTGTGTTAACATGTGACGTTTGAAACAGAGTCGATACATGACACAGTTTTGACATATTGAATTTAAATTTGACACTCTACGCTGTACAGTAGTTTGATCTTTTGAGCCTACATATCCACTAAGCCTTGAATTGAAGCGGTTTAGTGTGTCGTGATATGTTTTGTTGTGTTGTTAATCTCCCGTCTCTGCAGTGGTGCAACTCTTCCAATCAAGGATCTGATTTAAGTCAGCATCTCAGGGTGGGAAACAAAATTTGAAATCTTACCATTAAAGCATTTTTGTCATAAATACATGCATTTTCAATCAGCTTGCTGGATCTGAAGGGCAATAAAAAAATCCACACAGGGAAAAGTGTAAGTTCATACAGTACGTGCTGTGATGACGGCTCGCTGTGTACTGTGCCACTCAAGGAGGGTCGGGTTTTTTGATGTAGGTCGCTCAGCAGGAGGGCGAAGCTACCGAGCCCGCTGGACTCTCACATCAGACAAAATGCCATACTGGCTGAGGCCTGAACAGGATCCACAGCTGACACTGACTCTTGTTAGTTTTGTTTTCAAATCCCCCACTCAGTGAAAAATCTGCCCTCCATTTCTCCAATGTAGCATTCTGAAAGACTGGATAAATAATTTTAGAATGAAAGCAAGATATTTCTGGGATTTTTGTGTGTGTGTGTGTGTGTGTGTGTGTGTGTGTGTGTGTGTGTGTTTGTTCTGTCTCTGTTGTGTCGCTCGCTCATGCAACCGACTCATCTTTATAATTCCGCACTGATCATAATTTTATTATCATAGATTAATAAACAATTTATGGCTCCATTCATCGTTCATCTTTGAACTGTTGCCACAGTGTGTTAAGCCCTCATATGCGTTTTCATCCCGCCACTAAAAAATACTGTGTAATGCCGCTTTGTATTATAAGCTGTGTAAATGCAGGGCACTGATGTGACTATAGGTTGCTGTTTATCAGATTTCTGTGGAACGGTTGCTGTGGAGACCCGGTGGCAGAAGCAGCCCCGCTGTCAAGCTGAATGGCACTGTGGGATTGAGTCTTACCTCAAATAGGTTGAGTCGACTGCTCTGCATTGTTACCTTTATTCTACTGATTTGCTGGGACTTAGGATGGTATAGTTTGTTGCTTTATGTTTTCATGTATTAAGATGACTTATATTGTCTTATATTGAGAGTATAAGCTGAGATCTCTGAGGATTAGCTTTATAAAACTATTTTCTCTCCTCTCCTCTCTTCGGTGGATATTAAGCTATCAAACTCCTGTTGCAAAGACCGTGAAAAAGAAACGAAAACACTGATGATTCAAAAAGCTTTCAGGTTCTTAAATCGTTTCAATGTCTGAAAGTACAGAGGCGAACAAATGGGGCAATTCCACCTCACCTTTTTAGGTCACTTAAGATTGGACAAACTGCATGACACAGAGAAACACCCCAGCTTGACACAAAGATCCTTTCATTTTTTGGGGGGGTCCAGATTGCCCTCAAAACACCCAGAAAAAACCCCCAAAACAGCTGTGAAAAATGGCATTTCAGCTTGACATTTTGTGACTTTTTGTGCTGCTCCACTCATACAAATCCAAAGTCCAACAACCACATGCACACACACACACACACACACACACAAACACACACACACACAAAGCAAAAATTCAAGAATATATTAAATCTCATATACCGTTAGCTGATGGCCTGTTAAGAGAGGTGAAATATTTATTAAGGCTGCAAAACGTCTGGATTAAGTGACTCTAACTGAATACCATTTTCTCCTTTAAAGTATGAAGAAGGTTTGATCAGAAACATTTCCTCCATGTCTGTAAAATGCATGAAAATGAGCGTAGACCAGAATAGGATATTTCAGCAATCATTACTGGCACTCTTGCATTGTTCACATTTAAAGTCAAATCCCAAGTCCCTCTGCAGCACCAGGCCAACTGCAATGCCAGCTTCAAAGTCCCGGGAGAAATCTCATCAAGTCACAAGTAGAAGATGATGAGTGATGAGTTGCAGCTGATTACTAAGTAGTGTCAAGGTCATGAGCAAGACGAATGTGAGCTCTTGTGGCGCTTCCACTCCTTGAAACATTTTAATGGAGGAATATTAATGCTCAACGTTATATTCAGTATGAAACCCAACTTGATTCCCAAAATGAGTGATACAGCACTGTGGGGTACCTTGAGGAAGGGTGAATGAGGATGCAAGATTTTTTTAATATCAATTTTTAATGTTTCACCACCCAAAAAACAACGCTTATTTGCATGAGCTACATTTTTTATATGATGTTTTCAAACATATCCGAACAGAAAACAATAGCAAATTTCTGTATAACAGTAAAAAACCCTTTTAAATAAGGCTGCAGCTAATATTGGGAATATGACAGCTCTACCAATTAAAAAAACAAATCAAATACATTGAACCAATTAGCATGCTTCATTTTTGTTCAGTGTTTATTTAAAATTCAATATTTCTCCGCAATTCTGCACGGCAGCATAGCCCAAACAAATGTGTGTCCCTTTCACTAACCTTTGAAAACCAAGGGGCTGCATCACTAGTTATATTACCCATCTATCCACTATGTGTGTAAATTGAGTCAATCGGCTGTGATGAGGAATGGAAGCTTCCACACTTTGGATTATTAGCTTTGAAGACTAATAAGTGAGGAAAAACTATTCTGAGAAAGAGAAAAAAAAGGTTTCATCTTTAGCTTTACTCATTTGATATAATAATTGGTTGCAATCAGTTCTGTTGTTTTTCTCACACTCTGGTAGCTTTTTTGAGTATCATTGAGAAAAATTGGCACATGTTCACAAACTCTACTCAATATCAGCATTCCCAGAGAATAACAAACATTTCTGGTTTGCTGCTACACTACCCACTTCTGGTTTCTGACTGATATTTTGTTTCAGATCCTGTCAAAGCAACAGTCCTGGTTACACTAATGTAAAGCCACAGGTGCCTCACTAAGGACTAAATCATACAAAATTAAGATAAAAATTGTCTCCCTGTATTTTTGTTGTCAGTATAGAAGCGACCTTCGTTTATGTCTTTCTATTGTCATCCATCTATATTTCTACCTACCCATCCATCCATCCATCCATTGGACGATCCATCCAGATAGTTTTTTGTTCTCGCCTCCACACAGACAGATGGATGCCCCTGAATAGTTCCAGGAAATGGTAAAATGTCCATCCTGTTGGACGGCCTCACCGTGTTGGATGAAATCTACTGGCTTTGGACCATCCTTACTCCCACTGAGTCTCATACCACATCTAGTATATCAGTGCTTTGACTGGCTACCAGCACTCCTGCTGTAACCACGAAGGCTTTATTAAAAGCAAGTCTCTCATTAAACATTCAACAAAAAGAATAGTATTTACTCATCCTCACATGACTCACTCCTCACTCGCTCCCCACATGGTTTGATGGTTCTTCTCAAAATATAGAGCTTGACTTTGCATAACAACTAAACTTGAATACGTAGGTGAGACATTTATGCAAAAGTATACCTTTTTATCAGCTTGTAATACATGTTTTTTTTTAAGTATATACTTTATATTCCCAATAAGTTAAAGTGTAAAGGTGGCTTGTGGTGCTGGCCTAACTCAGCAATAACACCCAGCTTAACTGTATTGTTCAGTTTGAGTCACTCTCATAAGACCTCTACATTATATAATATAAGCAAACAAGCTAAGACAAATATATATTTGTAATAA
Organism: Scomber scombrus; assembly: GCF_963691925.1. Classification (NCBI taxonomy): domain Eukaryota; kingdom Metazoa; phylum Chordata; class Actinopteri; order Scombriformes; family Scombridae; genus Scomber; species Scomber scombrus. Next base: position 27,939,427 of record NC_084975.1, on the reverse strand, counting down.
GTATAAGTGTCCAGCTGAAATGTAAATGTGTCTATTTAAAGAATGTCAATAACTAATCGCCTATATATTATTCTGAGGAGCTGGCCATGCTCGTGCCTCTGTGAACAATGCGGTGGCAGGGCACTGCTTTGAGCAAATTGTTAGTGACAGTATTCTAACATGCTCTAAAGCAGAATGCAGACGTTGTTAACCATCTTAGTTTAGCCTGTTAACATGCTAACATTTGCTAATTAGTAGTTATTAGTAAACACAAAATGCAGGTGAGGCTGATTACAATGAAAATTATTTGCAGGTCATGACATAAAGGAGACCTTCAAAGTCATTAGAATTCATCCTAGGGACTTTTAATGCATGTACAAAGTTTTATGGCAATGTTTTTGTCAAAGAATTTCAGTCTGGACCATCTAACCAACATTGCCATCCCCAGATCCTTGATTCATTCCGAAATCACTCGCAAATTAAATGTCGGTGTTGTCCATGGTCACATGTATGCCTACACGAAGTACCAGTCAACAGTGAGACGGACATATGAAACTGACCCTACAAAGCAGTATGCAACACTCTAAACAGGAGTATGCTGTGTATGCATGTCACTGCTGTTACTCACATTAAAGTTTGATGCTGAAGATGTGATTTCATGTCAGTCAGTTTCTCCTTGCTGCCATTGCACACAGGTGCTGTAGCTCTGATGATAAGTTCCAACTGAATTTCAGAATGCATTCACTACTCCCTAAATCTTATCATATGATGCCACCACTCAGTACACAGTTATTGTCTGTGAGTCCAACTTTCAAAGCACTGTGCTATTTTGTTTAATTAATTTCTGTGAGAATTTCTGCCACTGACTATAACTAACACCGCTGCTCTGACTAATGAAGTGAACCAACAATGTCTTCATTACTGTGGATCATGTGACAGCCTGTACTGCAGCTCAATTTTTAATAATAAATTAGCCAAGCGAGTCTCATGTAGTCTTATAGAAATATCTTGCAAAGTGCAGCTCTGAGACGGAGATTAAGACTTATTTTTTATCTGGCTTTAATCAATACTTTAATTAAAACCTGCTGCCAGTTGGCTAGTTGGCAGATTCAACTAACCAGACTCCCCCTCCTCACTTACCCCTCTGAGCTACACTGAGCTGAGGACCAGTTGGCCGAGTACCACTCTCACACTTCCTAACCACCTGTCCTGCTCTCAGTCAGGGTGTCAGAATGGATTGTCTCTGCTTGGCCCACAGTTCCAAGTACACATCGCAGCACTGGGGAGGACAAAGCCAAGGCCATAGACCATGGACATTTACCATTTTACTATCACAAGCACCTGGGAACAGCTAATCTGAATGGTCAGAAAGCTTGTAGTGACCTGGCAAGGTTTTACAGGGTTGTGTTGGCATCTACAGAGATTCAGCAGGGCATCAGTGGACACAGTGCCAGCTGGCAAGGTTATATGGTCAATACATAACATGACACTAGTCCAAAGCCTTGTTAATGGCTAGTAGCGCTTTGTGCACCATTTCCATGTGATGATTCTCATAATCTGCTATAAGCTGAATGTTCTCAAATGGAAATAGGCAAAAAAGATGTCCTGTGTGTTTTGTCCAAATAGATAAAGCAGGTCAGGTCGGCTCTGATCCACATTTATCCATCTTTAATCCACACTTTTATGTTCTACCATCTATCCATCCATCCATCCATCATCCACCCATCCATCCATCCATCCATCCTGTCCATATTTGTTCTCAGTGGAGGTTCTTCACTCCTAGCGTTTCGTCAGAGGTCTGATGGTAGAATCGCATATGTTGCTCTCAGCCAGAGCAGGTGGCTAACCGTTGGAGGAGAAAACACTCAAAACACTGCTAACAGTCATGCATATGGTACAGGCCTTCCATCAATCCCACCATCCATCGATCCCTTCATTCATCACTCCATCCATCCTTCCATTCATACATACATTTGTTCATTCAAACACACATATTCCTTTTTTCAAATAAAATACATGGTTTACTGTTGACTGAGAGATTCCATGATGAAGCCAGATATATTTTTACTATTGGGATATATTGAGCCTTATTGATTTACGGGTAAGAAAAATAATAGAGGCAGATAAGAAACTTGATTATAATAGTAGAGCAAACCCATCTATTTAACTATACCTCTGGTTCAGAGCTTAGTGGTTTTCCTGCAAACCTGACCTAACCTAGTCTTACACTGGTTTCAAATCACATACTTCTGTTAGTGCACTTCTGTGTACTATACTGCGTACACTATTTACTTACTTAAATTTCAACAGGTTGGTGTGTCTCAAGTCAAATACGGGAAATGACGATTAGCTAGTTAGCAAGCTAGCATTAGCTTCACGTTATTGTTTCCTGTACCAAATAATTACAGACGGCTACATTAACCTAATAATAGTGGTACTTAGTGCAAAAAACACATGTAGGACTAATTTCTGTATAATGCAGCAATGTTCAGCGTAGTTACAACGTCCTCGGCCGCCATTTTCAGTTTGAAAAGTGGTCCTTTCTCTTCCTCTACCTAGCCAAGATGGTGACCATTACGATTGAGAGGTGTCCATAGTTACACACTCAACTTTCTGACCGTTTTGAGTGCACCATCCAGTTACTCATAGTGCACTGAATGTTTCCAGGCTTCTCAGTGTGAACACACTTATGCACTCAAAATATGAAGTGTAAGTACAGAGGTACGCGGTTTTAGACACAGCACCAGATTCTAGCACCTTAAAACCACTTTTAGAGTCACTGTTGCAGCTCGACCCAAAACTTTTTCAACTAGCTTGGACTTTTGTTTGCTTCAGTTTGTAAATTTTGCTGCACATTAGCCTTTTTTTGATACCAGCCCTCCCCCGGTTTGAATTTTCAAATTCAAACACCGAGTGAGCTTGATAATGTGAAACCAAACAGTGGTGTTTTGTGTCGGTTGGTGATTGCTTTGCAGCAGTTCTTCCGTTGAAGGGCTTTTGATGTTGGTCAGTCTATCCCAGGCATGTCCAAACTACTTTATAAAGGGCTGTGTGCCTGCAGGTTTTTGTTCCAACCAATCAAGAGCACACGATCAACTGTGAGAAGACTGAGATCAGTTGATTAAATGAGTGAAGCCTGGCATACTTCTACTTGGAATGAAAACCTGCAGCCACATGGCCCTTTATGGAATAGTTTGGACATCCCTGATCTATCCATATTGTCCATAGTTTCAGGAAGTGCTTCAGCATTCTACTGCAGCACACCAAACAGTCTCTCTTTAAACATACTGTACATATTTTTCCAAAATGATTTCAATTCATGTCAACAGGAATCTTTGCCTTCAGGCGGAGCTCAGCATTTATCCCCTCTTCACATCACATCAAAGCCGTGAGACTCTACATGCTGAAGAACCGCGGTGGTTCTGGATGAGATGAATTGCAGCAAAAAAGAAAGATGACTTCTCAGTTAAGCTTAACGAGCATGCTACGCTCCTCGTGGTGCCCGAGTTAATCGCCCCTGCCATTTCTAGCTTTGTGGTTTTTTCTTTCTCTCTCAAAATGACTAATGGAGCACTCGAGGCAGCCGCTAACACACAACACACAGACAGCGAAAAAGCTGAAATGTAAATTGTCAATGGATTCATTTCCTCTTTTAATGACATTTATAATATGACACCCTATATTACGGAACAGATTGCTCAGTTGTGGTAGTTAATAGCGAGGTGGTTGGAAGTGCTTTATAGCAGGTGTCCGGAGGATATACAGCAGCTAAGCCCAGAGCTGGTTCTGTAAAGCCTCTCTTGCTCAGAATCATTGTCTTTTAATTAACCAACCCTCCGCAGAGACACTGGGAGCGTGGGAAGTGTGCGACACACATGCACGCTCAAGGCATTTGCAGGCTGTGTGTATGTGTGTGTGTGTGCTTAAATAACAACAAGATCCTCTGCCTAACATTTTCCTGCTCTTACTTCTGTGGAGAACAGAAGGACTTCAACGTCCGTCTGCTTGAGTGGTGCCGAAGCCAAACCTTTCTACTTTACTGTGTCACCCAGTGAGGAGGCCGGTGAGCCAGTCAGACCGATCGTCCCTGTTTTTTTTCTTTTTTTTCTCATCTTACAATTCCACTACGGCAAGGTGCCTTTGAGACTGAATGTATTAGGCAGGATAATCGCCTCACTCTGCCAAACCTTGGGGCTTTGTTGAGGCTGAGATGAAGGCAGTTCACAGAACAGAGATAAACGCTGATACTTAAAGCTTTGACTGGATGCTTTCTTTCTTTCTTTGCTCTTCCATTTCCGAGTATTTGAATCATTTAGTGTCAAATATTGATAAAAATGACAAATGACTCCACAAAACATTCATTACTTATAAATCCCGTAACTCGCACCAAACTTTGTTGGGGAAATACATTTCGGTCTCATTAGTGCTGGTCTAAGCCCTGAGCCGTATTTGATGCATTTCCACAGCTTGAGTGGTTGTGTATGTTCTAGGAATAATAAATCCATGGGCTAGCATGGCTAACCTAACAGATCAGATTAGTATCTGTGAAATCACAGCTGATTAGGGTGTGTCCTAATTTATGCACTCTGGAACATCTAAATTAATTCCCTATGCTTTATCCTCTAAAAACATAAGTGACCTACTTTAGACATTATTACTATTTTTCCACAGTAGCATTTTTAAGGGCTTTTTTTTTCTTTTCCTTTTTTAATCCCTTCGGATAAGTGTGTGCGAGACAGAGTAGGGAAATGTGTGTATTTGTCAGAGACCAGGAAGGTAGAGATCAACTGTGTATATTCTCATGATGAGCGTGTGTGTGTGTGTGTGTGTGTATGTGCGTGTGTGTGTGACCAGAGCAGTTTTAAATCTTCTGGGAGTCGGACAGTGGCAGCGGCATTAGGAGGACTAATGATTTGAGGACTCCAGTTGTGTGTGTGTGTGTGTGTGTGTGTGTGTGTGTGTGTGTGTGTGTGTGTGTGTGCATTTGGGCAGATGATATACACGATACTAAAGAACTGAAACAGAAGTCACTGGCAGCTCACAATCCTGCTGCTACCCAGAACTGCTAATTAAACACTATTTCTGCTTTTTCTTTCTCCTACCCCTCTCCATCCCCCTCTCCCTTGTGCCTCCTTTGTCCTTCTGTCTCTCTGTTTCCTACAGCTGAGGGAGGTCATCATGAGTCAATGAGGCAGGCTGTCTTGCCTCTGGACCCCACAGTGCCCTCCAACCTCTCAGCCACCGGAGGGACCGGAGACAGAGCTGCGATGGATGGGACTGACGTCAGTCCTGGAGCCGGACCCCGAGCTTGGCCGGAGGGCAAAGTCTTTGCTGGGACTGAGGTTTGGACTGAAACAGAAGCAGGAGTGCGTGCCGGAGCAGGTGGCAAAGTCTTTGCCGAGACAGGGATTATGACCGGAACCGGTGCCTGGGCTGGAGTCGGGGCCGAATGGAGGCCGGTGGAAGCAGAGGGAGGAGGCCAGCCAAATATGCCCAGGGACTCAGCTGCCTGGCTGGGGCGGCAGAGGCTCCAGATGCACGGAGAGGGCCAGAGAGAGCAGGCAGCCTTCTCTTCAGTCCTCACCATGCTGGCAGAGACCACTGAGCTGCAGGCACCAGCAGTGGGAAAACCTTTAGGACTGCTGTCTAAAGCTGCTTGGACCATAAGCTCCTCATCATCATCTAAGGCCTCCTCTTCTTCGTCCTCCGCCTCTTCAACAAAAGCATCCTCTTTGCCTTCCTCTTCCTCCTCTTCTCCCTCTTCCCCAGCTGCTAACAGAGACAGTAAGGCGGCAAGCTCAGACACCGTGTCTCCTGTTGATGTTAGCAGCAACTCCACCAACAGCAGCAACAACTCCAGTTTAGGTATGGTGCTGCGTTGTAATAGTTCTATCATGTAAATGTATTCCAACTTTTTACAGTGGAACTGGCTTGTTTTGTTCAAGCTACAGCTTTATTGTTTTATACCTAATTTTATTTTATTATATTTATCTTTTTTTGTTTTGTTTATCTAGTCAAAGTTTCAATTTTTTTTACACACCATAGTCCATTTTACATTCTAAAAAGAGAACATGGACACCTAGAACCTCCTGTGCATCTACACTCAGTGTGATTCGATATCAAATTTTTTATTAATCATTGTTGTCACCATATCATTTTCAGTATCGATATCACCACGGCCAGCTATTGAACCATCATCGTCCATTCATCATCCCATCACCATTATCATCATTTTGTTATTACCTTTAAGATATTGCCATTCTCATCATTGTGGTCATCTTAGCCCTCCCTCATCATCTTCACCATCAAGTCCTGTCTCCCTTCTGCCGCCTACAAGACTCTCAAGGGACCGCTATGACCTGCAAGGCAAAGGTCACATGACAGAAAGAGACTATCTAAGCAGTAGCCTCACTAGCTTGTTAAATTAAAACCTAATAAATGAGCGAAGAAGCTCATAACACAGCTGCTGTCTGATGGTAAAAACTCACCATCCACTTTCTTTACAGTTTATCTTCTAGAGGGTCGAAGGGAAGCTGGAGCCAATCTCAGCTGAGATTGGGGCGAGAGGCAGGGTACACCCTGGACAGGTTGCCAGTCAATCACATGGCTAATATATTTTATAGAGACAGACATTGTAGTAACAACATAACAAACATACCTTTCAATAATCAGTTCCTACTACAATGTGTCCATTCTAAGATATATTTAAAATAAAAATGTGGTAGAAGATAATGTTGTATTAGCTTGCAGTAAACAAGATAGTAGACCCTCACCTTGCAGGTCTGAGAGTCTCCCCCCCTCCTGCCTCCTTGCCTTCCCACATCTTGTTACATCATTATCATCATGCTAACAATGACATCATCAACAAGGTAATTCCTCCACGTTCCCACACAAGAGTGAACAAAAGCGCATATCCGTCGCACCGTATCCTCTGTCACACCGAATCACGTCACAGTCACAATACAACACGTCCTCATTGGCTGACGTGAAGAAAGGATGAAAAGAGAATCTGGATACTTCTCGTGTGAAAGGATTAATTGCATCCCTCTTATTCACTCCAGCCTCCTCCAAACCTTACCGTCTCATGTCAGCGTTTTTTGTCTCGAGATAATGTAGAGGGATTACATGAACCCCTGACATTAAAATGCCAAGCCTGGTTTACTTCACATGTTGTTAGGGTTAGTGTCCACATGCATCCACATCCAGGTGGAGATTAAATGGGTGAATGGATTTTCAAGGCATTCCGGGTGAATTGCAATAGAATTTTTCTAAGATTCACATCAAAGCCAGGAGTAAGACGGGAAGAGGGTGAAGGGGTTCGATGGTCTCAGGCAATTCAACATATTACTATTTTACCATCCTCTTTGTTAGACCCCTTTGTGAGCATACAACTATGTCATATCATCTCATGTTATATAGTGTATATTAAAGGACACTGGCTTTATTTTATTCCAACAAATCACATGAAAACAACAAGATCAATGATGCGTTAAACCGTCTTTCAAAACATTTCCATCTTCTCAAACCTGTCTGTGATTCAATTCTAAGCCCATTCGTCCTTTCTGAAGGCCTAAGTCAGGTCACAAGTATGTACCTTAATTTTTTAGACAGGCTAAATAATTTCCTAAAACAGTCAGGCACTGTAGTTTTATGCATTCGTCACTCAAACAGAGGTATAGTGCTTTTGTTGGGGACTATTTTCAGGTATGTATAAATACAGTTCAGTGCTCTAGTGAGTATTTACGGCAGCAATGCTGTATGTGTGATAGGCTCAAAATAAACTACAGTGCCTGTGTTCATTGTAATGACTTAACATGCCACTCCTGCCACATGCCAAGTGCAATGGTGTGGCTCTCTGATGCATTTTTAATAGTTTTTGGACAACAGTGGAGCATCATCCGATCTTTGTCTTTGGTGTTTTCATGAGATTTGTTGACAATAATAAAAATGTGAAATACCACCAGACTTATTCTCCAATATCTTCGATTTCCAAATGTTTTCTTGCCTACAGACGAGTTTGTGAGCAGCCTGCCAGCCTGGGATCTCCCTACTGTTCCTGAGTCACTTCTTTCCACAGTGGGCGACCACGATGACACACTTCCTGCCAACATCACCAGCCCTTTCTCCACCCACCAGTGGAACACCACTGCGCCATCGCGCACCAGAAACATCTCACGGGAGACGACCACTTCAGCGACCACCATAAACACGTCGCTGTCACCCACCACCACCACCTCAACGCAGACTTTGCCGTCATCCACCACGGTAAGACCACCCACGCCACCAGGATCCTCAATGGCTTCACGCACCACAAGCCAGGACACTGTGACCAATGGCAGCCTTCAGCTGACGACCGTAACAACGATGAATCCCTCAAGGACCACTCTTACTGTGACCGCCCATGAGATGACGACGCAGGAGGTGGAGATGACCACAGGGGGCGCCGTGACAGTCTCACCAAACACCACCACCTCTACAACCACGCAGCAAACGACGAGCCTCAAACCGACCACAGCAGCTACGACCCGGCCGACCACCACTACCACAACACCTGCCACCACCACCACGACCACTGTCCCGTCAACCACAACCACCACTACTCTTCCAACCACCACTACCACTACTACACCCGCAACTACTACCGCTGCCCCTACTACCACTACCACTACCACAACAACGACAACAAAGGTAGCTGCCACCACTATGTTTGTTCTGATCCAGACCACGCCACCTCCTACTACAACCACAGAACCTCCAACCATCACCAGCACGGAGGAAGGTCCTCTACCATGCAACATTACCGAAAAGTACTGGGTCAGAACAGGTAAAAATCCTTTCTTTGGAATTCATTTGAGTAAGAAAAGTCTAAGAATCATTGTACATACGAATTACACAAAACTACCAAAGTGGGAAAAAACAGAGTGTTAAATAGTGATTAGTAGACTCTTTACTATCACTTCAGTAATCATATCAAATCACCCCAAACATACTCAACAGCATGTACAGCCTGACTTTAGCCACTCTCCTGGAAAAATTCTAATATTATGTATAATAATAGATACATGCACAATGCCATTTCAGAAGTTTGGGCACAATGTACCTATTATGCTACAAGATGTAATTACATGCACACAAATTAATTAAAGCAGCTTTTCCCCGAGCATAAGCATTTTAGATTAATATTAAACCGGAGACCGTAGCCTTTCACTCCATTTACCAGAGATAGCGTGGTATTACCAATGTCTTTCCTGGGGTTGGCAGCAGGTGTTCACATTAGCCAAGACATTTAAGCAGAGGCCAAGCTCCTGTGACCACATGTGCACCCCGCTGAAGTAAATGTCCTTGAGCAACGATTTTAAATCCTTTTCAGCTCCATGGTGCTGGAGGGGATCTATTAAGCATGGGGTTATTATTTTAAATTAATTTAGGCTAAAAGTTTGGTTAAATTGAGTTGAAATTCATGATACAAACAGGGATAGAGAGTTTACATGTACACACGTATGCACAGTTGTTGAAATCTGATATATTAAATGTTTCTTTTTTCTCAGTTTTGTCCATTGAGCTGCGCAGGAACCGTTTGGACTTAATCCTGAAACAGAATCTCTCCAAAGGACTGAGCCACGCCCTGCAGAGAGCCTTGAATGACACCACCGTATATGCACAGGTCAGTCTGCATTACAGGTGCAGTCAGTAAGGGTTACCACAGGTCAACGGCACATAAACACAGTTCACTGGTGTGTGACTGCATGTGAATCACCAGTAACCGGTCAATATAACCACAAGTCGGTGACTGGTAAACCGGTTAGGTCAAAAGTAACTCACAATAGGTCAAAGGCTAATAAACAGATGTGACTAGTAAATTTATGTCATGACACAGGTAGCTAATAAATGCAGCTCATTGGCCAGTAAATGCGAGTCAGTGGCTGGTAAATAAAGGTCAGAGGTCAATAAACACAGCTCAGTAGGTAGTAAATGTCAGTGGCTCATAGACAGTGAATTGACTTTTGCATGTTAGTACAAGGCTGTCTCATTAGAAATAAATCGGTGTAGTACAGAACATTTACAGTGTTAAATGGTTTTCAGAGCCTTAGTTTGCTTTGCCTGTAATATACACTTTTAACATTTGCATTCAATATACTCAACGCCAACTCCAACAGGTCTATTATGCTCTCTATGTAAATCATACGACCTCAAGTGTGCACCTGCTTCGTTACGTCGGGTAAAATGTGTTTTTCTTTCCGATGCTAATGTGATCAAATAATCTAATCTTTACATTGTAATGTTGCCAAGGTGCAAGCTCTGTTTGTCTGCTGAGGTATCCTGTTTTTATAGCGTGTCATCACTTCACAATAATCTACAGCATTCATCGTTTTCTCCTCTCGCTCATTCACCTCACGAGGACTCATCTGAATGGTGCTAGAGACAAACACAGAGAGATATGTGTGCAGACGGTGTTCCAGTCTGAGTAGAAATGACCTGTTGAATAGTTAGTGTTTGCTCGGAGAGGTTAAAACACACACACACACACACACACACACACACACACACACACACACACACACACACACACACACACACACACACACACACACACACACAAACAACACACTCTCTCTCTATATCTCTCTCTCTCTCTCTCTCTCTGTCTCTGTCTCTGTCCCGCTATATTGACATGAAGGTTTTGAGAAGAATGTTATCAAAGCCTCAAGATAGGTAGATGGGAAGGTTACTTTGGAAATGTAAAAGGTTACACATTACTAGTTACTCTATTTAAAATGTAACAAGTAATGTAACTATTCCAATGACTTAATCAATGTAATGTAACTTATTACATTTGATTGATTTTTGATTACATTTTTAATTTTCTAACAAATCTTTTAAGCTGTAAGGGTAAGTGTTCCCGTTAAGCACCAAAATCATGGATACTGACATGATTTATAAGGGAGATCATTTCTTATAAAGCAAGATGTATCTCTCATTTGAAAATGTATTCATTAGTAAATGTAGATTTTAGAAAAAAAAAAAGATATTTGATGAAAAAAGTCAAAATTCTGGAATGGGCTTAATTGGTACGGTGACACCATTTAAGCCCATCTGTTCTCCATTAAAGCCCACATCATGATTTATTTATAAAATATAAAAAATATTGATTTCAATGAATTAAAAACAGCAATATATGTATTCAGTAACATGTTAAATAGTAAAACATTTGGAAAAAATCTTTAAGGTGTGACTTCAGATGTAACCTTCTTTGTAATCATCAACATTTTCATAAGTAACTTTAATTTAATTACACATTTTTTCATTTACTAATTACTCCCCAACACTGTTTTAAATATATACACTTTAGGGAATGGCAAATAAGTCCAGAATCTTTCTTTTTTCCTGCATCATAGCAGTGCAGTGAAGTGATCTTTCTCTTCTGCTGCCTTTGTGTATTTGTGTATCACTTTTGTTTTGATCCGTCCAGCCTCTCTTGGAGTATGTTCCTTTTCAACCACCGTGTCTATTTCTATTTCATCTTCGTCTTCTCTGTCTATCCTCTCTATCTCAAGCGAAATCTCTCTCTCTCTCCTCTCCTCTGTATTTCTCAATATTTACACTTCTCATATTGCCCCCCTTTCTCCATCTCCCCCTATCTGATCGCCGCCTCGGTTTAGGTCGATTGATTTTCTGCCAACCTGTCTGTTGGTCGGCCTGTCGTGCCCGCTTGCCTGCCTGCCTGCCTGCCTGCTTGCCTCTCTGTCAGTCCACCTGCCTCTCTTCATCTCGCTGTCTGCTTTTTCTATTTTTATCCAGTTGTTTGTGAGCCTGCACTGGGAGTGACTCAGTGTCTCTGAGCTCCAGTCCACTTTCATCTACCCCTGCCACACACACACACGCGCACACACACACACACACACATACACACACACACTGCTCAGCTCCCTCTCCATCAGATAACATAGACTATTATTTGGCAATGTGGATCAGTCTATTGAGAGACAGCAACAAAAACAAGGTATAAAATTGGCCCGAGCTTAAAAGCCATGATACGTCTGCAGTGTTTTAAGGGATTGTTGATGGGCAAATATTGGCTGCAGCAGTGAAAGGGGTTTGTCAAACAACATGGAATTATGCACACAGCAGCATTTAATGCGATGCATCATTGAACAATATAATTGCCTGCAAAATTGGCTGTTTTCACCTCAGTAAAAATGTTGCCAAGGAGAAAGAAGTGGCGGCAGAGGGGAAGGTCAGGTCTGATTGGTTGTATTAGACACAACAATGCTTTGTAAGTAAGCAGACAGAAGTGGAATAAGTCAACCTTGCAGCTTCTCCAGAGTGTATTAGGGATTCAGAATGGGTTATCACTTCAACGTAACCCTGCATTTAGCAATTATAAGCTGTATAGCCGATAATACATTATTTATTACTCACAATAGTGTAGCTGTAATCAGATGGAAACACATTTTTAGCAGTTTTTTTTAAAGTATTTGTCAGCAATTTTGACTCCTCCTGTGAGGCATTCATGACTGGTAAAAACTGATGACTGTTTCAGAGCACAGTGTAGTTGTAATCATATATATATATAATCATTTATCCCCATACTGTATATCCTCATACATCATATATATAATCTTATATTGTCAGCTGCTTTAAATACATTTAGAACCCCACTACATTTAAATATCCTATTATTGCTATTCATAAATTTATAAACAACCCAAAAATTAAAACAACCAACCCTTTAATCACAAACCGAGTGCTTGTGCATAATCACTAAAGAGATGTCTAATGCACACTTTAACATTGTAGTAAGCTACTATAAGGATAACTTAGATTTAAACATTCATATGAACCACATCATGCATGTGTGTCCATCATTCCATACATTCATTCTTCCTTATTTACAAAAAACAAACTACTTTATATTATATATAGCTTTCTTCAAAAAATATTTAGCAAGCTGTTTTCCCTGATATCTATACGTAGTGTGCTCCATAGTTTTGGGGCATCATTAACAAAGGCTACATCCCTGATTTTATTTCAGCTTTCTTTCTAATAAACCAGCAGCAGTTGATATATCTGTTATATCAAACATCTATTAACTGGTAATACGTCATAGATGTTTCTTAGGATTATCTGAAGTTGTCTACAAAGACATTAATAAACTATTAAAAAGTTCCCTATATCTGCTTATAACTACATTACATTGTGTTATAAAGACACAATAGAAAACACCACAATTTTGATGGTTCGAGGATTACATCATAGGATTTAGTGCATTTTTTAGTGATATATGAAATTAGGTACTTTAGTTTCTAAATGGCCACCCTATAAGCTGTTGGTGTAGGAGGACATGAGGACATGAAATCCTTTACAGTCCTAAATATGGCATCATATAAAAACCAAAGAAAAATTGAATTCCTTGCTCAATCCTAAGAAAAAAAGCCCCATAAACTGAAGGATCCTCTAATGAAATGCAAAACCCAAAAGGTGGGTTGTTGGTATAAAAGGATGATGTCGCTGAATGTAATTAAAACTAAAGGGCTGCTTGAGAAACTGGGTCTGAAGCTTTGGCGAGTGCCCGTGGTGGAAAATGCCTTTAAACAAAAGGTGACAGCGAGGTGTTGTTTTCAAATCATTGTGAGCGTTGTTGGAGAGAGGAGAGGATGAGGATGAGGAAAGAGGAAACAGCTGCTCAGCGCGGTTGAAGGTGGAGGGTAGAGGAAGGTGGGCGGCGCACAGTTCCAGAAATACAAGCTTTGACTCACCACCAATTGTTGTCTGTATGTGTTTTTCCAGGGCACAGTTAGTCAGATTTATGACTGTGGAAGGCTAAAGCTAAAATATGCCCTCCAGCCAGATTTGGCTTTATAAAAAAAGAAAAAAAGAAAAGAAGCAAGGATTATAAATATTCACAGTCTGATACATTTGTATTCTAAACCTGTAGCTCATTGGTTTAGTCCAGACCTTTGAATCCAGCCACTCCACCCAGCTGACTGATTCTGGAAATGAAGTGTAACGAGTTGACAATTCTGTCTGATATCAGGCAACACAGCTCAAGTACAACACGTATTAGAAAAGGATGATTTACACCTCTTCTCCAGTAGAGTCTTCTGAGCATGTTTCACCTGGTTTCCTCTTGATATAGCTTTTTTGGTTCTATGCAATTCTTTGAAATAAGAAGCAAATCCTCCAGATACACAAACACAATGTTTTTTTAAGGATGTATGTGCACAGCTTCTGTTGGAATTAATATAGTGAAAAAAAGGGTAACATCTTGAATTCTTCCCTTCTCTCTCTCTTTCTCCCTCTCTCTCTCTGTCGCTGTCGCAGGTGGAACGTGAGGAGTGCGGCCCCAGCAACGTGACGCTGGGTTACTACGTGGCCAGCACTAAAACCGTCTACGTCTCCTCCTTGGTGGTTGAGGCGCTGAATGTTTACGGCTTTGACAAGCTGCTGTCGGACATCAGGCAGCACACACCATTGGTTAAGGCAGTGCTGGTTCCCGTGGCAACCTGGGTGCCTTCTCCAAGCATCCACCTGCAGCTGAAAACAGGTGATGAAATCTGATAGAAAGTAAGATAAAAATACGACAACAACAATAAAAAAAACATGATTATAGTCAGATGATGTTAATACCGGAGGTGAAATGTAAAAGAATAAAGAATAGTATGCAGAGAGGAAAGAGGAGGGAGAGAATATGAGCAGAGGGAGAGCTGAGAGATAGAAAAAACGCAGTGAGAGAACAGAGAGTGGGACACAGGGGAAGAGTAGAGCAGAGACAAAATTAGAAAATTCTGATTACATGTCTGCTCTCCTTTACTCTTCTCTGATACCCTAAATCCCATACAAAGTCCCATGATTGCAAAGTAAAGGCAAATTGGTCCATTCATTTAGTCAGCCTCTTAAGCCTCTTAAAAAACACATTTCTGCATGCACACACGCAGACACACACACACACACACACACACACACATATCTACATCGAGTCTTGTGGGAACAACGGGAGGAAATCAATGCAATTACCACATTGTTATTTTAAAAGACAGATATGCAGATTGCATTTTTAACCAAGAATTATTAGTTGTGTTGAGATTAAATGCAGTTAAAAAGATAGAAATTATGTAGGATGTAGATTGTTTTTGCATAATACCATTTCTTAAAGCTGCACTAATGTTTTTATATTGACAAAGGGTTTAAGGGTTTAATTCCTACATTTAATGTGTGTAAATAAATGCTAATATTGCTCCACAAAGACAAACTCATAAATTATCGCCATCGCATCAGCAATCTTTAATACAAATTTTTCATCAGGCAGCAGTATCAGAATCCTAAAAATACAAATTATGCAACATTTTCTGAGAATATATTCCAACATAGTGACAGTGATCTGAGAAAAATAACAGATCAATGACCATAACATTAACTGAAGATAGATTATATAACAACCTGGTATTATGCGTTAAGAGTTTGTGACAAAACATCCATAAACAGGAATCAGGGACTTTAACAAATGACCTATATACCTACTATATAGCATGTATCTTATTAGAATATTACTCTTTATGGAAACAGCAGATGTGTTAGAGATAGTCATCTATTCCTGTATAACATACAAGATGGGTGTTTAGTTAACAATAGTTAGCATAGTTTAATAGTTTAAATCCCCCCAGCCTATCTCTATCATGAACAATAACTTCGACAGCATTGGAAAAGCTGAACTTCATCAGTGGTAAGATTGACCCATAGCCTACTGAATTACATTCTTTCAGTTGCTGTCAAGATAAGATATTCCTTTATTAGTCCCACAATGGGGAAATCGGCATGATTAAAGCAGGTGGTGGACAGTAAAACAGAATAGAGGAGCAGCAATAAGAAAAATAATAAAGAACTATAAATAATAATAGATAAATAAATAGCATATATTAGTAGTATTATAGCTTATAGCTTATAATAATACAGCCTCTATGCTTGATTCAACCTGTTAACTCAGAATAAATGTTTCCCATTACTCAACACCAGACAGCCACTGAACATAGAGCTAGGAGATAGCATGCTAACCAGCTACTTGCTAATTCTTGTCTCATTTGTGGTCTGATAAACAGTAAATTCATGACATTCAGTACCCCATATCACTATTTTGTAAGTTACACATTATATAGCTTCTATGCTTGATTCATTGTTAACGCATAGTCCTTCAGAATGAATGTTTCCTATTACTCAACACCAGACACCCGCTAGGAGAGAGCTAGGTAGCTAGCTCGCATGCTAGCTACCTAGCTCTCTCCTAGCGGGTGTCTAATTCTTGTCTCATTTGTGGTCTGTTAAACAGTAAATTCATCCGCACAGCTGCTCGAGCGTGGTTTCCATGGGAACTCAGCCATTAAAGCTTCCACCTTAAAGAAGTTGGTGTGGTTTAATCGAAATTGGGTCAGAGAAAAGTTAAATGGGATGTGTGACTAGGCAACTGTTTAGTCAGATCAATTTTTAAAAAGGTTTTTAAGGTGACAATATGTCCCCAAAGTTTCGATAACAGCCTGTTCTGATGCCCTCAAATGGCCAGTTAATTATGAATCATACATTTTAGTTCGTAGAAGAATTCTGTGGGTCCTTAACTTAAAATAATAGCACATATTACCACTGAGTGACGGCTAAGTTGGACATGTTAAAATCCTACACACATTGGCAAGGAAACAATATAGTTTTGAGCTATGTCCTTAATGTTTCCCATGATATAATGAACTATGTTACTTGGCCAAATGACATATTTCATTGTTCACATTGTAATGTATACTGCAATAATATTAGGCTGAATGTGAAGTAAACACTTTAAGCAGGAACAAAAAACCCATTTCTGGCTTGTTCAGCCCGTAAACCATTAATACAGAGTATACCAATTTACCAGCCACAGCATCATTTGCATACGATTACCAACTGGGTCAACACTGTTTGTGCCTGCAAATGTGTTGCTAGACTATGAGACCGGTGAGGGATGTAGAGTCTTAATGCCTGTTTTTTTGGGAGATGAAGCCCACACTCGTAACACCACGAGCGTTTGAATTTAGGTCAGAATATTGTTCCACCTATCCTCTCCTATCCCTGTCCCTTTTTCAGAGGTTTTAAAAACAGCGGAGAAAGACAGAGCGTGTTGAGAGAACGGAGGGAACCGGCAAAAAAAGAAAAGAGACTGCGACAACGTTAATAACATCTTCCGTAATCCGCTGATGGATTCAATATTGTTTACCCTGTTCCTCCCCAGTGCGGAGCTGAATCACACTGACAGAGACAACAACTCTTTTTTAGTCTGTTCTCATTCTAGATAACGGCGATAATCCTCTTTTTCTCTCTCTCTCTCTCCACTCAGGACAATATCTATCTAGAGCGCTACTTTCATTAATACCATCACCACAGTTCCAGATGCCGATTCCACATTCAGCTTGATTAAATACATTGTCTCAAAATAATTTCCCTCTCTATCTTCAGTTTGTACTTATGTCCATGACACTTTTTTCTAACTATAATTTTCTATCTCCCCCCTTCCCTCCAACCACCACCACAGTGTTAAGGTTCGTTGGCCCCACAGACAACATCTACTCGTGCAGTTTCGTCCAGATGTTGGAGCAGAGGCTGGAGAACGCCTTTGAAGAGGCTCAGGACAAAGTGCTGGAGACCTACAACAGGCTCACTGTGGAGGTACTGCAATAGCTTCACGGAGGCTATTTAAGCACATCACACATTTACATATAGTATGCTAATAAGGCTAAAATTAATAATCAAGCTCTAGTTGAAATTCTGGACACTCATAGCACAAGTTTTTACATGACGGCTACATTACAACCACATTGTTGCTTTACTGCAAATTAACACATAAAAACATGGGAAATTGCTGTGTAATATTTCAATAAAAGGTCACAAAAGTCAGACAGCTTTGGTAGCAATTTACACTTAAAGTAGGCAGGGACCGCAGAGGGACATAACAGTTTATTTTCCAGAGGCACAATCAAAGCTCAATCCTTCTACAGTGCTTGTTTTACGCGTAAACCCATTTCAGTTCTCTTCGCTCCTCTCGTTCTCCGCTCCTTCCTCCTCCTTCCTTTCTCATTTTCCCTCGCTTTTTCTCTCATGGCTGTCAAGGTGCTCTCATGACTGCGGGATATACATGCACACGCCATCATAATCATAAAGTAGGTCTCAGCAAGCAGAGGCAGATATAGGGTCCATTCATAATTTATTTTCTGAAATATTTATACTCGTGGAGGAAATGTAATGGGAATTCCTCGTATCTTGTATCATCATCCACTTTACTATGGCGAGTCAGTCGTATTATTTTCAGAACTTATTATATATTGGGAAAAAACTCCATTGTTCATTCAAAGTGTCATACTGTGTCTGGAGCTCGGTTATGCATTCTTCATGGGAATCTTAGACATTTGGTATTATGCTCATAGATATTTCTGTATAAATGTCTGAATTATACACGGTCGCCCATAAAGTTGGAATAAAATATTTTTTACCTCTTTCCATGAAATGATTGTGAAAATGTGATTTATTCTTGATAGATAAAGTGTATATATTCTCAAAATTGTATTGATCAATCTCATTGCACCTGGTCAAAGGTGATTACTGATGTGTATAAATACAAAATAAAAAGAGGAATTTGTCTGACATCTAAATGATTCCAACTTTATGGGCGACCGTGTACATATGCCCACTGCTGCCTGTTTGTGTGTGTGCTATGAATAAAGAATTATAAAATAATTCTTGTATTGGCCCTGTGAGGCACATAGTAACCGAGTAAATAAAATATTGAATCAATGTGTTGGTCTGTTTGTCCTCAGATCCAGAGTGTGTCCCAGGAGCCGGGTACTCCGTCCGTCTCTCTGGTGTACGTGGTGAAGAACCAGGACGCAGTTCTCAACGGAACCATCTCCAGCGGCCTCCTCAACCAGCTGACCGCTGAGCTGGTTGGCTACTTCCTGTTCTACCCGCCCCTGGTCATCGCTGAGCGTACGTAACCCCACAATGCACCTTAGATGCTGAGTTTCAAGTCAGACATGAGCTATAAAGATCTAATTAATGATCAGTTTATTTGACTGTTATCTCATCCCAGTTGTCGGTCACCATTTCTTCATATTTTCAGAGAGTTCACTCATGTTTAACTGATTTCTTATTAAACAACATCCTGTACAAATGGAAGCTTACACAACAAAGTCAGCTGATTGGAATATATAAAAGAGCTGAGATTAAAGAATATCCACAGTATAGAGACTCTAATTAGGCCTGTCACAATAATTACGTTTAACAATTTATTGTACAATAATGTAATTATCAACATCATCATGTCTATATATGGATATCATTTTTTGACCTCAATATTGCCACACTTCACATTAGCAACTAAGAGGCTATTCATGTCACATTGGCTAAGCAAGTAGTTTCCTCCATTTCTCACTGAGTGGAGATTGCAGCAGCGAGTGGTGCCGCTTATATGGAATTAAATGTAAATAACTCTGTCCCTACCCATAATGGCAGTCTGTGTTTTTACAGAAGCGTAGCTCCCACTCTCCAAATGCTATTATATTATCATTATATCAGTGGTATAACATGATCTTTAAATGGCAATAATATCGTTTATCGCGATTATTTCTGAGACAATATATCGCCCATAAAAGTAGTTATAGTGACAGGCCTAGCTCTGAGTCTGCTGTAGAGATGAATACATGTAAAAAGTATTTAAAAGTGAACAAACTACATTATATATTTATTATATACTCACTCCTTTAATACGGATACTCTAAATGCATTTGACAGCTCATTATTATGATGGATACCAGCATACTACTTTATTCCATGTAGAACCCAAACTAGTTTGATGATCACAGAGCTTTTCATATTAAAAAAAACCCATTCATATGCAGATTAGCAAGTGAGGTCATCAGGCAGCTTGTCTGGATATTTGGAGCAGCCAGCAGCCATATGAGTTGGCACTACAGCCTGTGGACATTTCATTCCTCACTCACGCTCACTTCCGTACAATCACAGCAACAAAGACTGTTTCTTTTTGCTCCTTTGGCGACACATGAAGACGTGCTTAGCATTGTCTAAACAGACAACTAATGGTTGCCAGCCAACAAATTAGAGTTCAGTGAGGGTACTTAATAGTCATTCAATTGATGTACCTCCAGGTCATCTTCTCACAGGCACTGCTACATAATTATGATAAATGTATAATCATTCACAGAGGGCTGTAAAGTGAAAAATAAATAAATAAAAATTGCAATTATCTGTGAACGGAGCACACGGCTCTGACAGTTGAACATTTAATACAGTTATGTAATTAGATTAGCTAAATAAACAGACTAACGCATCAGCTTTTAAGTGCCAGAGCTCATTTCCATGACATTGTCAAAACCGACATAATTTATGGCTGCCATTAGAAGAGTTTCATCCAAAGTGACATTTAAGAGCCCCGAAGTACATCGCAAAACCGGATCTGTGTCGACATTCTACCAACTTGACATT
The DNA here is from genome assembly GCF_963691925.1 of Scomber scombrus. Lineage (NCBI taxonomy): Eukaryota > Metazoa > Chordata > Actinopteri > Scombriformes > Scombridae > Scomber > Scomber scombrus. The sequence goes on along the minus strand of NC_084975.1, from coordinate 27,918,937 downwards.
ATGTTGTCCTAATGGGTGTTACTGAAAACTCGCTCTGACAATCCAGAAAGATGCTCTCTCCATTAAAGTCGCGTTCACTTACGTTGACTTTTGAGACGTCGAAGTCTTTGTTAGAATTTTCATCATCTAACTTCAAAGTATTAGCTTCCTTTCTTACTCTCTCCCTCCTTTTTTTTGGCACCTTTTGCATGATTGCTCTCCGAGGTTTAGACGACACTACTAATCGACTTAGACACACTGATGCGCGTCTTGCATTAAAATATCATTACAACAATATAAAGTTTTGCCTTGAAGTGTGAGGGAGCCGTATTTTTTATAACTAGCTTGAGTGTTACCCTTAGGCTGTGAAGGTTGACTTGAAAACACAACAACAGGGATTGAGACTGTGCCCACATCCCATCTCCATGTGTTTTTATGAGCAGTAGAAGGAGAAGGAACAAGTGCTCAGAGCTGTGCTTTAATCCTAAAAAAGAATTTTGCACTCAAGGCTTTATTTCAGTCTTGAAAGGCTCACCAGAAAGAAGTCGGTGGCCAGCAGTGAAGGATTTAAATATTGACAGAGGAGGAACAAAGATATTTTGAGTTGAAAGTGGGGATGGGGCTGAACATGACCTTGTCTAACCTAGTGAGTCTCAGTTTGAGTTTCCATAGTGATGAGGAGACTGCTGCGGTTTGTTTTTCTTTCCGCTGAACTGGACATTAAGAAGATAGTCCAGTCTCCTCATGCTACTCATGCTAATTTTATAGTCATTACATAACAGTTGTTGTCCTGCTCCTTCTCTGTAACAATGCGCTGCTGGGCTGAGACAGACTAACATAGCATATGTAGGGTGCCTTCTACAACACTGACTGCTGAGAATCTTTGAGTCCACTGCAGGGCGATGCATGATTCATGACTTAGCGTATGTTTGACCTGCTTCTCAAAGGGGGGGGGGGGAATTCAGAATAACTCTATATTGTTCGAGCAAAGACCGCCCTCAGATTAATACTGTGGTCTCAAGAAATGTCAGGTTTCAGTCTTGTCTCCTACCAAATAAGTGTAGGCTATATAAGTCATCTGTCTGTTTTGGAGCTGCCTGGATAAAAACCACTAGCTATACATTTTATTTCAATAGAGGGTGAGGTTTTACTGCACAGTACTTAGAGAACAAAGTGGGCGAACAAAGAACACTATAATGTGAGAGTGTTGTTAGGTTTAGGGTGGTAAAACAGTTGAAAAGTGCCCTATCTTGTGCTTCAAGACAGCATTACCTTCCTTATCAGGGGAGGACACTGTAGGGAAATATATTGAATACATTGACATTTTTGCAGTTTAAAGTAGTTTGACATTTAAAAAAAATACACTTCTTTACTTTCATTCCAAGAGATAAATGTACCACTTTCACATCTTAGTCAATATCAAAGTGGAGCTGCAGTTGGAGTGTCTTCAGCTTCTGCTGTGTGAAACGGAACATATGGATAGGGTATACTGTAGAAAAAGCGGTTTGATCAGATCCTTCATATATCACCAGATCACTCAAAAGTGAACCTGGCTTAGCAATACAAAGTTGTAGAGCTATATAGAGCTTGTAGAGTACCTCCAACTCTCTCACTCACATTGTTACATCAGAAGACAGACACACCTCCTGATATATCCCTCTGCTAGCTGCTACAAGCAACGGTCTAGTGGGGTTTTATGTGATGGGCGGGATTAACTAGTTACCACTCGATTGGATATGTTTATGAATTCACATGTGAGTTCAAGATGAGTTGTAATTCTATTTTCTATTTTCTACAAAAAAAAATGCTTGCATGATTGTTTCCAAATTTAAAGAAAAATCATCTTAATAACACCTCTAAAGCAAAGAATAGTAATATACAAGTAACCAGTGATTTAGAGGGAGTTACATTCTGTAACTACTTCTTGGTGAATAACAGCTGGATTCAGTGACTTCCTGAAGTGTTATCATCATAGTGACGTCATCTGGCGACCACTGGAGACACTGCAAAGAAGTGCTGGTGAAAGGATAAACTGTTACCCATGAAGAAATAGTAACAACAACTAACGCCAGACTGGCTGTTGCCCTATACTTTTAGTCTTATTGCTAAACTAAGCCAAACATAGAGATAGTCTCCCATGTTTAGCTCCATATTTAATACTCAGACACGAGAGTGGTATTAATTTTCTCATCTATCTCTCAGAAAGAAATATGTTGAAATGTCAACTTATTCCTTTACTATATATGTACAATTATATACATTTTCTTATGTTGATAGAAACTGTAACCTATACCATAACATATAGGCTAATGCAAATTAAGTGTTACAGGTTTGACAAACAAAAGATGTACAACATTGTATTAAATGTAATGAAATGCATCCTTTTCGTAATGCAACACTGGGAATGCTTCCAGGACTAAACTAACATGGTGTTCAGTTACCTACGGTAGATGTAGTCCAAATTGGATCCATTTAGAGTAATCTTTTTACCGTCATTGTTTTCACTATCTGTCCCATGAGCAATCATTCTGTGATATGACATCTAATTTTGGCCAATTCAGACCCCTTCACCAGTAAACAGTGATTAATGCAGCAGCACACTTGAACATTGTGTTTGTTTTTACTCCCAATTATTAAAAGACATTACAAATGTAAGTGAAAGACTATAGCACTCATAGATGAGCCACAAAAGCCCTGTTTGTATTGCACTCCAGCCTCTAATGCCATCTGTGAGATTTTAAAAGGGCAAACAGCTGTACAAGTCCTATCATCTGAATCATGCCATAGGCAGTCTGTTGTCCATGCCCCTTGAATGAGCTAATTTTAGCCTGGTGAGATTAGATTAGTATCTATTTGTGTGTGTGTGTGCTCTCAACACCCATAGGGCTGAAACATCACACTTCACATAGTCACATCCAGACCCACTCGGCATCACCACGGAAACCTCGTCTGTTCTCATAAAAACAACTTATTTTACTTATCTCTGAAGGATAAGCAGATGTTTATAGCATCATATAAAATGATAATGTTAATTCATGTCCTGCCAGTGATAGGCGGTTGCTTGTCCAGATATGTACTTGTACAGACACATTAACAGTAGTTATACTGAGAGTGCAGATGGACCATCAATTCTCCAGTGATTAAAGCGCTCTGAATATCGACCTTCAGTGGATGTTTACATACAGAGGGGTTCATGTGGGCAGCCGCTTGCATGTCTACCACATGTAAACATTTAACTGGAGACTACTCTGTGCACGAATGAGCTGGAGATTCATTCATGATCTGTACTTTGCAGGATAAACAGTGCATGCTGCCACTTAGTTATAAAGCAGATGCAAATATATACATTGCTAAAAAGGAAATACATAATATTTTATTTCAGGATGGTGCTTTTGTTTGTTTGGTACTTGCAAATTTCTGTGGCTTAAACTTTCTTTATTAAAATATCATAACTCATTTTGGGTTGAATATATTTCTTTTTGTACTTTTCTACAATAAATAAGGACACAAAAACAGAAAACATTCAGAAGGAAATAGAGTAGTAAATTAGTTAATCATACTGGCCTACATTAATTACAAAGTATGGGGCTGGTAGGGTGTCTTGGTTTCCAGGTAGTGCATAAAAAACGTGGCGTTTTTAAGTGGTTTTGCAACTTGAGAGGCTCTTTAGCCGTTGAGTAGTAGTCGGTGCTTTCAATTTTCACAGAATTTTCACTTTCAATATTTTTCTCAATTTTTAGAAGGAATTTGCACTGTTGCTTTTAACAACAAAAAAAACTTTTTTATTTGGAGTTAAGTGGCTATAGCTGTGGTATTTTGAAAATGTGCATAGTAACAGTTGTCAATCAAGTATCTGATGCTTTTCTTTGCGGACGATATTTGAGTCTTTTTGCCTGTTCAGCCACACAATGGAAGCTTTTAGTGGCTTGCCGAAAATAGATCTTATTCTTTTTACTCCAAAAAAAACCCAGTTATTGAGAATATAAAAGACATCACTTCATGGATTTTTTTTAATGGACAAGACCAAGACTAATGGTTAAGGAAAAGAAAATAGAAGGCTCACTCAGCCTGGATGTAGCTTGGATGAGTGATAGAGAGAATTAAAAGCATTTATATTTTCATTTTTATTATTAGACTGGAGCAGGATCCTGTTCTGGGTCTTTTCTTTTTTGAGGGGAATTACGCCAGCTGGTGTGTGGATGAAAATCATATTTGCTTCCCTTGAGCTGCTCCTCTTGAGCAGATTCCGTAAACTGAATGAGTCTGAACCATAACACTTCAATGCAGTTCATCTGAAGTACTTAATGTGAACTTGTTTAAATTGAAGGAACGCTAAGTGAATGTAAATGCGCTCGTGTACAAACACAGGTGGGAGGCGGCAGCAGACAGGCAGACAGGCAGACAGACAGGCAGACAGGCAGCCAGGCAGACAGGCAGAGAGCTGACTAGATACACTGCAATGCCATTGACTTGAGCTGAACACAACTCTCGGCAGACAGCCAGCTCGGAGGAGTTGGGTGGAGACAGATGGTGAAACAGGCAGATGGGAAATAAGGAGAGATAGGTCGATGGATGAATAGGACATGGAGAGAGAGGCTGATGGACTGAAGGAGTGATGAGAGGTAGATAAAGACAGAAGGAGACAGTCAGTTGGACGGACAGGAGCGTGCGTTTTAGGAAAAGAATAGGCTAAGAGGTAAACAGGTAGAGAATGAGACAGGTACAGAGGCACGCATGCAGAAAGAAAAGGTGGGAGGCGGTGTAGATGGATTGAGGAAGTAGACAGCGAGAGGTAGGAAAGTAAAAGGGTGATAATGAAACCTGACAAGGAGTGTTTAATCGGATTTTATCATCTGTGCCGGGAGCTACAGCTAAAATTCTCCTTCTCTGCAGATCTGTCACCGCGCCACACAAACATACTACTGTTACATTCAAATGGCTCAAATGGATCCCTTAAAAGCTTTAAGTCCAATTGATCAAATGTAAACTTGTGTCAACGGTATAAAGATGCTTCAATCAAGGTTATTTTTAGAACTCAAAAAATACTTTTAAGGATTATAATGAGATAATTTAATGGGGGGTTTTTTATGTTGAAAGACAACTTATTTTAAAAGTACAACATTTTTTTTAACATCTTAAAGTACATCTGGAGGGCATGTTTGAGGGTTTTTCCAATTAGGTTTCAAAGTCTCGTCGAAGGCATGTAATCTCCTTTTGCCTTTTATTTAGTCATAATTGTTTCATAACCTTCTCAAAATATTTTCAAGTACTCTTGGTATATGTTTTTACACTAAAACCATTTTTCTTTACACTATTCTCATGTTGTTACAGGCTTGACACTTGCTAAACTTTGGTACAATCCACTCAGTGCATAACATATTTTACTTTATCATTATGTGGTAGTTCAGTTTAATACAAACACATATTTATAAAGCCTGCAGGTTTTTCTTGTACTTTCAGCTGTTGTGGTGGAAGGCCTCCTTTTCTTGAAGTTAGATGGATGGCAAACAGTGTTGTGTTGCTTTATTTTCGTATATCGTCCAACAAAAGTAGTTATCATGAAAGGCCTAGTTGTAAACTTTCATCTTATATCATTCAGGAAAGTTTGAAGCATGATGAAAAGGATGAAGCAGTCAGCATAAAGTCACATATTTTGCAGCATGTCAAAGCATAGTGTTGATTAACTATAAAAGACACATTAGTAATAGACATGCTAGCTAGCCTAGCAACATAAAAGCTACAAAAACAACCCATCATGCTCACTTTATAGGAGCGGTAGGAGCTGTTGCTGCTGTTATATATAATCAAGAAAGAAAGAAAGAAAAAAATAACACAATTCCTTTTTTAATGTGTTTCCAAAAAACTGCTGTCATCAATACAGGATTTTAGCAAAGAAACACTGGTTTGTTTTTTGGGTCTCTGAGTGTTCGATACTGTCATTTGTAGTCTGCAGCATGCAATGGATTTAAACGTCTTGGCAACAGAGCACAAACACAATACAATAATACACAGAGAACTGGAGGTGGAGGTTCAATACGGGCCCTGTGGCACCGTAACATGAGTCCTGATGTTACACAAAACAATTTAAGGTTTCAAGATGTACACTTAAACTTTGATGTAAAGATTTTGAAAAGGGTTATGAGGTAAATTTAAAAAGCTGGGTAAAAAATGTAGTAAGTACCATTTGTAGTTTTCCAAATCCAATTTTAGGCGTGGTTTTAATAATCTTTCTCTCTCTGCCTCTCTGTCTCTACAGCCCTTGAATACCATAATCTCAACACGTCAATGGCAACCAAGAACTATTGGGTGAAAACAGGTAAATTGCTCTTGCACACATACACGAATACACACACACACACACACACACACACACACACAGAGGCAAAAGTGCTACTGGGTGATCAGTGGTAATCAAGAGCCGCATCGATCGGACAAAACAGCAGTTGGTTAACTGCCCTGGCGCTCGCTGTTGCACAATTCAGCAGAATCGAATTTGCTCCCTACATTTCTCCTCCTTTGCTCCCTCACTTCCTCCCTACCTGTCTTTACACCCCCTCCCCCACTCGCTCCATCCCTCCCTCCCTCCCTCGCCTGCTAGCTCGCGCTCTCCGTGCTCAGAGTGTCTTTAGCTGCTCTGTTCCTGGGAAAACCTATTGATGTATAATTCACAGCTTCCTGACTGGGGCAGAGGGGGAGATCACTTCACATCACATCACGGCCGGGTGTGAATGACGCTGAAGTTCGTATGTGTGTGTGTGTGTGTGTGTGTGTGTGTGTGTGTGTGTGTGTGTGTGTGTGTGTGTGTAGTCTGTCCACTGCTCCCTCTCATTTATTGCCTCTAGTAAGAGACACACTCAGGGGCAAGATTGATGCAAGCAAACACCTGAATGTGTGTGTCTGTGTGTGTGTGTGGGTGTGGGTGTGTGTGTGTATGTGTGTAGTCTGTCCACTGCTCCCTCTCATTTATTGCTTCTAGTAAGAGATACACTCAGGGGCAAGATTGATGCAAGCAAACACCTGAATGTGTGTGTGTGTGTATGTGTGTGTGTGTGTGTGTGTGTGTGTGTGTGTGTGTGTGTGTGTGTGTGTGTGTGTGTGTGTGTGTGTGTGTGTGCAGACCGATACATGGTTGTATTTGTTTCTGTGTGTGAAATAGAGACGGACAGTGTTTGATTCTTGTATAACCTCAGCTGTAATATAAGTTTCTGGGTGAGCAGCTTTAAAATGGAAAGGACGATTCACCAGTCCAATAATGTCCCACTCATCTTCTGTCTCTTGTCTCTCTTTCTTTTTCTCCACCCTGCTCCTACTTGACACTCTACTTCCTTTCCCCTCACCCGTTTTCTCCTTCCCTCTCTCTGCTCTCCTCCTGTCTCATGTCTCCCTTACACCCGTCTCCTCTTTCACCCCTCTTTGCCTGCCTTAACACCTCTTCATCCTCTAAATGCCTCCTCTGTCCCCTCGCGTCTCTCTGCACAGTGATCCAAGACGTGGACAGCTCTTCCCTGGAGGCTAACTACCAGAGCTTTGCCAACCTGATGGAGCAGCGGCTGGCTGAGCTTTTCCTGGTGGCCGGCAGGCAGGGCTCTCGCACCGCACGTTCCCGGCGGGCCACCACTGTAGGGGGCTACACTGTACAGGTAGGTGGGAGGTGGGAGATTTTTTGGGTCATTGTGAGTATATCTGATGATGGTGGTGGTCTTATCGTTATATCAGTGGTATAAAATGATCTTTAAATGACAATAATATCACGTATCGCAATGATACGTGATTGATGAGAATGTCATGAGTTAGGTGGTGTTAAAAGTAAGGCAAATCAAAGTCTATTGTGATATTGAAGTTCATTCAACATCACAGTGAATCCTCTGGGGTCCATGAATGTGTGTACCAGATTTCACAGCAATCCATTAAATAGTTGTGGAGGTATTTAAATAAAGAAGTAAACGGCTCATGGGGCTGCTTGAGGAAATGTCAGGTTAATAGGGGTTGTCATCTGGAGACGCTGAATGTCTGTACAAAGTTTCATGGTAACAAAAGTAATAGAAAAGTTGTTGGGTGGTGGGCCGACTGACTGACAGAACAATATTGCCATCCTGATCCTGGACCCATGCCACTAGCATTACTAAAAATATAATATTATTATTTAACTTTAACTTATTCTTTAAGTGTCACTTAGAGCAGCTTGGTTACTGTTCATTTCAGTACCCAGGACAGCTACAGAATCAGCACCCTGGACAGCGCCCTGACAGTTATGAGCAGGGACTCTTTGTGCTGATGCTTTCAAGGACCCTCCGACATCTGAAACCACTGCAGACGAACAGTGCTTCCATGAATTATGTTGATTAATTTGCGGTCAGTTTGTCTTTGAATGCACCTGCAAGGACAATCCCTCAAAACAGTCCTTTCTTTGCTACACAACAATATCAAATGGATATTGATTGTAAGGAACTCAAATAAATGTGATGAATTAACTTGGATTGATTTCTTTTTGAGAATGAGATGAGGACATTGATCTTATTGAAGTAAATAGGAACATTTCCCATCTTGTTGAACTATTTTGTTCATGAATTGAAGGTCCTCATAAGTGTGCACAGTATGTTGTTTCCTGCACAGTGTCCCATATTGTGCAAATTAAGACAACGATTGACTCCTCCTGGACTTTATGCCTTACACACCCTAAAGGATTTATGGGAAGTCACAGATGACCAGTTTAACGGCTGGAAAGAAGGAGGAGGGAAAGGCTCAGAGGGATATAGAGAGAGAGAGGGTGGAGGAGGGGGGATGTAGTCAAAGGAGAAATCATCCAGCCATTTAATAACACACATCCCTTCTTTTTATGACAAAATCAAATTACCAGACTTGATTAAACCGTGTGATGTGTTCGTCAAATTAAGAAAAGAAAAAAAAGGTGTTTGATGTATGATGAAAGGAAAGTGAGATTTGAAGTGACTCAGTTATCCTCGAGTGTCTTCCCCAAGTGTAGTTATCTCGCAGCAAATGGCTCGGTGCGATCAAAGCAACAGAGCTGATTCTGCATTTCGATTGGGCCGCTGTAGATACAGCAGGGGATTTTGAAACTGTCGGTGAGGGGATAAAAAGGGACTTTGCATAGAATCTGGCCATAAATTATATGTATAGTTAAAAATAAACCACGCTTAAAGCATTATTTTGACCGAATGACTTCAGAGTGGAAGCAAAAGTCATATAAAAATACAAAATGTAAACGCTATATTTCTCCTCTTCTAGATGGTGAGCATACGTCGACTGCCTGGTCCCAAGAAACCAGCAGAGATGACGTACTACGCCCAGCTGAACGGAGCACCCATCACTGGAACCAACGCTGCCAAGACCCTCAGCAGTCTGGACTCCCAGACCATGGCTTTGACCCTGGGCTACTTCGTACAAGTGCAGGCTGAGCGTAAGCTGGTTATCTTACTGTACCAGTGTCATGTAGTTGACATGATTACACATTATACGTGTTAGGAAGCAAGCAAGTCAGGCACAAGAGGAGGAACAAACCACTTTGAATGTTAACATGCAGTTCTTCCTGGTCTCATATAAACTGATGTCTTATTCAGAAACTGAGTTACCAATGAGCACACTGAGCACACTACCATGACTGACAAAGAGACAAAAGAGGAAGCATTTTTTCTTCTGTCTGGCCAGACAATGAACACACAAAAAGAAGACGGAGCAAAAGGATTACAATAACATTAGCTGTAGTCAGTTTCTCATTTTAATCCAAAATATTATGAATAATATATTACTTCACAGTGTATAACACACAGTGCATAATGATGAGGTGAACAAGTAGATCACTTAATGCATATAGATAATCCAATATTTAGGCTCACTCTTTGTAGAATGCCATAAAGAATATATATAATAGCAGATTATTACAGTGTGAAAAAAATACACTCCTATCCTCTACAATAATAATAATAATAATAGTAATAATAATGATAATAATAAGAACAAACTTTATTTATATAGCACCTTTTATATAAGGGATGTAGCTGAAGGTGCTTGACAGAGAAAAATGAAAATACAATAAAAATAAAACAGCAAATTAACAAATAAAAATAATACAAATAATCAAATAAAAATTCAAAAAAGAATACATTTGCAAAATAAATAAATAAACACTAATTACTAACTACACTAATTAAAAGCCACATTAAATTAATATGTTTTCAGCTACCGTTTAGAAAAATGTTCACTGACAATATATTATTGTTATTAACTCCCATGAAAGGAAAACCCAAATCTCATTTATTTAGACTTTTATTATAATGTTTCTGAATGAATGCATAATAATTACTGGATGTTAAATTGTAAAATCGAACTATATTCTGCAGAAAACAAGCGTAAAAATAAGAGCAGTGCAGTATGTGAACTCTTTCCTGTTTTAGATATTTGCACAGATCATCTTTTCATATTACTATTCATGTTTTGCATTCAGATGATACACGGATATTATAGATTCACTGTCGACTTTCACAGACCACAGCTCTCGTTCAACAGCCGTTTCAGAGACGCCTCGCTGCGGAAAACATTTGCAGTTAAAATGCTCCTTTAGAGTTTATCTGCTGAACTCAAGCGTAACATTCTTGGCTTCCTGAGACATTCTGTAGCATTTGGGGTTTTCCATAAATTTCCATAATGAACTTTGTATCCAATAAAGCTTCAGAATGTCAAGCCATATTCAAATTTGTACATTTAAAATGTAAAAGATTGTTACGGACTTTGTTCCCGTGCTGTTATCTGATGTTGAGTTTAAAAGATTGGAGTTAGGAAAATATATTTATTCAACTTTACAGCCGGATGTTCACACTGTAGCTGCTGGAGAGAGGACACAGGGTACCCCCCCCCCCCCCCCCCCCCCAAAATAATCTATAATTAACAAACTGGAGAGATACCAACAACCATCAGAGCCCCTTCACAGCTCCTCTTAACAACGCCCGGGTCGAGAACGGAAGAACGGAACACAGCGTTCTTATAACATTTATTGAATTTACCTTCACAGGTTCGGAGCAAACAAAATACATTAGTCCCTAAAATGAAAACAACATCCCTCGGGCGCACTGGTTTGTGACAGAGAAGCTATAAAAAAATGTTTTTTTAAGTTATTAGGCTGATATTCAAAACTTAAGATTTAAGGAAGTTTTTCAGGTTGTACATTAAAGCATATTTCTGTATCTAGAGTTCAAGCCTATAAAGGAATTGTCTTTTATTAAATTTTCATGTGTTTTACAGTATTTTTGTAACAAGGTTAGAGGTGCTAATAGGCAGATTTATTACGTTTCTAGCTTATCTTGGGTCGCTTCGTGGTTCAGTTGCTCAGGAATGATTGAATTTAATATCAGATGCTAACAAATGATCCTTGTGTGTGTGTGTGTATGTGTTTGTGTGTGTGTGTAGCTGTGGTAAAGACGCCGCCCAGCAACCTGTGGATCATGGCCGTTCTGACGCCTCTCTTCTTGCTGATGGTGGTGATCATCATGGTGGCCTTCATCCTGTGCAAGAGGAACAGGGTCATCTTCAAAACCGGCGCCTTCCGGTCTTTCAAAACACGCTCCAAGGTAAGACTTGTCACACTCGGTCATACATCTCCCCCTCTTCTTTTCATTCTTCTCCTTTTTCTTCTTCTCTCTTCTTCTACTATTAAAACCTTAAAAAAAAATCACCTCACTCCAGGGGGTTGTTGTAGCATATATCCCATTGACTAATTCTACTGTGAACATTTTGAACTGGGATTACATAACCTGAATCTAATCTGAATATATGACACATCGCTCAGCAAACCGATTGTGTTAAGTCGTTCCTTCAGGTCAGAGCAATGGAAGCCCATCTGTGCGGGCATCACTCATTTGTTTTCTCGCTGCCCAATAGCCCGTGGTCATTGCTAATCATGCATGCAAAAAAGACTAATCGGCCGAGAGGAAATGGGCAGGGCTCAGTGTACTGGAAGTGAACCTTAGGGTAGTGTTGGCCCTTTTACAACCGTAGCGTTCGCTCACACACACACTCGGAGTTAAATAACAATCAATTGTTTCAAACGAGCATGTGCGTACGAGATATACCTACCAGCTGGTTCCAACAGGTCAGGGTGTTCTACTGGAACGCGGCACACACGCCCGAACAGCAGCTGCTCGTGTCGCTGCAGTCAGTGAAGTGGTAAACAAGCAATAAGCCGGCCGCGCTCGTTTTTTTTTTTTTATGAAGAGGCTCTCGACGAATCTCGGCTTTGTTCACAACATTATAATCTTTAAATTTGATACCATGATTAGATTTCCACTCCAGTGAGATTTCCTCTAATTGGCTGCACAAGCACTGAATAACCCAGCTGTTGACCATGCTCCGGGTTAAAGTCTTATACCGGTCAAGCTGTTCACACACACATTTTTCATAGGACTCTTCCCTAATGGACCAATACACAGACTAATTCTATCAGCAGATCAACGAGGACTTACTGAGTCCTTCCTCAACTGATCAGTTTTTTTTTAAACAGGCAATGTTTCTAGTGCCTCTGACAAATATCCTGACTCAACTAGCTGTAATATGTACCAGGCTGACATCAAAATGTACTGAAAGAGAATCAAAAGTGAATCATTAAGATGTATTAAGTAAATATCTGAGGTGTTATATTGCTTTACTGTAAACCAGCTTTTAAGAACTGATAAAAAAAACATTTTATAGAATATGATGAATACAACATGTTTGAATGCTGGTTTTGAATATATTTAATAAACACAGGTCAAATGTGTAGATTTGAGGAGCACCTTGGTAGTCAAGTGGTTATCCTGCATGCCACATAATGGTAGCATCCCTGGTTCAGTTTCAGTAAGGGACCTTTACTTCAGGTAATTCCCCTCTCTCTCTCCCTGTTTCCTGTCGACCTCTATGCCACCCACTGTGAAATAACGGCAAAAAAGCCCTAAAATTAGTCTAAAATCTTACATTTACATATATAAAAATGTGTCTCAACTGCACAAAACATTTTAAAAAATGATTTCTATTTGTATATACTGTGGGTCACATTAGGAAAAGTCCGGCTAAAATAAATATGTAAAGGATGTTTTTACAGCTCTTGAATGTAAAAAAAATTGGGTCAAATTTGACCCTGAACAGTCTGTAAGGGTTAAAAGCTGTCTTAATGTAAAACTGCTTGTTTGTAGAGACGTTGCTATGTTCAAAGATATCATTTGTTGAGAACAGTGTTATCCACACAGATGGGAATGACTTCCAAAACTACAAAAAATAGACCCAAGTTGTTCCTTTATTCCTTTAACCTGGTCAGTTTTAATTAAATGTCTTATTTCTATTCTATTCTATTCTATTCTATCCTTTTCTATTCTATTCTATTCTATTCTATTCTATTCTATTCTATTCTATTCTATATTAACCCCTCCCTGACCTTGTCCCTCTGACTCTCTCTCTGTTTAGACCTCATATCGAAGGGAGGGCAGTTACCACCACCAGGTATTCACTAAGAGACTGGTGTGCTGGAGGACTGACTGAGTGACTGATTGAATGTATTCATGAATGAATGAATGAGTTACTGGTTTGTTTTGCTGATTTTGACTGACTGACAGCTGATTTGATCAGCTCGTGCACAACTGCCTCGTCAGCTGCTTTTTGCTGTATATGTGCTGCCTGTCGTTGTTGCTGGGTAAATTCTTGCATGTGGCTACCGTGCTGTGGACATGACTTACTCCACCATCCTCATTTCCATTGGGAGATCAATAAGAGGCAGGACAGAGGGGTGTGGGGGGAGGGGGGGGGGGGGGGTAGTGAAAAAAACAACAACCTATAACAGGGGTGTTAAATTCACAACCACGTTCCTCAAGATTTAAATTGTTTAAGTTTGTCTTCGAGCGGCTCGATTAACGAGGAGGCGCTTGCTCGTAAAAGAAGGGAAATGAGCTCAATTCTATCGGCCAGGAGAAGCCATTTTTAACCTCATAAACATAAAAAGCAAAAAGGAAGCTCAACACCTGCGAACCAAACCAATCTTTTTTTCTTTTTTTTTTTGCATCCATAAAAAGTGACTCAAGCTTGTGTCATCAACCAAGACTGCCTCTCCTGCCAGCTCCTTTTCCCTTTTCGAGCCAGTCGTTTTATCCTCCTCTCCTCGGATGAAGCAACTCTTTCTCATCCCACAGTGGCTCAGCAGAAAGCACCGCACAGACTCCTAACCCATTTTTTTTTTAAATATGAGTTTCCACAGGATTATGCCAGCTAGATTATCACGGCCAGACCCTGACCAGAACAGCGACGGCCGCAGACGACAGATAAAAAAAATACAAGAAACGTTCAAATTCCAGATGCAGTCTGAGAACCGTGCAGAGGGCCGTCCCTGTGGTTACTGTTGCTGTGGAGGAGCATGACAGCTGATTTGTGTGTTATTTTAGTCCAGCCTTTTTCCATCCTCATCCCTCGAGAGGCAAAGTAAGAGGCAGGGAAGAATGGAGGGATGGATGAGTGAGTGGGTTTTTTTTTTTTTGGTAGTGGATGTAACACAACAGCGCAGCAGGGTGTAAACACCCCAACATTAGCGTGTGAAAATAAATGTACGTGATGTGCGTGTTGTCCTCCTTTCTGTATTACATTAACATTTCAGTTTTCAGAGCTTCGAGGTTTTGTTTGCTTTCACAATCATTTGTAAACATTTAATGTTACTTCTGTTTTGTTTTACGAGAGACTGCATGAAATATTAAAGAGTCCCGAAATACAGTTTGTGATCTCACAAGTGGTGCAATGAGGATACATTTGTTGCTTTTATCCATGCTCTTATTTACCCTCTTACAATCCTGAGCAGTGGCATGGAGAGCAAATGAGATGAATATTTTACATGTGGGATTTGGTTTGAGAGGAGCTTGTGGCAAGTTATAGTTAAACACTAACAGCTGATTAAAAGTTTGTCTTGATACATTTCTAAAAAGTGCACATATGTACATTAAAACAGTTCCTACTGTCCATTCTGACTGCACAGTGATGTGTTACTTTTTCAAATTATAAAAAATATTGATTTCAAAGAATTAAAAACAGCAATATATGTATTCAGTAACATGTTAAATAGTAAAAAATGAGGAAAAAATCCTCCTGAGCAATAATCCTAAAGGTCTGACTTCAGATGTAACCTCCTTTGTAATCAACATTTTCATCAGTAACTGTAATTTAATGACACATTTTTTCACAATAACTATAACAGATTACACTTACATTTATTTTGTAATTAAATTCAAGTGATTCCAGTGTAAGAAACGTGGGACAAAATCCACAGTCCTTCCTTCAGTTTAGAAAACATGCATTTTAAGACAATAGTTTGACATTTCGGGAAAGCTTAGTTCTATCAAAAGATTTTTTTAAAATCTGTCTAGCAACACCTTCAAAGCTCATGTTAAGTCTCTCTTATTAAATCAATATAAAGCTTTTTGTTGGACAGAGCCAGGCTAGCTGTACCCCGCCTTGTTCCAAGTCTTTGTGCTAAGCTAACACGACTGCCAGATGGCTCCAGTTACATCTATATGTCAAACTATTCTGTTAAAGTTCAACTGAAGCTGACACGAGACTTCAGCAGTTCATATTGGGGAGAACTGAGTGTGTATCTTCCAAAGTCTACAGTCTTTGTAGTGCAAAAATTCTCTCTTTGTCTTTTCCCCAGACAGTGTTTCCTTGCTGAGCAGCACATTGCAGGATTGTAACATGAAAGGGAATTTCATACTGAAAAGACTGCATTGTTGGAAGATACCCACTTGATTTTAAACAATTCTTTTGGCTTTCAGAAAGATTTTTCAGCCAATATGAAGAGAGAAAGAATTACAGTAACCAATGGGGCTTACAATGTACTGTACAAAAGGGCACGGGTATTATATTAGAAAAATACAATACTCACCTTTGTACTATACACTCTTACTTATGCGTATATACTCTCCTCAAAGCTGTAGTCTACCTCAGTGTGTGTGTGTGTGTGTGTGTGTGTGTATTTGTCTCTGTGTGTTTGTGTGTTTGTGTGTGTGTGTGTGTGTGTGTGTGTGTGTGTGTGTGTGTGTGTGTGTGTGTGTGTGTGTGTGTGTGTGTGTGTGTGAGGCCTGTCCCATGAATACTAACTCGACCTAAGCAGAATAATAGACTCAATCAAGTTGATCACCTGTGTGTGTTTGTTTGTGCATGAATGTGTGTGTGTGTGTGTGTGTTGTGTGTGTGTGTGTGTGTGTGTGTGTGTGTGTGTGTGTGTGTGTGTGTGATCTGCTCCCAACCCACTCGGTTATCAGTCACCGTGCAGGACAAGCCAAAGCTGCAGATCAATACTGTGTTTTCTATGAGGTCTGCATGTGTGTTGAAGCATTAAACAGTGATTCTGCAGACTCCAGCTGACTTCATCACTCTGCATGTCTGCCGTAGAGCTGGAACATTCTTCAAAATGGCTTTTACTCCCTCTGTGCCTCCGCGTATAAGGCGTGAAAGCCTCAGATAGCCGGCTTCCATGTGAAGCACAATAGAGGTGGAATCAGCAGAAGTAGAAGCAATCCATTTTTCATTTGTTAGCTGCTGAATGAAAGTACAATGCAGTGGCTGACATTTAAAGGACTTGAGGTATTTTGCAGCATTGTGCATCAACCTGTTCAAGGAGGAGTTTATCTAACTGGTGGTAATAATAAGAATATTCATTTATTCACTTCATTTATATAGCGTTTTTCAGTACAAGTTACAATGTGCATTACAAACAATTGAAAAAGACAAAAAGTTAATGATATATTATGATAAAATATAATGAAAGGTAATAAAACAAGTAAAATCATTTTTAAAAACAAGTATAATATAGTGAGTTTTAAAAGAGATTTAAATAAAGACAATATGTTAGCTTCCCTGATCTCTAGTTTGAAGGTTTGACCGAGGAATGGCCAGGAATGACCTACCAGAAGATCTTGGGTTGCATTCAGGCTCACAGGAGGTCAACTATATATTCTGGAGCGAACCCTCTACAAGCCTTAAAAGTGATCATTAAAATTTTAAAATGCACTCAAAGACAGACCGGGAGCTAGTGAAGTGATTTTTTTTTTTTAAACTGGTGTGATGCGTTTTCTCCTGTTGGACCTGATTATAAGGCATTTTTACTCAGCCAAAGTTTATTGAGGTTTTGTAATGTGAGGCATTCGAAAAGTGCATAACAATAATTTAACAAGGGTGTCTAAGGTCTTGTCAGATAAACATGATCTGATCTTTGAAAATGTTCTTAGTTGTAAAGAACATGATTGGACATTAGAATTAATCTGCTGGTTGAAGTTAAACTCAACCTCAGTCAAAAATACTGAGGTTTTTGCAAATCGATACCAAGTAGTATCAAAACGTCTCCTGTCAAACGATACCTGCAATCAATCCTTTTTGCACTTGGACTTGCTCACAGCCAATCAAAGCGTTCTTCGATTTAATGTGACATGTGATTGGTCCACTGCCACAGCAACTACAACAAGTCTGTGGTGACGAAGTCGTGGTGAATTTGAGTTAGCACGCCGCCTAAACACTCTAAAGTGTGGCTACACTACACGCCTGTTACCTCGGATAAAAGCAAAAATGTTTTCAGTTGGTATCGGTATCACTTTAAAGGTACTTGGATTGGTAGTGGTATCGTAATTTTTTAACAATACCCAGCCCTAATTATTGATATCTGCAATGCACATGTGGAGGTTGTTTAATTGAGTGTTGCATTAGTGTCAAAGGACATATAAAATTGTGTATCGTCAGCATAGAACTGAACTGAAATTGTGTTTTTTAGTATTAAGATCAAGTGGTAGCATGTAAATGAAAAATAGTAAGGGCCCTAGAACAGATCCTTGTGGAACTCCATATTTTAGCGACACTGAAATTCCTATTTACCACACAATGACATCATAACCAATATAAAACCAAACCGTAATGCCCAACCGTTACTTATAACTTCCAATTCAAATACTGTGATCATCAGTGTCAAAAGCTGCAGATAGATCCAATAGGATTAATACTGTGTGTTGACCACAGTCAGCTGCTAAAAGTAGATCATTTTAATCCCTTAAGAGTGCAGATTCTGTGCTATAACTTGCTCTAAAACACAATTGAAAATTACTCTGACACCGCTACCATTCATGAAGGAGATGATCTGCTCTGCTATGAGACATTTGCAAGGAATGGCAGTATTAAGATTGGTTGGAAATGATTAAGGGTCATACCTATTTGCACCCTGATCTCCCCTGCTGTGTACCTTATTTTACTTATTAAATGTAGCGACTCTCTGGGACATTTTTTTGCATGCAGCTCTGTGCCGTGCTTCCGCCATCCGCCCTGCTAGAGCTGAATTTAAATCAATATGGCCGCAGGGGGAGTAGAGCATCTCATCCATCTGCTGTACCTCATCAAGTTGCTGTTGGCTGTTGCACCGAATTCAAATTATACAAGACGAGAAGCTTCTGTTTGGTAGTGCAAAGCAAGAAAAATAAGTGTGGATAATACCACGGTGCAAGCGGGGTCAAGCCAGCAGTCGCTTTGCACAGCATAGGAACTGGTGTCGCGTGGTCTTATTCTCTCTCTCTCTCTCTCGCTCTCATCCTGTCTCCCGCTCTTTCCCTCCATCACTTTTCTAAATGGATGTGGAGTTATACCGCCATCCATCTCTGACAGAATGATCAGAGGCACAATCCCCCGTCTGCAGCCAAAGTCTTCATTAAACTGAGCCGCTCATACAAGATGAAAGATGGCCATTTGTTAAGTCAACACGCTGTCAGTGGGCATACAGTACAAAGAGAGAGAGACAGCGAGAGAGATGGTGGTGGAGATGAGGGGAAAGAGAGAGGATTAGAAAGAAAGGTAAAGAGAATTAGGAAAGATGGATGTTTGAGAGTGAAAAGAGATGGAAAGAATAAAACCTCAGTGTGGTAATACGGGAGAGTCGTGAGATGTCAGGCGCGCTGTTCAAGGTTACGCCCGTCGGCCATGTCATTTCTGAGAATCCATACTGTCTCCATGTTTGACAGCCATTACCCATCAGCCACATCATGACATCTCTTTAACTGTCAATGTTAAGTGTGTGTCAGGTTGCTGCTGTCAGTTCAGAACCTCTGACGCCACGTCCAATGTTTGCCTCTCAATAATCCATAGTGCATATTGGTGCCGGGTTATATTTGGAACAGCGCATTTTAATTCACCACTTCCCTCCTCCCTAGTCTGCTGCCCTTTTCTGTGCACGTCATAAACACACACATGCACACACACGCACGCACACACACACACACACAGCTCAGCTTCCCAACCTCTCTTCAACCTGTGAACAGCACGAGGCCATAGGCAAATGAATGTTTGCACTCTACATACATCTTTCACACGAAAGAGCCACAACTGTCACCATACATCACTTGGGCTGGTAGAGGATGCACACACACACACACACACACACACACACACACACACACACACACACACACACACACACACACACACACACACACACACACATAATATATTTATGCCATGGGGAAAGGAGCCTATCCTTCCTCAGTCTCTCTATTGAATGTGCATGTTGCCTATATGAGCATGTATCATTTTCCCCGACACTTAGCCATGGCTGTAGCCACGTGTGTCTGAGCAAGCGGACGGCACAGTGGTGTGAATGACTGATGAATTATTAACCATGTCGTCAGCCGGATGCCCACGCTGCCTCACCTCACATGCACTCAGGATTTAGCATACATCATCAAATGCGTGAGGCGTCCCATTTTTAGAGCCGCTCAAAAAAAAAGGGCGAGGCAAAAAAAAATCAGGGTTCATCTGCTTTGTTGTGTAACCTAAAAAAAAAAGGGTCTTTCTACCCCCTACCCCCTCTTTTCCCCCTCACATTTTCTATTCCGTAAATTGAAAGGCATTTAGAAATACAAAGTACGTGCCCAGGCCTTAGAGGCTTTAGCAAAACACGTCTTCTTTGCTGTTCTGTCTCTTTATGCCCAAACCCCTGACTTCAAAGGTGCTGTTAAGCTTGCTTTCTTTATTTATTTTCTCAACTTTTTTCATTATGCCAGCTGCAGTGTTTGAAGACTGATAAAAACTGGTTTGGGGAGGTCCATCCAATTACCTTTATCTGTAATAGCAGTAAGACTTATCTGAAGGTTTTTCTTTAATATTCAGGAGACAGTGTTGCGTTGGCTGTAAGCAACTCTTTATCCAGCCGGGTCAGTTGGTCCTCTGCTTTAACTGGAATGAAAATCTTGAAGCCACACTTTGAAGAAATGTGCTGTTTATCAAACCAGCGTCACAATAGACGTAATCAATATATTGCTTTTTATACTGTATTAAGATATTGAGAGTGGTTTATGATTCCATTTTTAAACGCACACAGTTTCATCCCCAACTTTAATGTTTCAGTGTGTCAAATCTATGACAGGTACTATTCCATTCATAGGCTTTGCCATTTTGTATTCATTCACATCTGGAAGAACACATTGAAACAGAATTTCCATTAAAATATTCATCAGGCTAGCTTTCCACTCTGACAGCTCCAAATGCCAACAAGAGGCAACTTCAACAAATGAAAAAATCATGGCATGACGTCAAATAACTGCACAGAACAGGTTCGCTTTTACTGCCTCAACCATGCCAGTGATGCTTTTTTACTACTTTTTTACTAGTTAGATTTTATAGCAGTAATAGAGTGAAAAAAGAGCTTGTGATGGTGACTCCAAAATGTTCCTACAAGCACCGCTAAAGCTCTGTAATTAACATGTTATATCTCAAAACAATTAATTTTACATGCTGACACAGTTCTTGTGAATCTACAGCATCTTATTTTGGAGGAATCGGACACATTTCTCTAACTGCACCCTCGACTTGTGATCAGTGTCTGTTTGTATATAAAGTCATAGAATGCATACAGACTAAATGTCCACAGTATGTCAGTCTGACTGTGGTTTGCTTAGCTGTTTGCTTTCATTGTTGAGTTAATCTTTTGACTCCATACCATTTGACACTCTCTTACCAACATTGCTGCAGTTAGCGCTACACTTTGCTATGTTCCTCTGAACCATGCGTCATGGTGTAAGTGCTGTATTTCTGTGGCTGCTTTACTGTCATTGCCCATTACTGCAGGTGATACATTTCTCATTAGTCTATCTGTAATAAAGATGGAAAACTGTACCATTGTGTTGCCTTTTTGCTGTCTCTGCATGTGCTTTACTTCCTAGAAACTGCTGCTTGGTTTTTTAACGTGTCAAGTTGCTTTTGGTCTATCCATCCAACATGCAAATTGAAAATTAAACCCATTCTCTCGAAACAAAAGCTACAGGCCATTTTTCAGTAATTCCTCATTGGATTAGGAATAGAAATACTAAAGCACATCTCAACCATCATTTTGCAAATTTGATGGATTGATCAAAAAGATGCAAATAAATTAAAAAAGCGTTTCTGACCCTCGGTGCGTGTCCATTCTTTTCCCTTCCAGCCTGTCCAGGGCTTTGACTACGCCAAGAAGCACATGGGTCGAACGGATGAGACCGTCTCTGTTACCAAGGAGACGCTGGTTTTGGGGCTGCCTGTGCGAGATGCTCCATTGTCAATGTCGTTGGATAAGAAGGTCCACCAGGATGGGACCGCCAGCAAAAGGCCCCCGTCTGCTGACATACACAAAGGAGGGTAAGATTACACACTGACCTATTTGTATGCTTACATGTTTGGTTGTATCGGTTCTTGTTTGTTTGTTTATTTTAGATCAGTTTATTAGTTTGGCATAAAACCAGTAAGGCAGTAAGGTCTATCTAACTTGGGTATCAGCAAGTCAGTGTGATTCACTTTAGATATGTTACATATGAATTTGTGTATTTTTTAATTGGTCATTACATCAAGAAACCCTCAACCTTATTTCATTCAAGTGTGATAATTTGGTTAGATATCACAAAGATATTACTACATAATAATAATAATAACAATAGTAATAGTAGTAGAAGTGGAGGTGGAGAGTAGGGACCAAGGCTGGATATTTGGGTCCGATGCTGATACCAATATTAGTGAGTTAGAAAAATTCTGATATGATGTCACCTGTTACAACTGGTAAGAAATCAGAGATTATTGATCCTGATATATTGATTGTATCAGAGCTTATTGCTGAAAACAGGCTTAATGAGAGAGTCATTGTTTTCTAAGTTACCTTAGACTTTTTTTTAATGTTAATAATATAATAAATATATTGATCAGTGCACCTTTAAAAAAAAAAAAAAATACACTACATTAATACAATCCAAAACTTATTGTTGAAATCAGCTTTCAAAACCTTTTTTGTTAGTGATTTTATATCCAACCTATTAATTATGTTTTAACCAGCAAATGAAAAGCAAATGTTTTTCGGGCCCTTATTTGATTTGGAAACATCAGAGCCACCACCAATTAGCATATTTAAAGACTGGGTCCAGAATTTTATTTACTTAACAGTATTTTTTCAAAACACCAGCAGTTGGCTGGAGGGAAATTTGAGGATTATGGTGTGTTGTTGGATGTTGCATCAAAGTCGTCTTTAATGAGTAACTGTGCTAAGTGCCAGTGAGAGACTGAGGCGAACAGAGGAGATCTGTTCCGTCACACTGCTGATAACATAATGATTAATTAAACATGTTAGATGTTTTGGGCAAATCCTGCTTATTCAGATCATGAATATAGCCTGTGATTGTGAAAAAAGGTACAGAGTGTATAGTAGTCTGTTAATGAGCTGATGAGGCGTACAGTGCTCTCTCCAGCTGGGGTCGCCTTGTGAAGGGGAGCCACAGAGTTCTCAAGCAGCTGTTTCAGTCCTTGAACAAACTTGTGACAAAAACCTAGAGCTTTTCAGGAGGACCAGACATCTGTTTGTCTGAACCACGGTGTTAAGCCAGAGAGAAGCCAACGGTAAGCTAGTGCAGAGTCTGACAGATTGACACCATCTGAAGATAAGTCCAGTGTTAACGACGAGGCTCTTTGGAGACAGTAAGACAGGGAAATGCATGTATTTACAGCACAGAGAGAGAGAGTGGATGGTTCAGAAGTGCTTAACTGCTGTGTGCTGTTGTGAGAACAAATAATAATATGGGGGAAAGTAAAGGTGCTACATGAATAAATAATCGCTACAGTCATTTTGAAATGTCAACAGCCTCACACCCTCCTCAGCCACCGTGTGACACGCATATCTAAGAGGGATGGAAAAGTTTCCTGCGAGCAGAAAGAGGATGCCAATTCTAACTCGATATAAATGACTGAGTGTCTATCATCTCCGCCAATGAACAGGATAATCAACGTTCAGAATAACGCTGCAGGTTTGAGATTCAAGATAAAAATAGATGCAAAATATCAACAAATGTTAATGAGGTGCTGCTGTGAGTCAGGAGGGGGGTTGTTCCTGTGTGACTGTAGATGACTCATGTTATCTCTTCAAAATGATTCAGTCCTCATACACCTTGATCTGATGGAGCTAGCTGAAAACTGGCAAGGCACCGGACATCAGAGCGTCTCACACTTCTCCTCTGCTCATTAATATTACATCGTCTAGCAACTACAGGTATCCGTTTAAAGCAGCCAGCAGCTGGAACATACCGGCGATCCAAAAGGTGCCGTCTGAGATAACGCGAATGATCAGCTCAACATCTGGGGAGGAGGGATTATTAGTTTGTATTATTTTGGATGTATTTTTTCAACAACTTGCACATACAGTACTTGTACATTTGCATATATGGAGGAGTACGAACGGCGATAGAAAACACAGAAATCAAAGCAGTCTAAATGATTTCCTCCATCTTCCGGGCGTTGGCGTCGTCCGCTTAGGGGATAAATAGTTTTTAAAAAATGGAAATAAACAGCTACAGATGATAGCTTCGCCCTCCACCTGTGTTATATACTGTAGCTGTGTCACGTCTCTTGAAGCAGCTCGTTCACCCAGGTGATTCTGTGGTTACGTAACAGTCTTCGGATGAGTGATTTTTATTGTCGTTTTCAGTCAAGAAATAATATTTAACTGTCTTCTAATTACTAGCAGTAGGTTTTATACCTCGTGTGCACTACTGCTATAGCCTACACATTTAGTTTAGTTTCTTACCGCCACATTTAACAACCCTGACTGATTTTCAGAAAGAAAAAAAGACAAGAAAATGTCCAAAAAAAGCGAAATAGTTTGTCTCATACAACATATGAGACAAAATAAATCTAATATTTTGTCAGTTTGACCCAGAACAACAATGAGCCAGCTGATGAGCAAACATCATGTAAGCCAGGCATGTCCAATGTGCCTGAAGGTTTTTGCTCCAACCAATCAAAAGCACATCGGAGTCCACCAATCAACTCTCTGAAGACTTAAGATCAGTTGATTAAATGAGTGGAGCCAGGTGTGCTGCTGCCTGCAGCCACATGGACACGCCTGATGGAAGTGATGGTACATTACTTTGACTGATAACAGAGAGTCCTCTATACCTCTGCACAGATTAGACAAATAAAGCACATTGTCATTTGTCCTCTCAGGCGTTGGGAAGCTATACAGGATTGGATAGGTTTACTGGATACTTGCTGGCTCACACTGTATTTATGTGCGGCATACTGTCCGTTAAGATTACACAGCTGGAGAGAGAATATTGGCAAATTTAGGGGTGTAAAACATAACCCATTCAACTGCTGCTATTCTAAATGTTTTATGTAATTTGCCTCGACTTGGCATTTCATTTAAAGTCTCCTTTTTTTTTAATGCATGAGTAAATATATGATCTGTTTGAAATCACACAGTTTTCAATGCATTTACCAACATGTGCAAAAAGTGGTGTTCCTAGTAGAATTCAGGAAGATTACGAGTTATAATCTGGTGTACCGTATGCACGAACACACTGAGAGAGAAATTTAAGAACATAATGGTAAAAACAAATGTTTAAAACTTTTCCCATCCCCAGACATTTCCCCTACTAGAAACTACACACCCACACACACACACACACACCCGCCCACGTTCAAACGCTGCCTGACATCTTTCCTCGAGGAAGTTCGGAGTCCATAAAAGAAAAGAATGCATCACGCCTCCTCTTCACACAAATGCAAATTCAGAAACGCGCACGCGAAGATCGTCTCATCTTATTTACACACGGCTAAACGAAAAATGAATGGAGGTGGGATTAGTTGTGCTTTTGCCTCTCCGGGGCGATAAACACATGTATATTTATAACCCCTGCCATAACCACACCAGAGGGAACCATTCACCCTAACAATGATGACAGTGTAAAATGCTGCAAGAGCTGGCACGGTGCGATAATCAGCTTTACCAACCTGTACATATATATATGCACACATAACGTCTTATAGGAAGTTAGGTTGTTCTACCACCTGGGTGTACACTAATTAGAAAAACGAGGCGGTATTTCATCCTCTAACCAGCTGCAGCAAGACGAGAGGGGGAATTTCACACCAAAACAACAACAAAGGGAGGCAATTATTCTCGGACTTTATGACTGAACCAGAAACAAAGCTGCTGAAGTGTTTTTTTGTTCTTTTTTTTCTCCCTTAAAATGCACAGGCACGAACGGACCTCAGTGTGCTAAATTACAAGGCTAAAGGTACATAGAAAAAGTGCTCATGACAGCAAAATGGTAGCCTACAATTCTTTACACAGAGCAAGGACTGTAACATTTGTCCTTCGTGTTGATGGGATTTCATCACAGCCAGTATCAGTCATAATGTCCAATTATTTGATGATATTGATTTAACCCTTTCATAGTGCTCACAGTCAAATTTGACCCATTTATACATTTGAGAGCTGTATAAACACCATATACACATTTCTTTTAGCCGGACTTTTCCTAATGTGACCCACAGTATACACATTTTTATATATAGCAAAAGTACAAATTTGACCTGTGTTTATTTAAAAAATTCAAAAAATCAGCACTCAAACATGTTGTGTTCATCATATTCTATAAAATGTTCTCCTGGATCATAAAATAGTGATTGTAAATGTCATTTTTCTACAAGATTAATCAATCAAAACATGTATTAATGACTGATGGGGAGTTTATGAATATAAATTGGTTGTAAATTGAGACTAATTATGAGTCAGAATATGAACCATATGTAAGGGTTCATTTTCCCTTTCAGTTTTTCTGTAACTCCCTCTATACATTTTGTGACTTGATCCTCCTTTTTTTCCCAATTGCCAAAAATAAAAAATGTGGCTTTGCTCGAATATATCGATAATTCATCTCTACAAGTTATTTAATTTAAGTGTAGTATATTAAACCTAACCCTGATGCACAAAACATTGAGAAATAGCAATGCAACTCAATGTGTTATAAAGATCGCGCCATCGTCTCCACTCAAAAGCAGCGACGTGATCATTTCCTGCCTCGTCTCACGATTCTTGTTTGTAGAAAACCTCAAAACTCAGAGGAAAGGGGCGTTTGTTTCATTTTGCTCACTTGTCTGCTGGAAAGAAAAAGGTGCGGACGCCACGCTAACCACCGGGCAAAGCCACAAGGTTACGGCTTCACAGGGAGAGAGTTTATTCTGCTCACTTCGCCCTCTGGAGAGCTTCAGCATGTGAGGCACAAAGAAGAAGAAAAAAAGGAGGAGAGGGAGGTGAACGTTACTTTCCAGCAGTGTGATTACTATTTCCGCTCTTCCTCTCTCTGGCCTTTCCTCGGACAGATTAACATGGAACACACTGTGTATATTTTTCCCTCCCTCCCTCCCTCCCTCCCTCCCTCCCTCCCTCCCTCCCTCCCTCCCTCCCTCCCTCCCTCTCTCTCCATCCCTCCCATTCTCTCCATCCATCCCTCTCTCTCCACCCCTCTGGCTCTTTGCTTAATACCACATGACTTTTCCTGTGACTCGGCCAGCCAGTTGACCGCTGCTCAGGCCGCTCTCTGTCTGTGTGTGTTTACGTGTTGGCAACAAATAGTGAGTTAGCCTCTCCTCGGGGGGAGGGGGGGGGGGGGGGGGGGGGGGTCTCTGTAATGTCTGGTCTCGCTGATCTGTGCATCTCACACCACCTGTAGACGAGCCTGTCACGTTGTGGGGCTGCTGCAGCTTACATGCCTCAAGGCTGTGAGCATGCGTGCGTGCGTGTGTGTGTGTGTGTGTGTAAGGCAAGAACAAAGAGAACAAGCTGTATATGAGTAGATCTTCAAAGGTTTCTGCTTGAGTTTATTGATGGGTGGATGGGTCTGTGTGCACTTGTCTGTACTGTATGTGTTTGTTTATGAGACTTACATGAATTCACTGAATACTGCAGAATTAAAAGGCATTCAGAAAAATGAGTATTATTGTAGCTATTTGTCTTTTATATATGTATTTATCCACTATTTTCTCTCTCCTTTTTATTTGTATTTACATGTGTGAGATCACTCCCTCATCTTCCCTCCTTTACATGTACGCACACACTCTGTTCAAGTTATTTTAACTTCTATTTAAAGCAATCAGGATCCATTTAGTGTGTTTCCAGTACTGAGTGAGAGATGATGATGTGCTGTATTATGTACATGCTGAGACTCACAAGCCCTCCCTATCTCTCTCTCTCTATGTTCTGTTCTGTTGCCATGGCTACCACAGGCGGTTGCCAAGTGAAGAGGACAGCTCGGTGTCGAGTAGCAGCTCCGGGAAGCTGAACACAAGCAAGAGCTCCTCAGCCCGAAGGACGGCGACCGGCAGCAGCGGCAAGAACGGCAAAGAGGATCTGCACAAGAGGAGCACCAACGGTGAGGAGGAGGAGGAGGAGGAGGAGGAGGAGGAGATGGAAGGAAAGATAGAGGGAGGAAGAGAGAGGTTTAAGCGGATAATGGATAGATGGATGGAGAAAAGAAGGAAAAGCTGCCACTCCTTATGTTTGTGCCCACTACAGTCTGTCATTGCTAATAAAACAGTGATCACTGAACACACACACACACACACACACACTAACCTAACTCATGCATACACATGTGTGTCACACACACATTCAGATACAACGATATGTTGCCCGAAGGATAATTAACATGAACTCATGAAGTGTACATAAATTAAAAGAATGAACTCACTCATGCGAGCAGTGACTCAGTCCGTTTCTGTATCATGTAACGACAGTGACGACACACATAATCACGTGTCATTTTACTCGTACACACACACACACACACACACACACACACACATAGTGGATAGCGCCGTTCACTGAATCATAAGAAACATTTCAGGTGTTTGCGTCTCACTTTCTCTTTACAGTATTTCAGGCGTTTTAAGTCGACCCGCCTCATTTCGGAACGCAAAGCTCAAATCTCTGCATGGAGATAAAAGCCAAGCGGTTGTGGCAGCGCAGGTTCTCTCAACGTTGCATCAAGTTACTTTTTTTTTTTTTGAGTAGAATCGCAGAGGAAAGACAGGAAACGTGGGTGGAGGGAGTTGTGACAGCCCAACTGTCGCATTAGGTGTTATTCAAATCCATATAAACCAATAGCATATGATCATGCATTACAATAATGAGTCATTGTGTGCAGCTGTTTGGGAAACTCTTATTGCCAAATGAGCACTGTTTCACTGGATCTCTACAAATAGTTTTATAAGTTATAATTAAAGACTTTATAAATGAGTAATAAACCATTGATGAGGACAACTATTAGATTGCCAGGTTGTTTAAAAAATCTCTGCCATCTTTTAGTCAGTACTTTAATTCATTTGAGAAACAGCATGTTAATAACTAATTAATAATAGATCTTGCGAGAGCAGTAGTAAATGATTCATTAAGCATTAATAAAGCCGGAGTGTTAATCTTATGAAACCCTTTATTTAAGACAGCACAGGGTCTTTTTCACAGGATACTGGATTCATGTGTTCAAGGGGAAAGAATACAACATTTATTTTATAACATTATGTGTGTCTTTTTATAGTTTCACTTATGATGTGATTGGACTCTTGTGGATGATGGTAGAGGGATTTAAAAGGATTTCTATTTTTATCTTTTTTTTAATTATCACTCCTCTTCTTCTTCTTCTTCCTTTTTCTCATCCAAAAACAAGGTGCCATTTATACTTTGTGCACCATCACATCAAAAGAAGAAAAAAAAAGTACAGATATGATTTGCATCTTTGCCATTTTTGTGACATTCAGTCGGACATACTGTACTTGAGTATTGGAAACACGGGGAGGCAAGGTTTCTGAGTTCTGTTTTGGAAGATAGTGAAAAAAAACAAGTCTCACTGAAATGATTTACTATGGCTGACAGAAAATGCAGAACCCGTCCGGTCAATGTGCCGCATGTATACTTTATGATCCTGTTCATATGTAGATACAGATCATTATACTCTCAGATTAAAGCTACACGTGCTTTGATGTACAGTAACAGCGGCGAGCGGTGTCAGTAAATCGTGCCGCATTCCTCGATACGACTTGTTGAACAGATAACCAGCCAGATCTTCCAGCTACGCACACTCACAATCGGCTGCGTAAACATCGCTCTGATCGCTGATAACGCAGCAAACCTCGCTTCTGTTCACTGATATTCTAGGACGCTATGATGTTCAATCTTTTCCCCCTTTTTTTTGCATCAGCAAGCCATCGTTCACTGTAATTTGTTTGATTTATAGTGTTTATGCAAGCGAATGAATGAATACCCCGGAGGAGACGAGGAGAGGAGAGGATGAGTAATTATTTCATTTTCCACACTACTTTTTACAGAGAGTCAGAGATGGACAGAAGTGGGGGGGGGGGGGGGGGGGGGGGGGGGAATAAGTGAAGGAAGGAAAACAGACTTTATACTGTTAAAGATAATCAAAATGAATACGAGTCTAAATCCAGTAAACAAGAAGAATAGATGTGCAATTCAGAGAAAAAGAAGGATTGCACACAGACAAAAAAGATGGGAAAAAAATCATCACAAGAATAAAATACAGACAAAAAATATGAAAAAAAGAAATGATAACAAGAAAAAACTAGGCACAAGATTGAAAAAGAATAATCACAAGAATAAAATACAGACAAAAAAGATGGAAAAAGAATATTAACAGAAGAATCACAATAATGAAATACATACAACAAAACATATGGGGGGGAAAAGAAATAATCACAAGAAAAAAAGAAGAAAAAAAGGTGGGGAAAAAAAGAAATAATAACAGAAATAATCACACGAATAAAACATTACAGACAGGGGGAGGCCAGAAAAAAAGCTTTTTCCTGTTAGCAGATTTAAATACATTTCCAACAGCTCAGTAACAGAACATGACGAGTAATACCTACAGATGCAGAGGTGCTGCCTTTCACCCAGCTGTGTCAGGTGCTCCGTTTGCCCTTTCACTTTAAACCTGATGGCATGTTGAAGTCTCTGCTGTGTAATTTCAGGGTAAGGCTGGAGTGATTTTTGTATCGCCTGAGTAACTCCTCTCTACCTCAGCTCACATGGATAAAACAAGGTCAGGCATGTTGACAAAAAGCAAATGTACCCAAATCGACCGTGTGCACCCTTCACACCTAATGTCAGACATGGTAATATGCAACACTGAGTATTATATTTCTATTTATCAGATACATAGCATAGATATTATATTTGAGATTTGAATTGACAGCAGGACAGGAAAACCGAGGAGCAACACACTCACACATGTCACCAGTTGTAACAGACATCACACTTCCTATGTTCCTGCTGTGTGTGACATCACAGGTGGAAATAGGTTCAAATTGAATCAGGAGGTGTGTGTGTGTGTGTGTGTGTGTGTGTGTGTGTGTGTGTGTGTGTGTGTGTGTGTGTGTGTGTGTGTGTGTGTGTGTGTGTGTGTGTGTGTGTGTGTGTGTGTGTGGCTGAGGGTATTCTCTAGTTCAGGTAGTTTCTTTGTTACATTGAGAGTCTCTTTAATCATAAGTGTGGTTCCGCTGCTATCAGATTGACTTAATGATGCTCTAATATTTTTTATATTAACAACACCCTTACTAACAAAAGTGGCTGTAATTGTATTATTATTGAAAAGATATAGTGAGTATAATATAATATAGTCTCTATTACTCACCTTCTTGAAGCTGAATTACACCAGCTTGTATCACGAGGAGAAGTGTGTGTGTGTGGGGATGAAAGAAAAGGAGGATAACATGCAACAGTGATCCTGGTATAGATCAAATTGACTCACAGATCAATCAGCTTCCTCAGATCAATCCTTGGCCCTTTTATGTGCAGTGAAAGATACTGGTCTTTCTCTCATTTGCAAGATTAAAAAACATATTTTTTCTGCGCTCTCTACATAATTAGTTGAGAAGAATTTTTTAAAATCCTTTTCTCACCATTCACCTGCTTCACACTACCTGAATAAATGACCCGAGAGAGTAGCACAGCTGTAGAGCTTTGAGCTACACGCT
Source organism: Scomber scombrus (assembly GCF_963691925.1). NCBI lineage: Eukaryota > Metazoa > Chordata > Actinopteri > Scombriformes > Scombridae > Scomber > Scomber scombrus. Next base: position 27,887,635 of record NC_084975.1, on the reverse strand, counting down.
AACATCAGCATGTTAACAAGCTCACAATAACAACTATAACATACTGATGATTATCAAGTAATGTGTATAATGGTAACCATATGAATTCAGCATGCTAATTAGAACTAAGCATTAAATACAGCAGGGGCTGATGGGGGGAAAAATCATCATAATGGGAATATGAATGTCTGTATGTATGTCTGAGCTGCTGGTGGTGCTAAATGAAATTCCAAAGAATCGCCAAAGTCAGTAAGGTTTAACCCTCTGGGGAACATGAATGTCTGTACAAACATTTCATGGCAGTCCATCTTACAGTTCTTGAAATATTTCAGTCCAGATCCAGGCGATGGACTGAGTGAGCAATATTGTCATCCTTACAGCCGTGACTAAAAAACTCATCTCCATACTTGCAAGCAATGACTAGATCACAGCAGACATAAAGCAGTAAACAGCCGACGCAAAGTCAACAAGCAGATTGTAATTGAGTCACAGTGCTTATTTCCCTCTGTACGGAAAATGCTAATAAAAAATGCCCCTCAGTAACAGTTGCTCTAAAAAGTTTTTTTTTAAATTCCAATAATGTAAACATGTATTTTGTAGCAATGAAATGAAGCCGCATAATCAGATGATAAAACAGTGTGTTATATTCCAAAACCAGGAAAAAAAACTTGACTTGGAAAAGAAAGGAAGGGGGAAAAAAACTTGACATGTTTGATTATACAATGTAAAACATGACAACCCTTTCACAACAGCATCCTGCGTTCAAAGTGCACTTTATCTACATGTTGTGTCGTGGTCTCCAGTGTAGTTCACAGCCTCTGCTAGCCCGTGACGCCACTTGTCCCGACCTTAACTGTCACACTCTGATAATCGGTGCAGGAAGAGCAACAAATAAAAGCTGGGCTGAGCTGCAGCCGGGATGAATGGTGACAGTGTGGGTTTGGAGCTGGGTTAATGGCAGACTGTTGTAGCCCTACAATGAAGCAGACTGCCATATGATGTCAGTCAGGCGGTGAGTCACAGCGGACTCAGTACAACACAACACTGTCCATCTGCTGCTCCCCGCAAGAACATACACATAAATACAGATATACCTCAGGAAGCAGACGACACACTTTAAAACACAGCCCATTCTCATCAGGACAAACAACATTAAAAACTGCACACAGTTGTTGCTTTTTTTTCTTTTTTCTTTTTTCTTTTTTTTTGGAAATCCTGAGGCCTAAACATACATAAACACTATATCTAATGTACTAGCTCTTTAATCTAAATGTGTAAAGTTGCCATGACAACAAGTGGATCTTACAGTGGAGACAAAATGAGACAAATTCATCATCATTTTTCCATGTGTACAGTGCAGTCAGGCCAAGGTTAACATAGAAAACAACATAACAAACACAACAAAAGCCAAAAAGATGACTTAAATGAAAGAGAACAGATGTTTGTTAGATACCCACTCTTAATAATGTACCTACGCTATATAGGCCTTTTTCACAGAAGACCTTTTGACTCATCACAGTTAGAAAAAGCATAAATGAAAGATGGCTGGACTGCCATGATGAACCAGGACACTTCAATAGCACAGAACCATCATTCAAGATATTAGCAACACCTGTGTTTTTTCATATTTTCTGTTGCCAGATACTATGCAACACTGCTATTTCTTGTCAGTTTTGGGTACGTCACATTTTTTGACACACTGTACTATAACTACATATTTCAGTTTGCACCAAACAAAAGTATTCAAGGTTAATATTTCTACTAACTGTAGAGCTGGATTATCATCAGAGGAAAAAAATGTGTTAGTTTCCTGAGGGGCTCAGTATGTTGTCCTTGCAATGTGTTGTCCTCATCAAATGTAGACAGGTAGATAATAGTGTGAAATACTCCACAAAACCTGTAGCTTCCAAACTAAAACTGTAATAAAACCACTGAAAAAACCGCAGAAGTCAAACTAATACATATTGACACCATGCAATATAAGGATCCAACTTTTACAATCAAAATACTGAGTCACATCACAAGCAATAATTAGGAGCTATGCTATTCTAGCTATCAGTAAAGTCAAATTAAAGCTAGATTTCCATCTTAACAAATACAGTAACTGTAGTGTGCGCTTTACAACTAAATTGGGGTCTATGTGGTTTAGTCAAATTTAAAGGGGTTAAAATTTGAAAATAAATGTATGAACACATTCTTTTTTTGTTGACCCAGCAAATTTCTGCTTTTAATCCATTTTGAGAGAATATATTAGAGGGTTATGGCAAAAAATGTCTAAGAGGTGTAACCAGACAAACTTTGTACCAAATAATTGAACTCTACATTTTCAATAAAACACCATATCAACTAGTTTGGCATGATCTTACATCATAACTTTAAAAAAAAAAAAAATCATAAGTAATAATTTGTATAAGAACACTTAAATACACTGTAGGTGGATAAAATATGTAATATATTTGACATTTTCAGGAGCATTCAGTCTTACTTTTAGTAAAAACAAATGGTGCAAATATCATTTCAAATGACAGATAGTTGAACAGGTGCTTACAGTATGAGAATACTGATACCATCATGTCTGTCCATTCAATATAAAGCTACAGCATAAAGATAGTGACAGGATAAAACCACAACTTGTCATTCTTTTACATTAGACTATATTATACTTCAGAGGTGCTGGTCAAGAGTTTTTTTCAACCTTTTAAACACTACCAACCTTGCTGTTTCCCTCTGTCTCCAGTCTTTAAGCCAAGTTATGCTAAGTAACTGCTGGCTGTAGTCTTTTGTGCCTAAGTCAGATATGAGAGTGGTATTAAATTTCTCATTTGGCTGTCAGGGGGAAAAGTGTGATTTCCAAAAATGTCAAACTATTCCCTTAACGCTGAGGGAAATTCCCTGCGCTTATACTGCTGCGAAATTTCCAATTTGAAAAGTTCTACCAAAGGGATTCTTCTGTGAAATAATGTGGGAATTGGTAGAATTTGTGATAATTCATTCAACATCACAGAAAGACTGTCTGACTCATGCTAACGTACTTGTCTCCTTCTTCTTCTTCTTCTTCTTCTTCTTCTCCCCAGATCCGTATGAAGAACATACCGGCTCCCTGCGTCTCATCACCATTAAACCCATGACTGCCCAGCCAACCTACTCTTACCCGTCATCCTCCTCCCACAGCCAAGACTCTGTGGTAGTCAATGGGGAGGTGCGTCTGCATACACACACATGTATATACTGTATGATGTACACACACGCACACACACCTCCAAGGCTTCATTGCTCTCTACTGTGAGGTGAGTCTTGACAGTATAGGGCAGTGCAGAAACTAGAGCAGTGTCATCATGAGTCACAAACACACACACATACAGTACAAAAACATTTGGTAGTGATGCGGTGTGTCAGATAGTTTCCAGTCGCAGTGTTTGTGTTGCTTTCGGAGCTCTGTTGTTGCTTCATGTTACATTCTTCAGTCTCTCTCTGTACTGTAGCATTATCCTAATATCTCTTCTGGGACACGCTACGCTGTTACTGCATTCAGCTGTTATTGCTGCAAACACTATGCCTCCTCTCTAATCTCTCACCCCTCTCGTCACTTCTCCTCCCACCCAGCCTGTCACCCCTCACTCTTTATCCTCCCTTTTTTCCACCCCGACCTCTCCACAGCGATACACAAGCCGATGATAAATTATCTCTCTGTCTATTAGCATCGGATCAGAAAACCAGCCTTAGGGGGGTCTCCAGTTTCCCCTGTTCATCTGCAATTGATTGATGTACATTAGCAGTAAAATATCATGTTTAGGGCGTGACACATTCTCTGATTATCGGGCTGGGGGGAATGTTTGTTAAAACTCATCGATCTGTCTAGAAATACAGCAGAATGTCAGTTCAGTCATAAAGAATGAACACAGAACCCAACTGGTTAACTCTTTAGGTTTAAGTTTATGGAGCCAGTACTTGAATTCAACACTTAATGTATCATTTGAAGGCAAACCATGGAGGGCTGAAACAGAAGTCAGACATCGAGCACTACAGGAACAAATTGCGTCAGAAGGCTCGGAGGAAGGGCTACGGAGAGTTCTCGCTGTCCGAGACAGGAAGCCACGGTTACAGTCACCGTGATACCCGCCACAGTCGGCACGACAACGGGGTCAAGGAGCCGATGACCGCCGAGGAGAAGAGGGCCTCCTTCGCAGGGTGTCATAAGAGGTATGGAGTAGTTAAATGTTAGTACATCTAAAGGCATCATCCAAAATATATAAATGCCCCTTTAATCGTCTGCAGATGGCTCAACAAATTAAAAGAATCAACCACAAAAAATACTTTCAGATGTTTGCCGGCATGGGATGAAATTTCTCTAAATGTGTGCTGACAGTTGCTGACAGTGTAAAATGATTTGTAAACTTCACCATCAAAACTGAATCCTATTTAATTATTGAGATATGAAATGATTCTATTTCATCATTTTTTTAAAGCAGTAATCTATTAAAGTGCTTTTCAATTGACTGGCATCCTTAAGCAGAGCCAAATATCTTATGGTGCAGTTTTTGAATTTATGTTTTTTTCTTGTCTAATCAATAATCATTAAAGTCAAATCTAATTGTCCATCAGGAAGTATGGATCTACTGTAGATTTGTAGTTGAGGAGCATAGTTGCTAAGCAACACGTAAGGAGTGAGTGACTGGTGAATATTGATTTTTGGTCAGCGCATTAATATTTTACAATTCATACAGATATTTGTGTGTTTTGCTTCTTTTTATAAACTGATTTAACACCGTTGACGCCACATACTGGCTCCTGAATCCAATCAAAATCATATCATGGTAGATTTTGTGATATCAGCAAACATGGAATCATCGTCCATTGAATCCATATAATCGTGAAGAAACTTGTGATTTACACCCCTACCATGAACCTTAAATTCCTCAAAATCAGACCAGTGTCTTACATGGTACCTCGCTGCATTCAGTGTGTTCAAAGGTGAACAACGAACACTTTGCTTCAAAAAATATAAATGAATAAAGTGTCCTTAAATTCAATAAGTGTGTCTGAAATGATTCACACTCTAATTGGAAAATGGATGATATTAATACTAACTCAACATTTCTACCAGATTTCAAATACTATTTAATTGAGTTAACTCAGTTGTTACATGTTAACTAAAACCCTAAAATTCATAAACCCCAAAATATGGAGGACGTAACTTCAAAAGTTGCTGCGGTTACAGTGTTTTTTTCCTCTCCATCTGTCCATCAGGTACTCCCACCCAAGGGAGCCCACCTATTGGAGCAGACAGTCTCTGAGCAGCCCCAGCCCAGTGGAGACAGAGATGGACCTGCTGGTGCTCAGAGAGAGATCGAGGAGGGGCATCCGCAACAACGGCTACGATGTGAGTGAATCGGAGGAGCATTAGAAGAGAAGAGCCACGTTAACTTAGTTTATAGTATTTTAAAACACTGAACCTGAAAGAAGAGAAATGACAGCGAGCTTTTTTTAAGATGATATTGAAAAAATGTCTGATATGAAGCAAATTGAACCAGGACCATGAACTAACTTAAGCTTTCCTGAGTAGAGTGAAGGATTCACGGTGGCAAAAAAACACCCTGCAGCAAGACCATGTAAAGCTGTGAAATATTTTGAAGCTGGATTCTGTAACAAACTGTAATACAGCAGCTCAGGTCCGACCTCTTACACAGGTGAGTCACGCAGAGCGGTGATGAAACCTCCCTTCGTCTTCTGAATGAGTCACATGACGGTTGTAGCAAAGTAAAGCTCTGCCAGCTTGTCAAAAATAATAAAATAATCTTCTGAGAGCATTTCTAACTTAAATCCTTACTTCCCCTCCTTTTTACCCGTGCTCGCTCCTTCCCATTCTCCGAGCTCACACCTAGAGGATTAACAAATTACCTTTGGATGAACTCTATAAACCTGCACCAAACTGAGAGATAATGAACCAGGTGGAAGAGGAGGGAAATGACAAAAAAAGATTAAAAGGAAGGAAAAGATGGAGGATGGAAGAAAGAGATATTAACAAGAAGAGGGTGATAGAGTGAGTGTGAGTGAAATCTCTTCACGCTGCTTCTCTGCTGCACCGCAGTAACAGCAGCCACCGTGCTACCTAGCTGAATGTCAATGACTGTGAATATGATTATAGCCTATTCATGGATTCAGATGGGTGACTTGATAGTGGTTAATAGCCTTGGATGCGCCAAACTGTTTGAAGCAGCACAAGTAGAACACTGGGTGTGTTTGTGCACGGGCATGTATTTGTGTGTGTGTGTGTGTGTGTGCACAGTACTGTAGGTATGCTGCATATCTTATCAGGCTGCTGTTCATGCATTATAATTCTTGCCATAAGCAACTTACAGCAGCGTGCCATGTAGTGCTGATTTGCCCTCTTTATTTTTGTGCATGTGTGCTGTTTTGGGTTGTGTGTGTGTGTGTGTGTGTGTGTGTGTGTGTGTGTGGGTATGAAGTGTATTACAGCTGGGTAAATATTTAATATGATCTTTTATCACATAACAAGGTTCTGTCAGGCAAACTAATGAGTCCAAGCTCATGTGTGAGAGATCTAAGACTTTTCAATAATTTCATGTTTTTCATACCATGTAATATATATCAGTATTGGAGCATTTTCAATAATACTGTAACATTCATTTCAGCCATATTACCTAGGTCAAAACTTACTGTATGTGTGCTCCAAGATTGTGGAGGAGCTAATTTGAAAGGAAAAAAATAGAATTTTTTGATTTGGAATAATTAAAAAATCTATTTACATATTTGTGATTAAGAAAAAAAACACATGTGGTACTTGTTGTCAATGATTACACACAGTGAAGGACATGTCCCTCAAACAAGCTGAGTCAGCTGTAACAGCTTATGCCACATGTTGAGAATTGTGTGAAAACGAGTTAACAAGCGAGCAGAGAAGTGATTTAATACATATCTACAATATCTACAGTATGATGCATTGTGAATGAATGAAACCCATATTGCCCAAAAAGCATAAAAAACATCATCAACCTTACATGACACACATAATACAGCATAAAACATAAACATCATAAAAAGCATTATTTTGGGAAATCGATAACAGACATCAAGTGTAAGTATAAGAAACATGAATGAATGGGAATGGTTAAAATATCCAGCTTTTGTTGCTTTAAGTGGTTGTATTGAAATGATGCAGAGAAGAACGGAACCAAAACTTCATTATGTCCCCTGTGAAAAAGAAAATGCATTTAAATGAATTTAAGCATTTGGAAATGTCATGATCATATTTGTAGAAGGAACTAACTGCTCCATCCCTCCATCGACACACTACTTATCTCGTCTCTGCAGGACAGATGTGAGACTGATTAGTTGGATTGGATAGATCCTGAAAGTTTGGACAGTTTTGAAACTTCTCTGTTCACTGATATAAATATATTGCTGATCTGAGATGGAACAAGTATTATTTCTACATCCTCTTTGCTTAATGAGTGGGTTGTTGAAAGCAGCCATCTCCTGCTTACTGACTCTTTTTGTGTGTGTGTGTATATGTGTGTGTGTGTGTGTGTGTGTGTGTGTGTGTGTGTGTGTGTGTGTGTGTGTGTGTGTATGTGTGTACTCCTCAGGGTGAACCAGAACCGTTTGAGGAGACCAACGTGGACCGTCTGATGAGCTCTCTGGGTTACGGAGGCGGATCTACTGGCACGGCGAACGGCAGCCTGGGGGTGAAGGCTCACCGCGGCTCGGACTCCTCCACACTCAGCTCTCAGCCGTCCATTGACGAGGTCCGCACACAGATGCATATGTTGCTAGGCAACGCCTTCAGCTTGGCACCCCCGGACCACGACCCACCCTCCCCACCAACCAAGTAAATTTATAGTTTTTGTTTTTTTTTCATTTTTGGCACAACTGCATGATTTACAGTATTGTGTAAGGGAAGAAAAGAGACAGAGGAGCTTAATGGTCGGTTTAAATTTGTACATTTCCAGAAAGTGAAGTATCTGTTTGATTATACTCTGCACAAAGACTGAACTCAAGAGAATAGAAACATTTAATATTGCTTTTGACCGTCCTCTCTCACCAGCAGCCACCACCATCACCACCACCATGCCCACAGCGCCTACAACCCGTCCCACACCAGCCACTACAGCGACGGGGTGACCAGCGCCCCGGGGACCATGAACCACCCCTGTGGAGGCAGGCAGAGGAGCGCAGGCTACGAGGACATGCATCAGTGTAGCCTGCCCAAACCGGTAAAGCACAAACATAAAAACATATAAGAGAACAAGAGAATAAGATAGTTTGGATTTATTATGATTATTATTAGTATTGTAATCAGTCTCAGAGATGTCTTCTTTCATCTCAGTTGAATGGAGGTGAATGCAGTTTTATGTCTGGTGTTCACAGCAGTGAAAAATGTCATTTAAAAAATTCAACAAAAACGTCTTCCTAATATATGATAGGCTTCACTGTCCATTAGCTGTGTTCAGTGGGACTATTTCTTCAGAGGATAGTAGCTCTAATAAAAACTCACAGAGAGATCAATGGAGGAAATACAGTAAGATAGATCTACATTGACATGATACGATTACTCATAAAGAAATATTAAAAGCAGGAAAAGGTAAAATATATACCTGTGGCAAGTACGCATTTTATATGATAGACTTTTTTGGGTCAAATCAAATCAGTTGGGTCTCTCCTTCACAATAGAAGCAGATTTAAGAATAAAGTCAGCTGTTTTTTTTGTATATTTCTCTCATTGTCAATAATTCCCATGAAAAGACCAAAACAAGATGATGATAGTCTATCCCTGAATTCTTCATGACTTCCTTATCCTGTGGCACCCGCTGATTACTACTGTGTTAAATCTTTAAAAAACCAGATCATAAATATATAATTTCATCTTTTCAAAAAAGGCTCGGTAATTTCCTAAAACAGCTGGGCCACTGTAGTTCTGTTACAAACATTACTCAAACAGGAAGAGATGGGACTATTTTTAGGAAAGAAGGATTACCGTTATACACATTTAGTGGTACAGCTAGTTTTTCCAACAACAGGACAGTGTATTTAGGATCGTCACAGTTGCCTTTAGATTTGGAAAAGTATAGATTGGTATTGTCAGTGTTGTACTTCAGTGTCTAATCAGGATTCACTTCATGTTACAGAAGCGTTTAGTAAACAAATCACAATGCCATGCTGTCATAACCACGCAGAGCAGAGTGGAAAATTGCTCTGTAGTGCCGATCAAAAACTAAAGCCTTTTTGCCAAGCCTGTGATAAACATTCAGAATTTGCATAATTAAGCAGTTATCTGTCGACTCCAAATTCACACCTTTACTTTGCTAAATTGTGAATGCACTCAAAAAGAGGATTCAAAAAGAGCATGGACATTGAGAAAAGCTTGTCAGTGTGTGTGTGTGTGTGTGTGTGTGTGTGTGTGTGTGTGTGTGTGTGTGTGTGTGTGTGTGTGTGTGTGTGTGTGTGTGTGTGTGTGTGTGTGTGTGTTGCCAACAGCGGAACGGCAAGGGAGAAGCTTTACAGAGATTAAAGGGAGTGAGGATTGAACACCCACCAGCAAATAAAGTTGCCTCATGCAGCTTCAGTCTTGTTTGTACTGCACTCTGATCAGACATCAGATTTTTTCTAAACCCTCTGTGTTTGTCAGGATCATTTTATTGTTGCTTCAAGGTTGTCTCGTACATCATATTATCCAGACGCTACTCTAATAGATTTCTAAAATCATATTTGTATGGCCTGCGCAGGGTTTCCGGTTCACCCAGCTTCCTGATATGGGAATCGGTTCTCCGCCGCCGCTGATCCCCTCAAGACCGGGACCACCGCCTGGGACCTCGCTACGACGGTACCACACATCAATAAGAAGAAAAAAAACATTAGAAAAGAAAAAGAGGAAAAAAAGCAGATAAAGTCAACTCATAAAAGCAAGGAACAGTGTGTACCCTCTGCAAAGGACTGAAGATACACTGTGATGTAAAAATGCTTCATTGTGTTGGAACATTTTATCCAGAGAACAAACTTAAAGGATATGTACACATATGGCATTTAAAAGCAATCCAGAAAGACTCCACAGCCAATCAAAACACAGCACCGGGGCAAAACACTGTATCAAATAAATAAATAAATAAATGTAGAGGACACAAGAGGAAATAGATACAGAATATTATACAGGCGTTTGAACCGATTGCCCTCCTCATCCGCCCTCTATTTCTGCCTCTCACTTCCCTCTCTCTAACTCTCTCTCTCTCTTAGGCTCATATGCTAGTCTGCATCATTTGGACCGAGCTGCTTCTTCTTCATTTAAATGCTGTTGCTGTGTGCACCGTGTTGCTGGGCACTTTAGCACTGCAGAGAGTGATTGACTGTTCTGCTGCTTTGGATTGCATAATAAAGGGGCATGTTCGCCATCTAGTGGGCAGACTGGGGAAAATAACCGCTGCAAGTAAACATGTTCACCCCCCCCCCCCTCTCTTCCCCTCAATGTGCTGCAGACTGACAGGGACAGCTATCTGCAGGAAAATGCAAGAACAGTAGCTGATTATTCATCTAATAAATTATAATGTCATTATTTAGGATTTCATTTAGATATGATTTAGCGGTTGAGAGAGACAGCTATGTTGCTTTTGTACTGCTCTAATTGCTGCTAATGTATTTTAGACTCAGGGTCAGGGGTGTGTGAGCATTACTCTTGCTTTAAAAGCAGAAATATAAAGTCATAATCAGCCAGCTCATCATACATCAACTCCTGTGTGCCTCCGGGGAAAGAAGGAGCGCAGCATTTTAAATCCTCTTTAGTATGCAACACAAGACATGACTGTGCACAATGCATTATGGTCCTGAACTCGGGCAATGACATCATCTGTCCTCTGGCCCCTTACTGTAGTGTAACATGTAAAACAGCCAGTGCTGCTACAGTGGAGAGGAGGAGGAGGCTGCACTGTAGAGGAGGGGGGGAAATTCTAGAGGGGGAGAAATGCTGAATTTATTTATTTTTATTGGCCTAAAATGTAAATGTAAATATACTGACTCTAAATATACTGGAATCAGCTTATAAAATACAGAAGTGTTGTAGAATTTTTATTAGTAGTGTTTTATTTAGTCATCATAACACAACAAACAGAAAGTACTTACAGTATACAATAACTATATAGATTCTAAATAACAGCATTAAGTAATTAATGCATGATGTTAATGACTTAAAAGGTAAATGTAAATGTAGGGTGCTAAAACTTCCCAATCACATTTTAGTTACAGTAATCATGGAGGATGGACAAAAAGCCTTTCACACCTCCGTATAACACATTGTGTTGTAATTATACAAAAACCCAAAAATCTCATTTATATGTGTGTACCTCCTCACCCTTCACAGTGGGAAAACACATCAAGTAATATTCTAATATTGTATTCCTCTAATAGGCATTAGTATGCTGTGCAGTTGCTGTGTGTGTTACAGACCTTGGCTTGAATATTTTTCATATAATTAGTCCATAATTTCTGTGTCTATGGGAATCTGCAATTATAAATTTTTTAAAAAGCCAAACATGAAGCAGGTCTGATGAGTACATGCTGGTCATTAGTTCTAACTATGTGGGTTTGATACTAAAGCAGATGGATTAGTTAATTGTTCTGCTGATAGAGTGCTTGTTTCCAGTGTAAACACTTCAACTACTTTTACATCTCACATTTCAGTTGCTATCACTGCTTTCAGGCCAACTAACACTTATTTTCAATTATTTACAGTTTGCATCTGGCACTATAATTTCATCTGAAATTTCACTTGCTTTCATCATTTATGCTTCAACTGCCAGTTCAACTCCTTTTATTTCTTACTTTTTAAATAACACTTCAGCTGCTTTCAGTGCTCTCTGTGCTTTCAGAGATTACACATCAAATGATATCAACTACTTTCAGCTCTTAGACTTTGAGTTTAAACACTCTTTTCGGTGCTTCTACTTCAATTGACACTTCAGCTCCTTTCAGTGCTTACATATAAACTGATGCTTAAACTTGAATTTGAATTTTTAAACCTTTTCAGAGATCACACATCAGCTGATTTCAACTGCTTTCCGTTCTTAATCTTTGAGTGTGAACACCGCTTTCAGTCCTTCAACTTCAATTGACACTTCAACTGCTTTGAGTGATTCATCATTTTCATGACATTTAACCCTGTTTGCATTGTTTGCTCCTGAGAGAACACTCAATTCTTCTTCAGCAAATGTGAACACTTCTTGTTGAAATTATGTTCTAGTTTTATTTTCTTGATTCATCCACCTGACTGCAGCAGAAAATTAGACATAATCAAATCTTTCCTCCTCACTTATAATAAAAATAAAAAAAACCTCAATCAAGTGTAACACATTTACACCTCTCCCCTCCCTAATGACCTCCTCTCCTCTTCATGGGGAGTCAGTTTAATGTGGCTGCTGACAGATACAATGCTAATTTGTGCTAATGCTGTCTGTTTACATTACAACGTGTGTCCCTCCTCTGCTCCCGACAGTTCCACTCCTGATGTTAGTCTGAAACCTCGTGTGTCAGAGGCCTCGGACCTGCAGGCCCAGCAGCACAACGGCGCCCCCTACCTGCCACTGTCTAGGACGCCATTCCCTGCTGTCACTGTCGACCAATCCATCGCCAACTACTCAGGTAAGACGCAGAGTTGTAGTGTGTTGAAGTGCAGAGGTCAAGATAGGAGCCAAATGTGGGCTGAATAAGTTTAATATATCTGTTATCACATTTCACAGGAAATCCAATAACAGCAGTGTACGCTATATCAGCCAACCGCCCGGGTTACTCAGACTACTTCGTCATGTCACCGCCATCTTCATACCGTAGCCCGTCCTGGATGTCCTACCCACCCGAGCAAGAGGACCTGCCGCGGCAGTGGAACGACACACCGGTGAGACGCATGCAGAACATACTGTACACAGCTTGTGTCGTTTAAAAGAGTACGAGCTGTCTCTGTGAGTGTGTTTATTCAGTGTGTGTGTGAAGCAGTTTCTTCATCTCTCCCCGCAGAACTCACGTCACCTTGAAACCATCTGCTGAAGTCGTCGGCCTGTGACACTGAGTGGAAACAGCCGATAGCTCGGTGGGTCAGCTCAGGACTGCATGTCTTAGTTATTGCAGCACATTTTCAAGCTTTTCATCTTATTTTTATTCATATTTGATCAAGAATAAAAAGTAAATACACGTAATTATCAATCAAAAACATTGAGTCTTTAAACATATTACTTTAAATCACCCTGAGAAGAATACTCCAGCAGTGTTAAGTTCATGGGGTTTTTTTGTTTGCTTTGGTGATTTCTATCTTGCTAGTGTTGCCTGTGGTGAGTTATTCTATCCAGACAGCAGAAACATTTGCTGTTTTGGAGTTTATGTCACAGAACAGCCTGCAGGGGAAAGTGTGACAGGATCAAATATCTGCAGTGGTGCTCAGAGGAAGGCAAAAAGCTGTACCTGGACTCACACTGAAGCCCATTTAAAAAAGCATTTTGAATCCTGTGCAGGGAAAGAAAATTAAAACCTGATGTGGTGATAAAGGCTCTGACCTTTTATATGCATGCTGTAGCAGCGATTTAATTGAAATGTCAAATGAAACACTTGCAAAGTAAATCCTACAAAAACAAGTAGTGGAAATGTTTTTTCTCTTCACTGGGAATCATTCCAGCGACTTCTAATGAGATCTGAATGATGATTTGTATCCTCTCACATGTGCTCACTGTGTTCTCCTGCAGGTGTCTCTTTGGATTGGCAGAGGGCCTCCCTCTCACTGAAGACTCTCCGGAGCTTTATCGCCCCATCCTTCACTTCAACCTGGCCTTCCTCCTGTCTGATTCATTCACCACCAGTGGACCCCCTCTGCCCCACTTTATCTCTTCCTCCCTTTTCGACATTCCTCTCTCAACCCCGCTTCCTCTGCAGCTCTAAGTCTTTCTCATCCTGCAGCCTCAGCCAGAGCTCCCCTGCCCCATAAGCCCCTTTACCTGGTCACAGCTCTGCTTCAATCTCCTTAGCAATGCAATTGCTCAGCCATAATTCTCTCTCTCTCTCTCTCTCTCTCTCTCTCTCTCTCTCTCTCTCTCTCTCTCTCTCTCTCTCTCTCTCTCTCTCTCTCTCTCTCTCTCTCTCTCTCTCTCTCTCTCGCTCTCGCTCTTTCTTTCTGTATCCTCTCTGCTCCCTGAGCCCCTGGCCTCACCGGGCCCTCACCGGCCCCCTCTGGGCCACTAGTCACTATCTCTATGTAGACTGCCTCCTCTGTACAGCAAGAGGCCCCTCACACTGCTGGACTGAGCTGAGCTGAGCTGAGGTGAGCTACGTGAAGCTGTACTGTCCCTCCCTGCGTGGGTGAACAGGGTGAGTACAGTACAGTACAGGCACATGCAGTGTGAACAGGGCGGGGGGGGGGGGCGACCTTTCCACCAGTCCTCTGCCCCAGCAAACATCGTAGAGTAAAACTGCCACCTGCCCAGCACACGATGGCACACAGCGGTGCGTGATCAGTACAGTAGTGCCCCAGCCATGGCCAGTAATCTATCCCTCCTTTGTACTGGACTGGACTGGACTGGACTGGACCATCCTGGACTTGCCCCCGAAAAAGTCCACCATGAAGCCAGGAAAAGCTGGACTGACTTAAAACTGTGCTTTTTTTTGATGAATCCAAATTCCTATGTAAACCTTCTACAGCTGGTTACTATGTGTATTTTAAACTTAAGTGAGGAAAAAAAAAAAATCCGAGGAAAAAAAGAAAAAAAACAACTTAAATCTCTCGTCTTGAGCTGTCTCAATTTTAAGTTTTTGGATATTTGTGTGCTTCGTCTTTTACTTTTGTGCATTGATTATTATTATCAATGGATTACTGTACAAAAAAGATGTAGTGAGTGCTTCTCTATCACTCACCTTTTATTTCAAGGCAAAAAAATATCGTACATTCTTCAAAGCAGAGAAATCGGCAGCTTAGTTGTCTGTGGTTATGATGGCATTTCTGTACTTTTAAAGAAGAATTACTTCGTTTTACCTTTTTCCTTCATCAGACTCAGCAATGAAAACAAAAATTAGTCACTTTGTTCTGTCAATCATCTAATTATGAAGTTTTTGTCTGCTAACCATTAGGCAGACCTGGGTCAAATCACACGCAGGCTTGAGGGTTGGCAGTCCGTTGCGGAGGCCGTTGGACACTTCATGAGAAGCAAAAGATAAAAACAATTGCCATATGATGAGAAGAGTTCACTTACGGTTTGACTCAGGTCTGATACTATTATGTGAACACACCAGTATTCTTAGAAAAACAGTTCTTTTACTTGAAAGGTGTCTACTGTATTCTACTGTATAAGGACTTTTGACTTTTTAGTTATTTTGGTCTTAATGGAGAGATCAGTGGGATGAATATGTGATCACTGGATTATGGTGTAGTACTGTTTAAGGGGATTGAAGGGCTCGGATGAGCTGTATATGTACGATTCAATGTATTTCTGTATATAGCAGATGATTTAAGGAAGAGAGTTATGCAAGTACTGCGGGAGGGAAACTTTGCTCGATGTTGTTCCGATGCCATTTTTTTTCTTCCTTTTTAGTTTCACTGCGTTTATGAAGAAGGGCGGTCAGACTGTTTTTCGGTAACTTCTCGACTTTCTGAAGGATGCCACATGTCAGTATCATCCGGATCATCTTGTTCCATAGTATTACCTACACAGCATAGTAAATATTACAGATAATATATTACACAAGAGAGTGTGTGTGAGTTTAGAGGGACATGCAGAAGGAAGGCACTTGAGCAGATCTTACCCTGCATTTATAGCATTCTTCATGTTTGAAAAAAGCTAATATAGCCATATTAGTGGATATTAATGCAATTGTTTTTTGTCATACAACGAATGTCACAGTCTAAATTATATTTACCCTCATTTTTGCTGAGGAGAACTGAAAATCTGTGAGCGCGCTGTATTGTAAGGCTCCTCATCATTTAGGTGGTACTAAAGGAGATTATAGCCATATATTAACTTTACCAAGCGGACATAAAACAGATGAGATATACAGTGTTATGTCAAAAGTGGTAAATGATACCAAATGAGAGTATATTAGATAATAAATGATGAGGCAGGAGAGAAAAGCCTTATGTAGAGAAGATAGTATAGTAATGTAAAATTAGGATAGTAGTAGTTTTACATGAAATGAGCGCTTTTATTAAAGAGAGCCCAAATCTTGGCAGAAAAGAGAAGAATCAATGCAAAAAAAAATTGCTTCAGATTCTATTAATTTTACAAATTCTTTCTACTAAGTCCAAAATTGTAAATGCATAATCAGAGTATTTACAAAATTATGATTCATCTTTTTGGGATCTACAGGCAGCCCTGTTTGTAGCTACTTGTGAAATTTTTAGGGTTCTAACAACCCCGGAAAAAGAAAGAGTTTATATTGTACAACTACACACAAATTAAACAATTTTTAAAGCCTGGTTCTAATATTTTTTAAGGTTAGTTTGACAGTTTTATGCCAAAAACATCAAATATGCCTGTATTTCTTTACCAGAATTATAACCCTTGGCTTTAAAACAGTACTTACAGAGGTAGAATTTACACATAATATATTACAGCTGTTAAATTAATGTAGAGATTGTGAGAATGGGGTAAAAACATTAAATTATTTCAAGGTTTTGGTTGTGAAGGGTTGCTTTTGGGGGACTTTTGACCTCAGTATTTCTAAAATCCTGACTACAGCCCTGCCTTTTTAATTGATTTACAGCATATATTTGAAATATAAGTAATACATTTAATATTCAAAATGAAGACAGACCGTCCTCTTCCTCCCCTTTCTGAATCTAGGCCTGCACATGATACAGATTAGATGTGAATATTATATGTTAAAGACAGCAGAGGTATAGATAGATAACAGTACTGGAGCATTATGAGCTCACAAGGGTTGCTTCTAGTGTGTTTTGAATCATCATTATCATTACTTGAAATCTGCAGCAAAAGATCAGATTTTAACTCATATTCACTGTACAAAACAAGGTTGAGGTGAGACCACTTCCACTAATGTTGATTTTATTTAACTCCATGGTGTAGAGAAAGAGGGTGGGGGTTGGGGGGTGTGGTTTTTTTTCGCTTTTGAAGAAAGACACTTGATGCTATGCTATTATCAGTTGACGTGCAATGTTTGTGCTTTTACACGGGTAGCGGCGAGATGCTTTTATTGAAGACGGACTCTGGGGACGGACCGACCGTCAGTAGGTTTTTTTCTGCCGTTTGAGCCATGTCATGACACTGTGATGTCATGGCGGCGCTGATGATGTCACATTATCGTCACTCGGGGGGGGCTGGGGGTTGATGAGGTCACGGTGACGACAACAAATGAATGCTGTTGGATGTAGTTATGCAGAAAACTTTTTGGTGAATTTAAACAATAAAGACAAATTACAATTCTCGGCTCTTGTGCTTTTATTTTGTTGTTTATTTGACTTTTCACTTTGTATTTGTTCTACAACAAATACACACATGCTCGTATTATTAATTCATAAGCTGCTGTGCTGAATTGTAGTAGTGTCATTTGCCTATTCAACCACTAGAGGGAGGTAGACACATACAGTACAGGCTCAACAGTCAGTCTTCTAAAAATCCTTCCTGCCACTGATTAAAAGAACTTGTGCCTCTACTTTTGTGCGTTTTCTGCCGGCAGCGACACACAAAAGTAAAATAAAAACATTCTCTTTCAAGGTGAGTCCCTTCCATAATGAATAAAACATATTTAGAGAATCATTTCCGTTCCTGAGATGAAAGCCTAGCTGCTGTAACAGCTTCCTGTCAGTGACCTCGACTCATCAAATGCGAGCATGCTTGTAGTCGCTGAGGCCGGATTTGAGGCCGCGGTGAGGACTGATCTGTGTAAATTGCAGCAGACACAACCATGAATCACTGCCGTACACAGGCATCCCCGCTTGTTGTGCCTCTGGTTGTAGCCTGAAGCGATGTGTCGCTTTGGAGAATGACACTTTTTTGTAATGAAATCAAAGGAAACGCTCACTAGGAAGACAGAGGCTGGTTGTCACAGATTTGTGTTTCGTTACTGTACTCCAGATCAAGACAAAGACAAGTTTCCAGGGCTGCAACAGCTATTTGTGAATCCATTCTCCAAGTTTGTGTGAAATCCATTAAAAGTTCTTACAAAGTGCTTTCAAACTTCAATTGGGTTTCAACGTTAAAACTTAAGAAACTTCGGAAGCACCTGTAGTGTCCACGCAAAAAAAAATAAATAAAGATTTGGACATATTTACTTGGGTACTGAATGAATGAATGAGATTATGGATGCAGGTGTTCTCAGCATTAGAGATAGGGTTAGTTAAATGTTCAGACATCTGGGGGAGGCTAGGAGTAAAGCTGCTGCTCCTCCGCATCGGTTGGAGCCAGCTGAGGTGGTTTGGGCACCTACTCAGGATGCCTCCCCGATGCCTCCTTTTAGAGGTGCAGGTGCACGTCCTGCTGGGAGGAGACCCTGGGGCAGACCCAGAAGATGCTGGAAGGATTAAATATATAACTCCTGGCCTGGGAATGCCTTGAGATCCCCCAGGAGGAGCTGAGGGAAAATGGATGGATACTTAAAAAAAAAATGTGACAATGTTGGTGTTAATTTAAGCTGCATTCATTGATTTTATTGGTTTTTGGACTCTTTGTGTTCTCTTGGTTCCCAGTGTGTTTTCCAGTTATTTGTTTTTGCTTAGTCATATTTGGGCTTTGTGAGTGTGTTTTGTGGGTTTTCCTCGTGCACTCCTCTTCACACCTGTCCTGCATTTCCATCATTAGCCCAGCCATGCTCCTTGTTGTCTTCCCTAACCAATCAGCTGCCAGCCTGCCCTCGGATTGTGCCACCTGTTCCCTGTTGTTTATCAGCTTGCTTTGTATTTAAGTCTCGGTTTTCTGTTCAGTCTTTGTTGGATCCTTTGTCACTTGCGTTGCTGTCTCTTGCATTTAGGTCCACCTGCTCCACTTTCCATGACACGGTGGAACAAACTGAAAACAACACTGACATATTATCACCTTTATAAATCTGCTTATTTACATCTAAAGCACACACAGTGCAACATTGCCATTTAGGCACCAGTTACCTCTTTAACAGTTAAACGCTCAACTGTGTTCACTAACTAGTCACTGACTGTCTAGCATCTGGTGCTGGACAGGTAGTGTGCAATCTATTTTTAAAACATCTGGAAATGAGATTTGGGAAATCTGAGCAGAACTTGTAATCTGAAAGAACCCAAAACAATGAGCTAAAAGAGATTCAGGCACTCTTTAGAGCTGAGGGAAAAAACTGCAGATTTGAGTTTGGCATCATAAGCTACTCCTATAATCATTTGATCCACTGTTTATACCGAGATAACAATTACTGCAACTTCTAAATTCATCACTGCACACATGCAAGAGTTCTGTTCGCTCCTATTCTCAGGGGGGGTTGAGGAGGCTCATTTGGACAGCGTGAAATGAAGCTCAACATGATGTAAAAGGCTTTGGAAAGCTTTGATGGGCTCTGTGCAAACACTGTACAGGCTGCCTTTGTGCTTGCTCAGGTGCCTTGTGTTTGTGATATTCTTCATCCTGTCTTGGCTTCGGTCAGCTTGTCTCTCCGGTGCTAATCCTCTGCGCTCTCATGCAGGAGGTTGATGTTATACTCAGCTAAAACCTGCCAGAATTCGCCCAGAGCAGCATCTTTTGGCCAATAGTTCCCCCAGCAGCTGTAAGCGTGTGTGTGTGTGTGTGTGTATGCACATGTGTGTGTCCTGCCTGTTAGATGATGCTGTCTCAGCTCTATGCGCGCTATAGCACCAGTGTAATGAGCACTATTTAACGGCTCTGCACTGCACTATCTATGTGCAGTATGTGTGTGCATGTATATATGTGTGTGTGTCTGTGTGTGTGCTTAATTTCTCTAGCCAGTAATTAATGGCTAATCTCTCTAAGTCAAACAAATGGGAATTAAAGAGCGGGCTACTCAGCTGAAGATCAGAGCATGATTTCAGGGCTTACACTGCTCAGAGGAATTAGATACACACACACACACATACATACACTATTCTATTCAATTCAATGAGTAAATTAGCACACACAACAGCAACAGCAATAACCCCCCATCCCCCCACCCCTCCCTGATGGTTCTTCAGTGTTGTCTGAGTCAAGCCTGTGTCAAGTCCAGCTTTCATTTTCCAGCGCGGGGCTTTCTAGTAGTTATCACTGACGGCCTGACTCCTTCTCCCTGAGGCTGCCATTGTTTAATAAGAGGTAAAGAGACAAATAGAGAGACAGGGAGGGGTGAGGAGGAGGAGGAGAGAGAGAGAGAGAGAGAGAGACAGATTGGGAAGAGGAGGAGACAGAGACAGAAGAAGAGAGAGGACTGTTTAGCCGGCGTTAATTAAGTTTGGACAGGCTCTCCAGGGGACCATTATGAAAGTCTTATCTGCTAATAAGAAAAAGAAGACGGTGTAATTACAGTTCTATATACAGGAGAGGAGAAGAAGAGGAGAGGGGGGGGGGGAGTGCAGACAGGAGTGAAATATTACTCATTCACACTATCTGCATTTGTTTCCTGTTGTTGAGCAGCGCTTCTTTTAACAATGGATCAGGAAGTAAAATAGACTGTGGTGCAGACTGAAGGCAATGAAAGTAGGAGATGTTTGGGTGAGTCATTTGAACACAATAATCATCAGTTTGTCTCCAGCAGATCGTGTAATTTACTGTTAAAGGGTTAGTTCACCCAAATTACGAAAAGACGTAACTGCTCACTCACCTGGAGTTGAATATAGCCATGTAAATAATGTAGTTTTTATATCTCCAGGTTTTGAGATATAAGCCATGTCTGTGAGATTTCCTTCCCCACTGCAATAAAATGTGGTCCGGATGGAATAAAATCAACTCAAATAAACTTTTAAATCGATTTTTGCACAGAAGGAGTTTGGATTTGTCCCCAATCCGACTAGAAAATCATCATACAACCCTCTCTCCTGCTTCCTGTTTCTCTGTCTGTAACTATCACTATCTAATAAAGGGAAAATGCCAAATTATTAGAAAATATGTATTTAATTTCAAGAATAATGTGCTGTAAAGACCTTATAAGAACCTGGCAAACTGCACTAGATGAACTGTAGTTGTTCAGTAGAAATAGTTCCAAAAATAAAATCCGACATACCGCCTCAGATTCCTGTGAACTCAATTATCCTCCATGTCTGCCCACTCACCTTACTCTGACCATCTGTAGCCTGTTCTGAAAACAGTCTGTTGGCCAGAGAGTCTGGCCACAACCCTGAGGGACACACACACACACACACACACACGGAGTAAACACTCCTACTGCTGGTTTGTTCAGCATGAGGTTTAAGATTGTGTGTGCTCCAATGACCCGACCACAAAGGACTCTGTTTTTCCCATCGGCAACTCTGTCTGGCCCTGCAGTCAGCCTGCACCTCATGCCCCCCACCAATGTACCTGATATAGCAGCAAGGAGTAGACACTTCCAGCCTTCCTCGGGGGCAGGTTCCAGCCTGCCTGCCCAAGACGTGTGTAACATCTTTTGGTGGTTTCACAGTGTCTGCTCTGCTTCTTGTTTCGCCTCGGGTCAATTGCAGATCTAGCAGTAGAACAGACACAGTGGTGAGGTCTGTCTCTGCCTTTCTGCCTTAATAAGATTAGATACATAATTGTCATTGTATGCACGCAACAAGATTTCATTTGGTGCCTCTCAGTAGATAATGTCAAAAGATGGACAAACCACATTTTTAGTCAAATGTAAGCAGGTTACAACAATTCTCATTCACAACTTCGACCTTTATAATAATTCTGTGGATGTGCAGCTTCTGTGTGTCAGGCTTTCTGTGCATCACACACACACATCTCACACATTTATACTCTATAAGTAGCTATAAGTATGCATTCTAAATAGTATTAATTAATCAACATAAATTGGCAGGAAAGTTTCTACAACCTTTCAAACCAATATATAAACACAAACAAAGCATAAAAATTATTTAAAAAAGAAAATATACATTTTTTTTAAACATGCAAGCTCAGTTGCTATCAGCTAATTAAAATGACAATGACTGAGAAAAAGGCTGTAGAGTCCCCATACTGTTTTTAAGGTGGAGTCCTACAACAACCAGAATGCATTGCACACCTCCTGTTCAATCAGACTGAATGACTCTACTGACAATGTGTGCACGGCCAGCAGAGCACCAAAGACAAAGTTAGTGAGCAGCAGCATTATATGTCTTAACTGAGGCTTATTTTTATTCATAAAATGCTTTTCCTCATGAAGTCTAGATATATATATATAGTTTGCAGGGATCATAACACAAATGGCGAGAGTGAGTTAACATTATGTTGATTGCAAACTTACATAACACTATGTTGGTGCTGCACACTCCCACTGGATGCAGCCACAAGTTACAGGTAACACAGTCACTGTTGTTTTGTATTCAGACTGGCAAATCTGATACAATACTCTGCCAGAAAACAAAATCGATTTACCAAAGCACCACAAGCAGAGTTTCTGCCTGTCTCCATTCCCCCTGACCATCCTCACTGGTCCATGCTGCAACCGCCTGTCTGCTGTTAAAGCTCCAGTGGTCGCTTCCTCCTCCATACTCTGTTCTGTCTGATTACACAGCACTATATCCAGCTGTGTAAGGTGTAATAGTTGCGCCACATCTCTGCTCTGATATTATATTGTAAAGGTGGCTGTTTGTTTGTTCCAGTGGTCGCTTCCTGCTCCAGACTCTGTTGTTTCTGTTTCAACAGCACAATATTGAGTCTCATATTATAAAACTAGTATTCCTCTAAAAATACTGATATTTTAGTAGAATGATATTTTTTTGTGTAATTAGCCCTGTTGCTACTGTAATATGGACAATGGAGTATTTTGAGAGACCCACACATTACCGTCCTGAAGGCACCACTACAGAAAATGAGGAAACATAGTTTGTAGTCTGAGGCAGATCTCCAAAGTCTGCCGGTTGACGGTTAAATCAGTGGGGAGTTCTGGGTGCAGGCAACATGGAGGGAAGTTAAACATTGTTCATTTGCTACCCACATTATATTGATACAATGCTGGTTGAAAATCAGCAAAGTTTCCCTTTAAGTCATTTTAATTTTTTAATTTTGAGAAAGTAATGGCCTTATTTTAAAATGCTGGCACAAATGTATGATCAAAAATAAAGTCATCTTTAATAATGTTAGTTTCCTGCTATCATAATGCATCATTTATCATAAAGAATGTGAGAGATTAACAGAGTGTACATACAGGGAGGATTTTGGTATCCAGGATTCATTCAACTTATGAGTTTGCATGAAACATTAGAAAGGCAGAGCTGAAAACTACATTCAAACTCAGAATAACATATATACCACATAAAAATTAAAAGAAAAGATTTACATTATTTTTCCACAATGCAACATGTGGCAGAGATGGAGAGGTTAGTCACATTGAAAAAATTATGTTAAAAAGTTGAACACTGAGAGCCAGTATAATACCTTCCAAAATACATGGCCTGTCAGCACTGTTTAATGTAACCTGAGCTTCACTGTATTAGCATATAGAGCATGAATACAGTTATGTGGACACACCCAAACATAACATTGAACACATCATTCTAAAACGAGGAGCATCCACTCTTCTGGTTTCATGCTTCATAACATTTTGAAACCTAGCTGCAGAGATATATCAATATATCATCAATATCTGCTTTGACATTAAAGGGACACTGCACCAATTTTTAAACATGAAGTACAATTTAGTCTTTATGTTGGGTACTATTCATCCTCTAAAACAGTTAAGAAATTGTAGTGAAAATAACCTAGACAATGGCGGTCTAACGAAATGATGCTCGGCAAGTTGCGTTATGGAAAGTGTAGGAGGAGTTTTCACAGCTTGACCCATAGTAGAGTCACAAAATCAAGATATCTTGTCCTTTGCTGCTTCAATTCTAAAAATTCTTCATGCAATCTGTCTTTTGCATGCTCCCCAACTTTACAGATATGCAACAGTATATCATTGGAATATTCTTTTTGGATTGATTTGAGAAGAGATGCTAAAAACTAACCATGAAAATCAGCCACATAGCAATGTATGGCACTATGTACTGAAGTGTATAATTCATATAACATACCCCTCCTAAAAGGTCCAATAAGCACTTACTGACCCCTCTTTAGTGTTCATAATTAAACATGCTGCATTAATACAATAGGGACCATGTTACTGGAACTGGTCCCCTGTTTGATTTTGGCCCTGAGGTACTTTTTTATGTGGATTGATGATTTTTAATCATAATTACACTGGCTGAGGCTCCGCTGGCTTTTTGCTTCATTTACTCTTTGAGCATTTTGTGCATGAACCTTATAACAACTGCTTAACAGGCTAAGCAGATACAGGAGATCACCAGTAGATGGCACTGTGTGATACACTTGGAGAAACAACAGACCACCACCGCCACTACCACAGCCACTGAGAAAAGTCCTCCAAAATCCCAAACTCTTGTTTATACAGCCATACAATACATGCAGTGGTTTACAAGAGACTCAATTATATCAGACGTCTTTATCACCCGTTGTCATTTCTGTAGAAATCTGCATTTTTCCATCAAAAAGAGAGAACTGTGGACCACATGTTGCACAACTCATTTGGACATGTGGCTCCAAAAGGTCTAATTTTCAGGGAAGCAAAGGAGAAACAGTGTCATCATGTGTCATTATACAAAGATTCTCAGTGGGTGTAAAATTCCCCGGAGGCAGATAAGTGGCTCCAGACACTGACAGGCATCATGTACATCAAACTCCAAAATAGCTCACTGGGGACAGGAAGAGCTTTTGAGAACACATACATCTTCCCATTAGCATGATAAGACATATGGGGGCGATTTAAAACCCAGTCCAGTGGCACTTGTCAGCTGAAAATATAAACTCTACCCCCTTTTAGTGCTCTGATTTGTGTGTGCATTGTGGAGGAAAGTCATCATTTACTTCCCCACCACCAGCCAGCCACCCCCCACCCCCTGACTGACTGACAACATGTTACAGTCAATCCATCCATTCCTGTGACAGCACCATATAAACCAGCCCTATTTTCCCATGATCTCCCCAAAGGGCTCCCTCCACCTCTCTCGTCTAACCACACACCCACACACTATCTCTTCATTTGTCACTCTTCCATTCCTTCACCTTCCTCCATCTATCAATCCATCCATCAGAGTAACACTTAATTTTCTCTTCCGCTATTTTTGTATCGGCATCCTCAGCTGTGGGCGGACTGGTGTTCTGACAACAAGGTGGGGTGTGATGATGTTAATTGGTGTCAGACCATCCCTCGCCTGCCTGCCTGTACATGTATTCATTTAAACACACACTCACACATGAATATGATGCTGCGTTCCAAACGACTGCATTTAAAGTGGATCAATGGCAGTAAACTGGGAAATTAAAAGAAAAATCAACTTAATTACGTAACCATTTAATACCATTTCAAAGCAAGCGCTCCTTTTCATTACACACTTAATCATTTTCAGGGTCATGGAGTTTAGTGGAAGGCATTGTGTGGACAGCTGCAGGGGAGGCTGCAGAGCGAGCACAGTAGAGACAGACGTTCACTCACCCTTATGTTACTCCACCCGACCTGCATGTGTTTGGACTGCGGGAAGGAAAAGATAGACTGTGTAAACTCAGGTCTGTCTTATCAGGAGGAAACAGTGGAGCCACCCCAAGAACTTAGGAAATCTTTCAACCAAACTTGAACATTTTGTTATAGCAGCTTCTGAAATTTCCATCGTAAAACATAAAACAAATGAGGTACAACATAGACTTACAGCTGATGGAAGAGGTGCCTGGAGTGAGCTGCTGTGAAGTATAACTGGTGATTTGTATGAGCAGTAGATAAACAGCAGGGCCATATCAGCGCTGAAGCTAAAGAAGTAAATGACAAATTCCTACACTTATACTGACAAGTGATCTGGAATGAAGTGCAAAAGGATGGTAACTTAAAAAGAACTGTTTTATCCTCAAACCCAAAACTATATGCAACTCTTTCACCATAGGCTTGTAATAGAAAACACTTTATATGGTACTAAATATAAGCATTAAACCCCTTTAAACCTATAAGGCACATTCAATACTTTGTAAAATGGTGAGAGACGTCTCATTGTATCATAAACATGTCTATGGTAAACTATGACTCTTATTCTAATAACTAAAGAGATACGAAGGGAATAAATCCTGGTTGTAATAACCCTGAATATGTGAATTAACCTATTCAGTTATACAGCATGTGATGAGAAATAAATGCACAAACAGTACTACCTCAGTTTTGACCTTGCATTAACTAAATGGAGAAATTTCACATATCGAAATACAACAAAACCCTCTATGATCCCTCTAGGATAATAAAAAAGAAAGGCCTGGGTAATTTAGTCTTTTGTGCACTCGTTTTAGTTTGTTGCATGCTTGCATTAATGTTCATTGGCGCGCTTCACATTGGGACTCATGAAGAAACAACAGAAATACCTCCAAGTGTAGAGTGCAGAGAGAATCTCAGCCTGCAGCAGCACAGCAGCAATAAGCAACAAAAACAAGACCCTCACCAATAGCAGATCATCTGTGAAACATCTGTGACGACCACCGAAGCTCTTCCCGACCACAGTCTCCAGTCTCGTCTGTGCAGGAGAAGAAAGCAACCAACACCCCTCCCACGATGGTGGCATGTTGGCTAAGCTAACTTGGTTAGCTCATTTCACGGTCATAAAAATGTTCTTTGTCAGTAGTAAACAGTCTCAAAGTCACACATGTCGGAGTGCGTTAACCAAAACAAAAAATACACAATATATTCTTGTGTGATTACTGAGTCAACAGGAAATCAAACTCCTCCAGGTCATTAATTAAAGAAGAATTATTATCAAGCTTTTAAACTACTAAATAAACCTTGAAACATCTTGAAAAAGTATATATTGACAATAAATCATTGTCAGAACATAGTGATATATGGATAGTTAAACCATAACTCTTATTACAGATAAACGGTAAAACATACAATTAGGTAATCCACCTACAAAGGCAGTAGACACATCTCGGTATGGGAGCTGCTATGACACTTGCATGTCCAGACATGTATGTTTATATTAATGGAGCTCTTCAGACTCTTGAATTCTTCTGGTCTCATATTCAGTCTCTGCATCTTCTTGTAGTGATTCTCTGCATCCAGGATTACATCTTTTTGAATCTTTTCTTGTATTTCACTTGTCTCTTGTAACTCAATTTCTTCTGTTTCATCAATAGAATCTGGTTCATTTCCTCTATAATACTTTGAATCACTTCTGACACTGTCATCTCTGTTTGTCCGGTCATATCATTCAATACAATATCCAGATCCAGGCTAAATGTCTCTGACATCTCTTCATCTTTCTGGGGGTTCTGAGAGATAAATCATACCACATCCCGTGCTCCTCAATTTTAGAGTCTTTGAACTCTTTTTCTTTTTCATCACAATCATATGGTTCCCAGATTTCTTGTCTGGTGTTTCCTGTGATATCTTGTCATTTTCTGGCTCATCTTTGTGAGGTTTCTTTCTTCTTTTTCAAAAGGCTCTCCTAGTAGATGTAGGGTCAGTGTCAGACTATGGACCTAGGTATACTTTCTTTCCAAAGGGCAGAATGTGATTTTGATGGAAAATTTTGATGGGTCTGCCCCCATCGTTTGGTCTCAACTAGAACACTAGTAAGTCTTTGTGAACAAGTCTGGCCTTTCTATTTCATGGGCTATGAAGAAGTGGAACAACTTTTCAGCAATGAAGTGGCTGAAGTGGTAGGGCATGCCTGAGACTAATTTAATTCAGGTTTTCCAAGGTAATATGCAAGTATTTTGAGTAGTGGAGGACACTTATACAGATGCAAGGGGCAAGGACTAACTTCTTAAACACTAGATGTGCTTTTGTTATTTTGTAATGTGGCATTCATGAACTCAAAGTCTGACTGAAAACAAATATTCGTATTACACAATATTTTTGTCATTATTAGCTCAACATTCCTCATTATCGTAAGACATCTTAAAATAACTGAGGTGACATGAAATGAATTTAAGGAGGATGGTGTTGCAACAAACACATATTAAAAACATTTGTGAAGCCATTCAAGCAGCAAGTATATTCAGCAATAGTTTTCACAGCATTCATTCATTCATTAATATGTTCTTTTTTAAGGTAGTTAGGGAACTTCCGACAGGGAAAGGAGTGGAGGTGAGCGGGGTGACTGCTGCCACCCGGCAGTGGTACAGATGATGGATGCTGCACTCCAGGAGCAGTGCTCAATAAGTTTGCCTCTAGTAGTTGCAGCAAACATGACTGCCACTTCAGTTGGTGTTGTCACCTCCCCATACACGGCACCTCCTAAAGAACAGGCCAACCCGCCATCAAGGAAAAGGGCCAGGGTCAGTGAGGAGCTCCTTGAGTTCCTGACGGAGAAAGGCAGAGAGAGGAGAGAGAGTAGTAGGCAGCGGCGATGGAGAGAGCAGCCTCTGACAGGGAAGAGAGTCACTTCTTGTAAATTAATGTTTTCAGTTCCTAATTATTTGTTGTATTTACTTGTCTTACACGAATACACAGGTTTGAAGCTGAGTTTGAGTCTATATGGTAGATAAATAAACAGTTGTACACAAAGTGGTAACATGCAGATAAGGCACATGTTACTGAGACAAAAGGAGAGACAACAAAGTTTATAATGGTGGTCTTCTAAAAATGACATACCTAGATAGTTAGAACACTTTTTTTTTAATACTATACAGTCAAGTTTGGCAGCTCGTAGCAGGTTGTAGAAGATGCAGCATGCTGCTATCAAATTGGGGCCAAATAGAAGCAGAATCTGCAATGCCCTCAGGAAGATGGCTTGCCAGTGGGTTTTTAGCATGCCAAAGCTGCACTCAGCAATGCTCCTGGCCTTGGCATGTTGCTTGTTGAGACGTCTTTCAACTTGGCCTGATGATTAAAATACAGGTAACATAAAATGTAAGAAGTGTTTCAAATGGATAGGTAGGTAGAAACTTTATTGATCCCAAAGGAAAATGCAAAGTAACAAATGTAATAAATGATTTACTTGATTACCTGCTACATGCTGGTGGTATAGCATCATGTTGGAGACAGGATGCTGCAGGCATGGGAAAGAAAGAAAGAAGAAGCTAGCTGGTGGATAGAGAGACTCCTTGTACATTGGAGATGTCCGGAGGACAACTGCACCATGGACTCATCCTGTGCTGCCAATGCAAGTATCTAGAAATGTCCCTTTGCTTTCACACACACCCTGGAGTACCACTGAAGGGAAGAGCTTATGGTTTATGCAGCACGTTTTATGTGGTTTAGCGGGTTGGAGTATTCTGATGTGGCTCACATCTACTGCGCCAGCTGCACAGTGGAGGGCCTCATGGCCAGCTTGGCGAGCAAAGCCTACCCTAACTATCTCCTCCTTGGCTTGAATAATGAGTAAATGAGTCATTTTGGGAAGGATGGCCATCATATCTTCCACTAAACTG
Source organism: Scomber scombrus (assembly GCF_963691925.1). Lineage (NCBI taxonomy): Eukaryota > Metazoa > Chordata > Actinopteri > Scombriformes > Scombridae > Scomber > Scomber scombrus. The sequence goes on along the minus strand of NC_084975.1, from coordinate 27,858,128 downwards.
TGGACTACTGCCAACTCTTGGCTCTCGCTATGGTGAAGATGTCTGCTGTCACTCTGTATGAGGTGCGACATGCAAGCCAGTAGAGACAGACAGCCGCCTCATTTTCATGGCTCCATTCATGTGGCTTTGCCGAGGTAAGATCTGGACCAGCGCGTTGATGGTGTCTCTGGAGAGCCTAAAGGCTGGTTTTAGGTCAGCCTCAGGGAAGAACGTGCAGAAGATAGGCATGTAGTTGTTTATTTGTGGTTAATATTTACTCTACTTATCATTATCAGTTAATATACTAATAGAATGTATTTATTATTAGTTATTAACTGTTTACTTTGTTTTTAGCACAAATATTTCAACAAGATGTATTTAATATTATGTAATGTATAATGCATACATTTTTATTATCCTTTTCTCAGGCTCTCATTACACATTATAATGTATTTCTTGTATTGCCTCTATTATGAAAATGTCTGTCCCATCTGTATTTCATTCATTCTATTCTGGTTATTTATATTTCATAAATACATGCACAGAAACGGAAAGACAAATATTTATTTAGTCACAAACACATTTGCAGATCAAATAAATCAGATTCTGTAGCTGTGCCTATGACTCTCCTGGCATCCTTGATGGATGCATTACCCTGTTAGCTCCATGTATGTGTATGTGCTGCTTACTTGTTTGAGCTGTTTATACTTTTATTATGCTAATCATCAGCTGCACCTCTCAGCACCTATTGCACTCCTGGCCATCCTGGTTGGACTTGAGTAAGCCTCTGCTTCAGCGTTTCAAAGGCTGCTTCATATATATCATCCCAAGGCTCTGATACAGAACCCAAGGCTCTGATACAGATGTTGTTCTGTTTCATCTTGGACTTCTTAGCAGCTGGTGGGCAGCCGGACAACAGTTGATTCAACAGGTGGGCCACTTTGGAGTAGTCCGTCACAAAGTGTCTATAGTATCCACAAAACCAAAGAAATGACCGCAAAGAAGTTATAATGGTTATCCTCTTAAGGTTTGTCAGATCAACACATTAAAGAGTCATAGAAATATGTTCGACAAAAGTATAACAATATACACTGGCTGTTAAACAGAGGCTGAATACCTTGCATACAGTCAACTTAAAGATTGACACAACAGGTTGATATGTACATTGACACCTTAGCTTGACTACAACATTTGTAAGATATATAGCTTATACAAGAAATACATCAAATGATAACCACTACTTAAATCACTCTCACATCTGTTATGGTAGAGCAGAACTTGGCCCCATTAAGCCTTTAGATATAGTGTCTCCCACTTTTTCCTCTGGGTTGATGCACTTTGAGGAATGTGTTTTCACCACTGGGATGCCAGGCTTTTCATCTATTGGTCCTCTTGACTTTCACAATTCCACTTAAAATGTCCATCCTTCCTACATCTGTAGCAAAACACTCCATATCTATCTTCCTCACTCATACCCTTTCATGACACTGAATTTAATAATTATAAATAACTATAACTGACTAAACTAACTATAACTAACAAAATAGCGAAAAACATGTAACAAAATACAAACAAACCATGAACGTATATGTTACACTTGAATTAAGAAAAAGGACCAAATATACATTAAAGGTGCAGTGTGCAGAATTTAGCAGCATCTAGCAAAACAGACTTGGGAGAAATGGAATATAATATTCATAAGTATGTTTTAAATGGTGTTTATCACCTCAAAATAAGAATTATTGTGTTTTCGTTAGCTTACAATGAGCCCTTTATATCTACAAAGGGAGTGGGCCCTGTTCTACTGTTGCACTGCCATGTTTCTACAGTGGCCCAGAATGGACAAACCAAACACTGGCTCTAGGGAGGACCTTTACATTTTTTTCCGTGAGTGTCACGTAGATTCTCCTACATGCTTGGAAGAGGAGGGTTGCAATCTGCAACCTCACCACTAGATGCTACTATATCTTACACACTGGTACTTTAAATGCTGCCTATATAACTTAAATAAATATCGACAAGTATCGAATAACATATACACGATACTAATATATCTGTGCTTGGCCAATATTGTTCTATAATATCGGCTGACCGATATATTGGTCAGGCTATATAAACACACGTATAACCAAGTCTAGTGGAATTTGTTTTTGCCATGTCACTTGATTCGTGTCTTGGTTGTTTGTTCTGGTTGCATTACAGGAAATGTTTTGGAGCTTGACTCATATCAGGGACTAAAAGTCAGAATCTCTTGGCCTGTACTGCTTCAATTATGATCATTCCTTTTAAATCCTGTCTCTTTATGGAAGTACAATACTATATTAGAGTGACCCTTTACAGGATAATGTGTCATCTGGTTCTCTAAGACTCCTTGCTTTGTAAAATAAAAGGCACACATGACTCAATCAACTAAATAATAGTTGCGATTATTGTATCAGATATATTATTAGTACCAACAATAGCTTTATAGTGTTTATTCCCTTCTGTTTCTACCTTTCTGTGTCCCAGTGTTTTGGGATGAAGGAGGCTCCATGTTGTGTTGCCACAGCACAAAACTAATAATGCAGAGCGAGGGAAAACAGCTCCAACTGCCAGAACACAGCGGAGAGGAAAAAGAAAAACAACCACTGCCAGTAATGAGGGATTTATTACAGAGCAGAGTGGCTTTGTGGTGCGTGTGTGTACATCTATATGTGTGCGCTAATCGTCACCAGAAACAAACACAAACAAACATTCAGATGGATTAAGAGAGGAAACAAGGCCCCATAATTGCAGGAAGGGGTAAATGGATTCCCCTGGAGAGAGTAAAGTGAATTACATCCAAGTGCCACAGCTCCCCCTCTAAACCACATGAACTCTTCGTCTGTGCTTCCCTTTCCTTCTGTCCCTTCTATTGCCTCTCTGTTCTCTTCCTCCCTGGTTCTTGATCTGGGTGGCCGTTTGGTTATTCACATTCTAGCTCCATCTTCACCCCTTTTTCTGTCTTTTTATTCATCTCTGTCTATCTAATCTTTACAGCTTTCCTGGTGAGAGCACATCAATATCTGTGACATTATTACATTGGCTGTTTTCAGAAGGCAGAACAAAATGTGGGACAGCAGCACACAGTGAGGGGGAGACAGAGAAAGAGAGATGTCATATCACTTGTCATTAGAGCTGGTTATACAGCAAATGAAGAAAAAAACCCTTTAAGTGCTGTATAAGGGGAATACATTAAATATAATAAAGTGAAACAGTTTTATGATGTTCAGTAGGGCTATGAATGCGAAACAGAGCACCCATCGCTGTCCAGCAAAGGTTTTTATTCATCCAGAATTAGTGACAAAATGTACCTTGAAGTACCTTAAAGTTTGGGGTTGATCTACATTGTGCAACATTTAGTTTTAGAAAGCGTGACGCAAATTTTTATCCTGTGCGCCAACTGTGCAGACATGTTGCTAGACGATTCTGTAAAACCCTGGATTACTTTGAATTTCAACATTTTTCTTTGAATTCTTGCATTTTACAATATCTGTGCATTGCAGGTAAGGTAGGGTTGAAGTCAGGTAATTAAAACACTTAGGTTTAGGAAAGTTTGTGGTTACGGTTGATATGAAAGCAGGTCTGAGACGGGACATGAACTTTGGTGTCTTGGATGAAAAGTGTTCTACTACACACCCATCCACCACCTCAAACTCCACACCACTTTTAAGAAGCATTAAAGTAATCCACTACCTGCATTTGCACTGGATGTAAACCGTGAGGTGCGGAATTGTCCGATATAGGAGTAATTCCTCGGGATGCTGAGCTGAGCTGTCTCCCTGACTTTTCCAAATCCTATTTTAGTCCCTCTAACTAAAAAAAAACATCTACACAGTTTCCTCTCAGTTTTCAAAATTAAGTTCGGAGCAGCTCTGAGTTGATCAATATGTTCACAAGTCACTCTCTTTTATTACTGCGTGCTTATAACAGTTCAGTTTTAGAGCAGCAGCAGTGATTTGTAGACTTATTGACTTGGGTTTCACCCGTCAGACGATATACACACACACACACACACAGAGTTCTATCCTGTTGGTGGAAGCTGTTGTTTATAAGGTTTAAATCTGCATTGTTGACATTTGAAATATTAGCTTGTATTTCAAACATTTTTAGATAACATCATAAAATAATTTATTGTGAAGTTCCAGGTTTCCATCAGGCGATTTTCAGATTAATGCATTAAAAGGCAGCAATTTACATGTCCTTTTTTTCCCTTGCGCTAGAGTAAATGTATTAGTTGATTTAATGGCCCCAAGAGGCCTTTTTTGTGTTTTTTCCCGCTTATTTACAACTGTATTTATGAAATAACCACTACTGCTTACATCTGTGCTTTCTCACTTCCTCTCTAATGCAACTGCTTAACACCCTATTTCACTAACATCCTAATTTATACATTCATTTCCGCACTCAGTTTCTCACTTATTTTCTAAGCTGTGTGTATCCATACATACATGCTCATTCACCTATTGATTTTCACACTTACAAAATTACTGTACAGTTCACTTTCTCCCATATGGAGGTTTCTGCACTTTCTCATCTACTTTTACTTTTACTTACTTATTTGCTTTTCCACTGACTCGCTGCCTCACACACCCACTCTCTTCTGTGCCTAATTAAAATATTCACCTTCTAAACATTTGGTTTATTTGGCTGACATCATTTGCAAATAAGGGAACGACACACAAAAAAGTCTGAGTGTCGTTAGGTTTTCTTTGTGAAACATTCCCCTATGAAACAGTCTAATTTCTAATTTCTGACAAACATTAAAGCACACTCAGGTTTGTATTAGGATAGCATCAGTGATATTTCTTCAGGGTTGCACGACAAAGCCTTGAGACCTTCGGAGGTCGTAGGTGGAGGTGGAGTGAAGAAACACAAGAAACAAGGTGACAAGATGAGTGCATTGAACAAGGGCTACGAGTGGGTACTCATAAGTAAAGCAGGAAAATGTTAACAGGATATTAGAACGTTAATTGTATAATACACCCAGAGAAAAATGAAAGTGTGGCAGCGGTGAGAAGCACAGTCATCTAATTAACTTTCACTATGGCTCCATTTCCATCACGACACAACACAGCGATCGGTTGTAAAAGGAAAAAACTAGAGAACATAAAGGCTGCAGAAGACAGATGTCTGCTGGGAAAGAAAAGAAACACAAACACACACAACAGAAATCTGGCTTTTAAATTTTTTAGGAGTTGAAGAGTTGAGCGTCTTGCATTCATTTCCCTCTTTGCTTTTTGAAAACCTTATTAGTACTGCCATTTTGCAGCTGTTGACAACAACAGAAAAGAGAGATGATCTGCTGGGACCATGAATGTTTGATACTCTGAGATTTAATGTCACTGCTGTTATGAATTTATTAGTTAACAGAATATCCGCATCCACTGAAGGAATAGAAAATATATGGTATGATCAAATAGAGTAGAATACAGTATGTGATATATCAATTTAGACTGCAATCTTCTCCCTTCCTCAAAACTGAGCGCTTGCTCTCTCCTAGTACAGATGATCCCGATAGTGATATAACTGTTATTCACCGTCATATTTTCAGCTGACATCAAAATGTGAGCTCTGTGCCTTTTTTTTTTTTTTTTTTTTTTGCTTGGAACAAAAATGTCGAGGGAAAGAAAGTATTAATGTTACACTTGATGGTCTCCTGAAGAAATCCGAAGTTATTGTATAGCAGCTCTTGCAGTTGCATTCAGACATTTTGGGGGGTTACAGCTGAAATAATCAATATTTTTATTGTAACACTATATCAACTGACAGAATTTAATGTAAAATGGGTCACACATAGTGACAAACTCTATTATTAAAGAATTCTCACCAAACTCTGAAGTTCCTCTCAGGTCCACAAGGTGCTTCAGTGTCTTTTTTTTCTTCTTCACGAAACCTTGCTGACTTTAAAGGTGCATTATGTAGAATTTAGTAGCATCTATGTATGTATCATATGTTTTAATTAGTGTACGATCACCTAACAATAAAGATTGTTGTGTTTTTTTGCCACTAAATCCTGCACAGTGGTCCTTTAAAGGCAGTGCATCTACCAAAAACCATATATATGTTATAGTAGATTACATTAAACTGTATTAATTGTACGCAAGAAGTACCAGTACAATGAAATGCAGTTGGCAAACAGTAGCAAGTACCTTGATATAATTAGAAAAGTGGGATAAATTAAATAGTATGAACAGTACAATGAATAAGATATGCAGTGGTATGTGCAGTATAGACAACAGCAACAATGTAGTGTAAAACATATGTACAGGTGAATATTGTCTAATTGGTGTTAAGTACAGTAAACATTCATAAAAAAGGGTTAGAGTTTTATATAATTCATTATTGACCTCAAACTTTGGTAACTGGTATTTCATTTGGATAATGTACCAATGTACCAATCTTCATTCCCATTTTTTTCATGTCTATTGAGATGTGTTTATTTCCAGGAAAAATGACAGGATCAGTCATTTTACTTAAAAACAACATACTGCATATTGCCATTAATGAACTACAAAAGCCTGTAGTGGATTGGTGGGGTGACAAAGGGTAAGACTTTTTGCATCCTGTTGCCCACCAACAATCAAGCTTTTCTCTGTTACTTTAACCACATAATGTTTGTGCTTCACCCTCAACTGTACAGCGAATAAGAAAAGTCAGCGGCATACACTGACAAATTATGTTATCCTGCTGATAAGGTCATCGGATCGGAACATGCTCATTTGTATCATTTCAGAAAGCAGTAGACCACTTGTTGGACTTAAGGGAACAAAATCTTGCAGACTTTTCAATGAAGGGAATGCCACTTTCAATCACATAACTGCTTTAGAAACAACGGAAAGAGTAACCTACAAACACTATAACCTCCAGAATCAATCACTTTTATTACCTCTTATCTACGTGACCTTTGCGATTCCTTAATACGAATGGCGGTTCAGTGCAGACCTTTTCTTTCATTCATCATCGCCTAACAGCTGATTTTTCAGTTTTCAATGCTACGGTATAATTTGATACTTGTGGCAGGGAGTTTCTTCACAGAGTCCTTGCAGCGTCAGGTTAACAGTGAAACAATCCATAAACTGGCAAGTCCAGTCTGAAAGCTACTCTGCCCCACTTTCTTCATCATCGCCACTCCTACAGTATGACCTGGAAACCTCACGGGGTTACCTTTTTCGCAAGCACATACAAGTCAGCACAAGGTATTTGCTGGGCTGCTTCCAGGCGAGAGACGAAGGAGAAGAGTGCCATTTTTCCTCTAACTCAGGTGTGAATAAGTAAGTTAGGGGAGGATGGATCAAAGGTAGAGCTTGAAAGGAAAGGGTTAAAGAAGGAAGTACAAAAGAACGGATGAATAAAAGAGGAGGGAAGGGACCGAGGAAAGAAATTGGACATGAAAAGGTGACATGAATTCAGCTGCGGCTCACTCAGCAGTTTTCACAAAACCTTTCTCCTGCCTAATTTCCATAGCCCAATGCATTCTCTCATCTGGCATGATTTATGTGCACTGCAGATTTTACCATCAGGCGATCATGTCATCAGCTGGTGGAAGGTCAGACTCAATAAAGAAGGTCTGCTCCTTTTTTTCCACCATTCACTATTTCTTATTTACTAGCATTATTTAACATATTTTTCTATTAGGGCTCATGGAACCAAATGGAGAAAAATGATTGTCTTGCTGGTTATTGAATGAATAAATCACACAGCATAGCCTTGGGTCTTTTCGCTTGGGTCCTCTCTTTTTTGGCCGTGTGCTTGCATTTGTGTGAGTGTGTGTGTGCGTGTGTGTGAGTATAAAGATAAATAAAGTCAATAAACAACTTCATAGTGAGTTCAGTGAGCTGCCTCCAGTTATTCATGTCAACAGATGAAACAAAAGGGTTTTATGTGGTGATATGAGGGATGTGTCTTCTCGCTCGCAGGTTATCAGTTGTTGACCATTTTCAAAGGAAAAATCCACTAAAACACTTTAATAATATTTAAAGAGCCACAGGCAGTCAACAAACACGGGGCGGTCAAGGGGGACGGGCTGTCCCCACCCCACTGTAGAGCTTGTCCACCAGGTTTTGTAAAATAATTTATTTAGAAAGCAATAGAAATAAAATCCATTATAGAAAATCCTTACTTTGGATGAGGGGTTCTTAGAAAATACATAAAGATATCTCATGAACAACGTTGCTAACGTTGCTACTTCTTCTTCTTCTTCTTCTTCTTCTTCTTCTTCTTCTTCTGCCTGTGGAGTCAACAAGTGGAAATATGGAAATCATCACTGCCATCGCTACCCACATTGTGGTCTGATGGGGAATTACATCAGCAGTAGAGTTCATTGAAAAAGTTCGGAAAATTGAGCCCCACTATTCCTGTTCCTTACGTGAGGGAACTTGGTATGTATGTTCAAGATATAATGTGGGATGTCTCAGCTCAGCTCAAAATTGTAGTCTCCCAGTAGTAAAGTAATAAAAATAAAAATGTTGTTTTGCATTCAAGTGTTTGTGGTTTATGGTATTTGTTCATATTTGATAGAAATGTGATTCATGTGGTAAAATAAAAGCTATAGTTATGGTGTGTGGGAGTTTTAAGATCACAGTGATAATAATAAAGCTAACTAGGCCTCTTTGCACCCTAGTCAGAATCATACTCCCAAAGTTGTTAATTATTGTAGACACATCCAGATTATACATTTTAGTAGACCCACACCAGTCCACCTCCCCATAGGTGTTATTAGATATTTAAAGGTATGCCTGTAAAATGATATTTGAGTGGGTGGTCTACATATTATTTTTGCCTAATTACCAAATACATAACTGCCCTTCTAACATAGTGCAGCACAGAGTCTACACATAAACAGGCTGCTGCCTTCCTCACTGTCAGACTCGATATACTATATTAGCCATGAGGGGATTAATTACAATAAAATTTCACTTAGCATTTAATATGATTATTTTATTGTAATGTATGAACCACATACTACTATAGGGTAATGTAATAAATGGCTTTTAGCCGAAAGATCCTTTCACATCTTGACGACACTAAGTAAGAGTAGTCGGACTGGTGTGCAGTGCAGGCTGAAAATGAAAAGCAACAGCAGAAGTGGTAACATTTCCAGCTTTTTCAGCAAGAAAACTCAGTGTTGATATTTGATATGTTTGTGAAATGTTTTGCTGCGCAGCATAACAACTGTCGCCTAGAGCTGTCTTAAAAAACTGTGGTTGAACTTGACCTTATGGTTAGTGCAGAGCCGGGGAAGTTTTTTGTATGAATGGTGGTATCTTGTTCCTGTATCATTAAGAACGTATATAAAAATAACATAATGTAAGAATAAATATAAAATATATTTATGGATCACCACCCTGTCAAAATCTCCTGCCACCTCATGTAAAATGTTCTATATCCACCACTGATCAAACTTTATCATAAATGTCAGGTTTTGGTGTCGGTCCCAAACAATCAAAGAGCGACAGCTTGTTTATAGTCTCACCAGGGAGGAATCCATCACGGAGGAAGAGAAAATAACGATTTCTCCACCAGCAGCCCCGCCAGTCACCATGCCATGCTGCATTATTACATGCCTGAGTAAGAAGCTTGATTGTACACATACTTGAATGATCATCAATGGCTTGCATATTTTTATGATAATGTGCCTATCTATGAATTAAACTAATTGGGGGCTTTTGAAAAGCTACTGAGAAATACAGTAGTGAGGTTTACACACACACACACACACACACACACACGCACACACACACACACACACACACACACACACACACACACACACACACACACACACACACATTTTGATAATATAAAATGTGTGACAGTGTGACCAGATTACACAACTCAACCATCACCAGTAACACTGATTGATGAAACCAATGCACAAGAACTGCTACGCAATGCACTGACCTGGTCATGAGGAAAAAATAATGGCTCAGTGTCTTGCTCAAGGACACCTCTACACATGGGCAAAGGGAGCTGGGAGTGAAACCACCAACCATGTAAATAATGGACGAATTGCTCTATTTATTTGAGCCATCTATGCTCCGACACACCATAATACATCATGGCATTTAATTGCTGCTTCCCATCTATGACTGCATTGTGTTTTTAGGTGAGTGACTCATTCTTTAATTGATCTCTATGTAGTCTTTTTCACTTTAACCAGGTTGAAAAAATATCAAAATGTTGAAATGTTAAGATACATGTTGTGTTTAAATACATTTAAAAATATGTTTTATAAATTTGGTTAGAATAGATTTCAAAGGCTATTACATTAAAGATTGAAACGGTACAGTGTGATAAATAAGTTATAAAAACACATATGTAAAGTTAAAAATGTTTATTTTATTTTGAAGAGTCCATGGTCTTAACAGAAAGTGGTATGTGTGATTGACAGTAATACAGGTCATTCATTGGTCAATGTAAGTTAAACAGAGACACGTGGGAGAACAAAAGGAAGTGGGCGTGTTTACAAGAAATGTTTGTTTGACTGACGAAAGTTGTGAACGTCGTGCGAGACAAGTGTGTTGTTTCTTTCTGAGAGACTTTCTACTCGACAGTCATTAAATATTTTATTCCTGCATACCTTCTGTGAGCAGCTGGAGATATTTCTGCACAAAATATGTCGCACTGTGGTGTGCAGTTAGCTCATTAGCCTAGCGAGTGTACGTATTAGCATTCATTAGCATAGTCACCTGTTCACCTGCCGTGCTCGTCACAGAGGATCAACAGACTAAGCTGCGGATTGAAGTCGAAACGCTGCATTAAGGTACCACACTTTTATTTTATTACACTTTTACTTCAAACTTTGCATCAGGTGTGCAACAGTCGATTCGTTTTCATTTATTTTAATATCTGCTGTTTTATGTGTGTGCTGAGTGAGTGTGGACCAACAGCGTGAATTGAAGTTAAAGGAACCTCTCCTATCATAGACACTAAAATAAAAAAGGTTGCTCATGTTATTTTATGTTATTCTATGTTGCATACTTAAAAATGGAATAATTACAGTATGATGTTTGGTTTTTCCTGTTAGGAGAGATAAATAATTAACAATTACCTTGCTATGTGTTAATTATTCACCTGTTAACCACAGTGGATAACTTTAAAAGAGAGTTGAGTAGTCATAACACAGCAATACTGGTGTTACAGTTAATTTAGTAACACAGAGACTCAAGACAACTTAAAAGGTTTTACTAGTAAAACAGGCAGAGTAAAATAACATTTAGTATCTTTAAACGTAAGTTAAGTGACACGAAATCAGGACCCTTCACTGAATAAAATAGGAATAGGTGGGCTACATCAGCCTCCATGGTGATAGAGAAGGGTGACAACAAGATAGTTGTCTTAACCCAGGGGCATTGTGGTTTAGATACACCTCTACTTTTCATATTCAGTAAAACTTTATTTCTCAGGCCCAATACCTTCTTAATAATCTTCTTGTTAGTAACTTAATATAACTATTATTTGGATAAGAAAGTTCCTACATAGGACAGATACATTGCCAGCATAACCTAGAGACTATTTTACATTTGAAGTCAACTTAAAATAATTCTTGAATCACAATTTTTATCTGTATTGGATTATGGGGATGTCATTTATGGAAGAGCAGCGATTTCAACATTGAATTGACTGGATGCTGTGTACCACTCAGCCTTAAAGTTCAAAACCAATGATCCCTATTGTACCCATCACTGTACTTTGTACCAAAAAGTTGGCTGGCAGTGAGGCAAGATCAGCATTGGTTTTTATTCATATATAAAGGTCGGTTACAGTTACTGCCTCCCTATATTTAATCTCTTTTAACCATGAAGTCACATGATATTGGTACTCGATCACAGAATAGGTTGTTGCTCTACACTCCACTGGTCAGAACTGAAATAGGAAAAATGTCATTCTCTTATAATGCACCTTACACTTGGAATAATCTGCAAAAGACCTTAAAATTAGATTTGTTACGACCACTGCAGCTGTTCAAAGGCCTTATCTCATACTTTCATTTAATTGATTGCAAATGTTTTTAACTTCACTGTATCGTATCTGTTTACTTGTGTTTATTCATTGTTTTAATATATTTTATTTGACCTAATATTGTGTTGCGCTTTGCATGCTGTGTTGCTGTTGTTGTTTCTCGACACCATTGTAAATGAGGATTCCTCTTCAATGGTCTTTCCAGGTAAAATAAAGGTTAATCATTTTGACGGATAGGGTCATAAAAATTCCATCATAATCTATTATTACCTATCATTTTTAATTGTTTTTTTTAATGACAATAAGACTTTTGTTTTCATTCATTTTCATAGTTTAATAATTGGAGCAGCTGCACCCCTCCATCCAGTCCTCAGCTGTTTCACATGCTGTCTGCATCCAGATAGTGAGATGTGTTCAGTCCAGTCAGCAATGATGCCCATATGTTTCGGAGGGAATCTCTTTTGATTTATTTCTCTCTGCGATATAGCCTGCTCTGTGTACAAAATAATTAAAAAGTGTGTGAGTGTTTGCCTGTGTGAGTGCGATGCCACAGAACTTGCCTTCGTGACGCCTCACTGAATTTTGTTTCCGCCTCACCTGGCCCATTCATCAAGTCCTCTCTGGTCACATGTTATCAGTTGTTGCTTGTTCCTCCATCGCACCAGTCTCTCATTTTTCACCTTGTTCATCAACGCTGTCACAGTTTTTGGGCTTTTCAAAGAAACTTCAAACACGTCCCTGCTGTGACATTTTGCTGTAGTATATAGCAAAGATGTATAAACACAGCAATGACTAAAGCCACCTAGACAATGTCATGCATGTGAGACTAAAGACAAAATAAGACAAGACTAGATAATAGCTAACTAATATGCACACTCGCCACCAACTGGATATATATAAATATATGGTTAACGCAACCTTTGTGAAGTGGTCCAATATGGATGAAGAACACGCATTGAGTTTCATACACATCTGCTGTTTGACAGGTTTCTGATTGATTAGTGAGTGAACAATTTGACACAGCATAAGAAACGTGAGCTTTATTCTTCTCATTGTACTCCTTCTTCTACTTGTTCTGTGCCGTACCTCTGGAAACTCCTGGAGTACAAACTTCACAGTTTAAACCCTGACAAAGCCTTGAAGAACACATGGTGTTAAGGGGTGTTGTGATTGGGAGGGACTTTGACAGCTTCCTGTTGGTGTCAGGTGATTGACAGTACGCACGGTGTAATGTGATTTAGCCCTGACATGGAAACAGCCAAATCCTGCACATTTAAATAATGTCAAAACCAAACAGTCATCGTCTTTGTGATGGATTATCTCACTTTGCTGACGCTGTGTTTCATCCTCCAACTGCTCTGACTTCAACTGCGTGTAGATCAGAAACCACCTGGAGTATTGTGGAGGAGAGGGGGAACCCAAAGCATTTGAACAAAGGAGAGCCAGACATGACTACGTGCAAGGATGCAATTATATCGGTGGGCTGCTGTCATGTTTCTGTGAGAACCTGCTGTCTGCATAGCTCAGGATATAATTGTGCTTGTCAGAGAGGATGATGGATGACGGCAGATACTCTCCAGCGCTGGGACACAAGTAATAACTTGCATTAGAGCTACTTCATTCAGCAAGGCAATACATTACATAGTCCATGTGAGCATTTATTCAATGAAATAGCATCTTACACTGTCTGGAGAGTAATTGAATGTTATATAGCCATTCAATGTATGTTTGAGTCTATTTCAGAACTCACTCATTCTCATTTGACACTAAAATGCATGAAAGATACTCCACTGCTGGTAGAAGTGTGTTGCTAGAAGAAAGCCCACGGGTCGGTAAAATGAAGCATGTTGATCCTGCTTAATTGTATGGGAATCTGCACCATTTAGTCTATGTGTATATATGTGTATATACTTAGTTGCTCCCTATTCATCCCAATCCATTGGTAGATCAATAAATATCTTGATTTATCGCCAATTCATTAATTTGTGTATTCCTTTACAACAGAGATGAAGATCCCTGTATTCAGAATTCACAACTTTTAGATATAAATATTTCTTTAGTTGCTCCCTCATTAATGAAATAATGGAGGTGGTGTCAATTTCCAAGTGTAGTAACCTGTACAGCATGATCTTTCTTTAAACTTAACCAGGTACTTTAAGTTGACTAAAAACAACCATTAAAATATTAATTGTACATTTTATAGGAAAACTAATGAAACCATAGACAGTTTTTTCCAGATATGTTTGGGATGAACATCTTTTATAATTATTTTTTGGGCTTTTTTGTGCCTTTTTATTTGACAGTGCCAGGAGCCAGATGACAGGAAACGAAGGGAGAGAGATATGCAACAAAGGTCTTAACATCTAAGCCACAGGAGTGCCCCAGGATGAACAGCATGGTATTTTCAATATTAAATGATTGCAACAAGCTGTCCAAATTAACCCTTACACACTGTTTGGGTCAAATTTCACCTGTTTTGACATTTGACAACTATCAAAACACCCCAAATGTATTATACCCTGAAATTTGATGACTTTTCCTAAAGTGGTAAAAAATACACAATAAAACAGTTTAAAATGTTGTATAGGTGCTACACATTTGTGTGCATTGAGGCTGTTCTGGGTCAAATTTGACCCATATCTATCGACATGTATTTTAGTTAAATGAATAGTTTTAATAAGATAGTAGTTATGAAGACTTCTTTTTATGATATAGCAGTGAAGACTGATGGCTCTAATGGTTATACAATAAACCCCACAGTTCCATAAAGTTCTGCTCATTTTCAGTTTCAATAAAATACATTTAAATCATTATTGCTATGTTATATTTTCATGTCTTAGGTAAAATAGGACATGATATTGTGTGATAATAGATGTTTTTACTCCAAAAATGAGTGGTGTAAAACCTAAAAAATACACTCTCTCTGCTCTTTGAAACATTAATCAAGATTTAATCACACATTTATTGATCAGTCAGATTGGCTATTGATGCTTTCTAAACACATCTGTGGTTCAAAACTTTGGTATAAACACTTTTTATGAGAAGATTTTAAGACCAAGTCCAAACTGACCTGGAACATACTGAGAGTGTAGAATATGAATAGTATGTAAAGGTTAAATAACTTAATATGTTGTTTGACAGAACGACACATTGGGTCATTTTCTACTGTGGAGCTCCTATCAGCAGTAATCAGCGAGATATTATGGGCTGGTTTCTCAGACAGAGATTAAGACTAGTCCTAGACTAAAGACAGAAGTCTGTGAAAATATCCATTGAGCAACAAGTCTAGTCTTGGACCAGACTTAATCCCTGTTTGAGAAATTTGCCATATTTATCTGTGCTTTCCAAAACTGTTACAAATCACAGTTTAACATAGTTCTGTTTTATGAAGTGACTATGCTTGAGATCTCGTTAGGGTTAGGCACAAAAACCAGTTGGTTAGGTTTAGTGAAAGATCATGGTCTGGGTCAAAATGATCACTTTGTTAAGGTTAGACAAACATTTGGTGTGGGTTAAGTTAGTACTTCCTGAAAGTCTGGCCACCTCCTTCCTCATGGCTGCAATAATAACCACGTAGTTAAGGTTACAGAAAAGGTTGTGGTTACATTTTTAAAAAATTGTCCTGACTCATGGTTGGCAATGTGACACTCATTGTTGGAAACGGGAAACATCAGTATCCAAGTCCACTGTTAACTTATACCCCTCCTCCACTCCTCCTCTGATAGCGTTGCTTTTCTCTCTGTGCTTGTTGGTGAATAAAACCCTAAAAAATGCAAGGGGCTGTGTTGTTTAGGGCATATTGTTTCAGATACTGGTGAGGCAATCAAATATGACCCAGTAAGTCCAGTGCTTATCATACATCAAAACACTGTCAAGCACTTTTGTAATCATCTGAGGCAGCCTATTATTCTGTCTTTCATCATGACGATTGCGAGGTATGACATTCACGTTACAAGCAATCTACCAGGAGAATGAGTTTGGACACACTTTATGGGAAAGGTTCAAACTTTTGAGATATGTTTCCTTGGGACCAAAGTGGTAAATTGACAGCAGGTGAAAATGCAGCCATGTATCTCTTCTTCCTTTACTATAACAGCCATAATAACAGTTAAGGTTACAGGTTTGTCAGATGTAGCTGTGAGAGCATCCATCCACTGTGTCAGTGCTGATTTATCTCAGTGATATGGGCAGAAGTGTGTGTCACTTGAATCTTTACATTATTGTTTAACTTGAATAACTGCATTAAAAACTGACATCAGAATTGTATTATTTGAAATTGAATTTATTAGTTTGAAACTAAATTCTAGTAAACTGAAAGTAATATTAGAATGAATTCAGTCAGCTTGAAGCTGTATTTGATCCTCACTGAAAATCCATGTTCAGATCTCACTATTTAAATCCAGTTTCAGTTCACTGAGATACACTTCTGGTTTTTGAGGAAGAGCAATGGAGATTCACAGATTCATATGTATGGAAAGTTGACACAAACCTGTGAATGGAACCTTTTGGCATGCTTCGACGTGCCA
This sequence comes from Scomber scombrus, assembly GCF_963691925.1. NCBI lineage: Eukaryota > Metazoa > Chordata > Actinopteri > Scombriformes > Scombridae > Scomber > Scomber scombrus. The sequence goes on along the minus strand of NC_084975.1, from coordinate 27,841,641 downwards.
AAAACTAGTGCTTAGCTTGAAGTGTCAAAATATTACCATGGCAACAGATCAGGGTTAAAACCTAAAGTAATTTTTCTCCCGAAAAGTAAATGGAACAGAGGAAAAACTTGCTTCCACTGGTCCTTGATGTCACTGAGAGGAAATAGTGGTTATAGTATTTCTATGAATCTGCATTTGATTGCTCTTCTTCCATCACCAGATGTGTGTCTCAGTAAACTAAAATTGAATGAATTTGAATTGTGAAAACTGAATGTTGATATATTCAGAGGGTTGAATTTCCAGCGAGGATCAAATACAGTTTCATTTTTCCAATGCAGTTATCCAAGTTAAGCAATTCAAATATGAATGATTCAAAATTCAGTTTCTAGTGACACATTTCTGTCCATATATTGCTCTCTCGCTCTCTCTCACACACAGTAACAAAGCACTATTAGACATGCTGGCTGGTTTTAGCCATTTGGATTTTGGCTGGCTTTACTCGCTCTGTAGTGTTTCAGCAGTGTCAAATGTAAAGGGACCTGGCAAGCTGCTGGGGTCTTTGTACTAACCACAATAATTATTTGAATTGTTCAGAGTCAAAGTGCTCCATAATAACAGAGCACTAAGAGTGTTAATGACTGCAGGCTGAGGAATTTTGAAAAATTATGGTAACCAAACCCCAGAGGGGCAATCATGCATTTATAATGATGTTGGCAGTGCTGGGAATTCTGTGATTCAGGGGCAGCGGGTGGAAGGAAAGGTAGAGGAACACCTTTTTATCCTAACGAGAAGAAACAAGGCACATTGTAAAACATTAGCTCACGTATGGCCAGAGTCTGTTTTATCTGAACAATTATTGTCTTGGGACAGTTTTCTAAGTAAAGAGAAAACTTGCATTAGGTGAAGGAAGCAATCTCCTAACCCCCGGGGCAGGTGCTGATGTGTTTATCCATTCACCCCACTGTGTGAGTTTGACTATTACTTTTCTGTGTGGGCTTTGTATCAGCTCAGAAATAAGCAGCTTTTACCCGCTCCTTAGTGCCCACAGGGCAGGTTCAGTACAAATTCATTTGGTCATGTCATTTAGAGTTTAGCTCGCGGCTCAGCTGTGGACCAGAATGAAAAGAAAGAGATTCTCTCGCTCTCTTTTTTTTTTTTGTGAGGGCTTAAGTAATTATTGGCAGAAAAATATCCATTACATCCAGATGATTCCTGCATAATAAGCCATGACAGAGTGCTGATGCAGGCTGCAGATACCCAATTATGTTAAAAAAAATATGTGGTCCTCTTAGCACTGTGAAGACAACAGTGTTTTTTCTTTAATTTTTTTTTTCCATTTGGATTTGTAATTTCATTTAACCAATGTAATGAAATGAGACAAACCAAGATTAAACCTGCACCCATACATATTTTTATATCCACATGGGTTCAAATGACTGTGTAATATGAAAGGTGATGCTGATAGAGAGAAACCCACAGAGAATTATCACCAACTTTATAGTTCCTCTCAGCTCTTTCTGCATTTAAATGTTTTTCAGCTCACCGTTTTGGTTCCACGACTTTACTTCTGGGGTTCAGGCAGGCGGTAGTTCTCTTTAGCAACATGCAGCTCAACACAACAGTTCATCTCGCATCTAAAATGCACTAAATGCAACAAAAACACTTACATACTCATCTCAGGATCAACTTGTACCACAATACTGACGACATTTGTCTTCCAACAAGAAGATTAAGCATTACAACACACATCACTGTAGGATTTGAGGTAAATGGGTTGTTTACAGAAGTGAATCACAAATGCTGCAATAGGTTTTAATTTCCCCTAAATAAGCAGCCACAGCTTCTCATCCACATCACTTATGGTATAAACTCTCTTGCAAAACGGTGGTCATAAATTTCCAAACTCTACCAGGAAAAAAAATGACTATAAGTTTGAGTAAAGCTGTAATAACCCAAAATAATCTTACAAAGACCCCCTGAGTGTCAAAGCATTGAAAACCACGGTGTTTGTGATCCAGTGGTTTAATAGACTATTTAACATCTGGCAGGCAACAAGGCAACAAGTTTACAGTGAGACACACACACACACACACACACACACACACACACAGCCGGGAGGGGGGGGACAAAAGTCTAACAACATGACTGATGGGATCCATCGCAGTTGAATGGCTCATCAGACAACTGTGTGTGTAGGTGTGTTTTCTGCACTTTTGATGTCATATGTGGAGTTTTACAATTGGTGGATGTCGGTGCAGAACTCTCTGTTGTGTGCTGATAAATGCAGCGGCTCTGCGCTCTTCATCAGAGCCGGGAGACTGTTTGCCGTCTCCCTCTCCTCTTCTGTGTCGACTACAAAGAAGATATTCGCCGAGAGGGAGAAACCGCTTTAACTGAGTTGTCTCAGCTTTTAGACGACAAGGAGCGAGGATCGGAATTAGCAAAGACTAAGAAAGTTGACACTAGACAAAAAAGTGATTGAACCAACCAAGTAAAAGGAAAAAAAAGTCTTGAAATGTTAGGTTAAAAATGTGTTAAATGTTTTAATACAACAATCTCTCAATTTTGACACTATTTTTAAGAAAGCTTCAATGATGAAATGACTGTTCTTTTATTGAAAGTAACAACATGCTAAATAATGCAGGTGCATTTTGAAATATTTTAATCATCTTTTAATGAATGTCACTTCAGTTTTACTTTCTAAGTATGAATTATCATATGCAATATGCATGCACTGTAAAAGGTTTTGCACCCCTCCCACCCCCCCCAATATAGATAGATAGAAATAACAACCATAAATACCAAAATTATATACAGTCACAAATACCAAAAATGAAGTGTGAAGAATAGAAACAATTCTAGTATAAATATATAAAAAATAAAGAATCAAATTATCACAAATTTAATATATTGCAAATAAAAGTAAATTGTACAAAATCCTATATCATACAAATAGAACATCATACTTATAAATTGTGTTATAATTTGGTAGTGTGACTAATTTCACTTTTTGCATTATTAGGCTTCCATAGCTGTGCTTGATTCCCCTGTTCCTCCTACCTCAGGCTCTCAGTGCAGAGACCTGAGGTTATCCTACCGCTGCTCCTCTCTTCATCTCCTACTTCTGACTGTGAGATCTTCTCAACAGGTAGAAGCTGCTAGTCCACTAACTAGAACAACAAAGTTAATGATCCACACGTGACATTATAAAAAGAAGACATGCCGTGCAAATGAGTGATAGAAACCCCATCATCTTTTTTTGTGTGTGTGTGCGCCCTCTGTTCCCGCCCCCGGTATGATGCCCATATTGCACATATCTAAATCAGTCACTATCATGGTTGCAGCTGTACACTGCTTCGTGAGACACTCGCCTCAACGAGAAATATCGTCATGTTTCAAATGATGTTGATTCTTAATGCATGTTTGAGTCTTAGACTGCCCACACATGAAGAAGAACAGAATCCTACACTCAGGCTTTAAAATCCCACGAAAAACCTGATTTGGAAAATTTCCGACATCTTAAAGTGGTTCAGATTAGCATTCAATGTAATATATATATTTGAATATTAATGGCTCTGTGCATATGGTTTTGGGACCTGGCAAAATCCCCTACAGTTTTATTCCCTGGCAGAGGTTCAAATGAGTCATTTCTATTCCAAGTGAAATAGTGTCAGGGGAAAAAAAAATGTCATTACAATTCCTGGAATTGTGACAGCCAATTACAAACTATTCTCTTTGGTGAAGCTTTATCAGAAGTCAATTTTGTGTTTAAGGAAATTTAAGTGTGAAAACTGGCTTTTAGAATTTGTCTGTACAACTCCTACAATCACTGTTCTTAAGTTGGAAACTACTTATAATGGCATGTTTTTTCATGTAGGTGTATGTTGTTCTCCCTAGCAGCAAAACTGTTGATGATGCAAGTTGTTTATTGACTGGTCTGTGTGTGTAATCTTAACATGATACAATGTGTGCCAGGAGAACATCAGATACCACTTTGTATGCAACTGTAGTCCTTTGGATTCTTGAAAAAATCAATTCCACTCAACACCTGATACAGTATGTGTTCTCAGCTGCTACAGGGTAAGCAAACTGTGTATGCATGTTGTTTGCTAACTGAGCATGTTCCTGATAGAGAACTGTATTAGTAGGCTTTTGAGGAAATGATCAATCTTAATAATGGATAAAAATAATAAAAAGAAGACCCTCATGAAATACAGGTAAAGAACAAGGTTACTCCTATACCTCATATTGTTAATAAGCCATAAGCCAGAACTGAATACAAATACCATAAATACTAAACCAAACATTTAACTGAATACAATAATTAGCCCAACCAATGACATCACAATGAAGAGCGCTGGGCTTTGAAGCCAATTTAACATTGCAGCCAAACTGTGTAATTACAACATCACGTGACGCTATTGGGCCCAAAAATACTTTTCCCATAGACTTTTATTGTAAAAGGGATGTCTGTAAATCAGCACTTACATAGGCCTGTCACAATAATTACATTTATCTACTTATCGTACAATAGCGTAATTAGCGACATCATCATGTCTATGTATAGACATGGACACGACTTTGATCAATTTATTTACCTCAATATTGCCACACTTCACATTAGCAGCTAAGAAGCTATTCATGTCACATTGGCTAAACAAGTAGCGTCCTCCATTCCTCACTGTGTACGTCCTGAGTGGAGACTGTAGAAGAATTAAAGGTAAATAACTCTGTCCCCAACCATAATGGCAATTTGTGTTTTTACAGAAGTGTAGCGCTCACTCTCCAATCCTAGCCCCCACCCCCCCTTGCATTATTATGCTATTATATTATCATTGTATCAGTGGTTTAAAATGATCTTCAAATGATAATAGTATTGTTTGTGATTATTTCTGAGACAATATATCGTCCAACAAAAGTAGTTATTGTGTTAGGCTTAAGTAGCCAGCTGGGCGAGCTGAGGTTGGTAGTGTTGCCTGCTCTATGGGCCCAATGATGCAGAAGCAATTTGGAAGAGGAAGAACGTTTTTTGGCTTCATCTGCCACTGAGCAGCTTTGATAGGAATGAACTGGGCCCCCCCTCTGACACATTGTCCAGTTTTCTTTATACATCTATGGTGATGCTCCCTTTATCTGCTAGGAAGGTTGTTCAATCTATCTATCTTTATTTATATAGTGCCAAATCACAACAAAAGTAATCTGAAGGAACTTTTCACATAGAGCAGGTCAAGACCGTACTCATTAATTTAATTTAAAGAGACCTGACATTCATGGTGACAGCAGCAAGGAAAAACTCCTTTTAATGGGAAGAAACCTCAGGCAGAACCGGGCTCTAGGTGGGTGACCATCTCCCTTGACAACTAAAAACACAAGCTAATATATTACCCCAGGGTTCATTAGGTTTAGATGTTCATGAATGTCTGCGTTTCATGTCATTTCATTGTCAAGGTGTTACTGACATTGCCAGCCTTAGAGCTAGAGAGAACATTCTCATCATAGTAAACCCTCCACACAAACCGGGAGTATCAGAGAAGAATTTCAAGACAGTTCAGAAAGGTTACATCAATAGTGCAATGGCAGTAGGGAGGCATGTGAAAGGTATCATTTCTATGAGACCTAGAGTGAATCTGTAGGATCATGTGCTGGTGTGGTCTTTTTTCTCTGTCCCCGGCACAGCATTTTAATCAGCATGTTTGTCCCAAGCTGCCAATGCCGATTCAAAGCATGTTTGATCAGTCTGCTGTTTTTTCTAGCATCCAATATGTCAGCCGATGATAACATTCCCCCACAGAGCGGGCCTTATCTGAATCGCTACTGATCGAAAGTTTAAAAAGGGCAGCCCTCTCTGCAAGCGAAAGACAATCAATTTCTGTCTCAATCACAGATAAGATTAAGATCCGAGATGAGATATTCAAAGTTGGTGTGGTGGTGGGATGACATACCAATTAATTGCTAATGTATTTTTATGTCCCGAGACAATCAAGTGGTTGATTCTCCTGTATCTCATACTGTGAGCTCCCTCTACTCTCCGTCTCCCTCTCTTTTTCTAGTGTCTCAATGAGAAGAAAAGGCCCACTCTTGACATACATTATCAACTACTTGATAAGAAGATACCAACAGAACAGATTATGAATAGAATTGCAGTAATCTGACTAAATACACACTTCTGCTTACTGAAGATAATTAGATGATAATTCTTGCTGGAAAACACTATCGTAGATGGAATTGGACTGTAACTACAGAACTTTAACTTTTGTCATTTACAATCATCACTCGGCACAGTATGTTAAATTCTACTTGTTCTCATTGTAAACGACTTCACCACCACAGACAGGTTGTAGCTGCTGTGGCAGTGGGCCAATCACATGTTGCATTAAATTGAAGAACGCTTAAGTTGATTGGCTGTGAGCAAGTCCATACAAATAGTCATATTTTCTAGCTCTGGATGCAAAAAGGATCAATTGCTGGTATTTTCTGAAGGGAGACGTTTCCATACTACTTGGTATTGATTTATTTCGGTTGATACCTTGAAGGCATTTATTACCGCTACCTAGCCCTAGTAAAACCTGCCACCTGTTGATCAGTGAAATAGTGTTAAATGTGTCACAAGACAAAACAGAGACTCACTCATATAAAACTGCTACTAAACTCCACAATAGGGCCTCTGGCTGCCTGTAATCTAATCCTTTGTGTGTAGTAGATTGCAGTGTAGTACTTGATAGCTTAATGAGAATATTTCACAGGTGGGGCACACTATAATTTGAAGATAACCCCTTCCGGTCTGATCTGCACTAAAATGAAAAATGATCACAACTTGGGTTTAAAATTCTTCAGTTTGATTGGTTCAGTCAATTATGATTACTCATCAAAGTGTCACAGTCACATGGTCATTTGTCCACTTGGTTGGTTACTGAACCTAAAGATGGGTCTTATCTAATATGAGCCAAAGGGCAGCTCAATTGACTTTTATTCTTATTTTACTTTATTCTGGATGGGTATCATTAAGCTACGTTCAGACCAAAAGCGTCTGACGCGAATTGAGCAGCAAGTCTACATAGAAAATGAATGTAAATGGCGCGATCACACACGATTTTATATCAGGCGGCGCGAATGAAGCGTCCGAGGCGAATGAATGAATCAAGCGTCTGAAGCGGCGCGAATAAAGTTGGAAAAATTGAACTTTTCATGCGACATCGCGCCGCGACATCCAATCAGTTTTTCCTGACGTCACAAGCGTGAATGATGCGATGATCCAAAAATGTATATTTATGATTAAGTGGCGCGATAGAAGCAATTCAAGCGATTTTTTTCGCGTCAGACGATTTTGGTCTGAACGCAGCTTCAGGATTACCAATATCGATACTCATGCTGCTTTTTGATATTGATACTTAGCAATATTCTTAATGATACTACTCTCCATAATTTGTTGCAAAAAATAAATACATGACATGACAAAAATTTGAAAAGATTGAACAGTTACTTAATTCCAAACATAGCAAGTGCTTACAACCAGTGCTGTGTCAATAACTACAGACATATTTTTATAACGATTAACTGAATATGACTAATTCTACCTACTCTTCATTCAATGGTTTGGTTGACAGGGAAAAACAGCAGTGACGTTCACGTAATATAAACAATCCTGGTTGGCACTCCGAGCTGATACGTGCTAGCTACTTAGCGGGTGATATCTAGGATCGGCAACATTTGTGCCACCACCTTTTAAGCAGAAGGCAAAATGTAACATTATCTTGGAGCATGACAAGCCCGATTAGACCTCTCTTCCTCTATGCACTTCTCCTCGTCCTGTCTCCGTCTCCATCTCAGACTCTACCTGGTCAGTTGCTTGGTCACTTGGGCAGCAAGACTGATTGGTCTTCTAATCTTCCTTTTAATATATTCAAGCTTCCAGTTTGGCTGACGTTTAACAGTTTAACTTCCAAAATAAACTGGTTAATGTGTCAGCTTGTTAACAACCTATTTGATCGTCTGACTGCTTGTGTTTGTTTCCTTTAACCTAAACCATAGTTAACCTTTAACCAAGCCTTCAAACTGCACTTTTCCTTTAAATCTAATCAAAAGCATCGCTCAAGGTGAGTAATTGTGACTTCATGCGAGTGGCAATGTTCTGTGAGGAAACAGTTTTCCCAGCGTAAGATTACAATGATACATCCATTAAACAAACACAAACACACACATCCATCTACATTACACACACACAAACAAGATCGCATAATTTGTTTTCACAATCAATTATTGTGCAATCACAATATCCACACAGGTCTAATGAAAAATAATCGCTACTTTCTATGCAAAGTTTTTCAGTTTGATGCCAGAGTGCCAGTAAAATCTGGCCTTTAAAAATGAATCACAGCCCCTTTGAATCTCTTAAGGGGTTGAAACAGAAGACAAATAGCTTAAAAAATGAAATTAAAGCAGCATAAGTCTCTGCAACTGACAAAACATGTGATTCATCACTGAAAGGAAACAGTCTTCGCTGTTACGAGAAAGGCAGCATGGACGTAGTGCCAAATAAATCTGACTTGTATACACAGCTGCCTTGAAGAGAAAGCCTGCTCCTTCTAAAAAACAGCTGTGGACATCCATCCATATCTCTCTCTGAAGTCATCTAGTTTCTCTTTCCCATCTTTCTACTCTATCCCTTCTCTTCCTAATTCATCCTCTCTCTGCAGGTTACATTAATGCTCACAGATTATATTTTATGCCTCATGATTCACATATCTGCAGCCCGAGTGCTGTTTGGAGAAGTTCCAATGTCTCCCAAAAGGCCAGGAAATGTACCGCTGTGACAAACTCAAAGTTTCACACGAGCGGGTTATATTTATTCACAATGATTCACACTGTAGCTGACTACTTTTTGGAGATGTTCTGCTTTTTTCCCAAAAGACCTTGTGGAAAGCTTTTTTTTCCTTTCTCACCCATAAAGTGTTTTCTCTTGCAAGCAACTTTATGTAACAAAAATTTATTTTATTTTATTTGCTGGTAGAGATAAAGAGAAATTGCAAGAAGTCAACACTAAAAAAACACAAACTATCACTCTTATTACTCACTGATTAACTGTTCTAACATCCAATAACAGTCAATTAGATTAGATAAATTAAACAAATCACAGAGAAACAGCAGCGGAGCATAAATGAAACATGCTCATTGTACTGAGAGGATGTGTTCGCTGGAGCTTGGCTGGTTTCCATCACGCGGTGTGAAAAGCTCTCGCTGCCACCTGTATGTTAAAGTATAATGTCCTCCTCTACATTCCACAGTCGGGTTAAAAACAGCACCACAGTATTGCAAATAACTGAATATGTAATTTTTTCTTCTTCTACCTTTTCTCCAGCACTTTCACTTTAATTTGTCTCATGACCCAGATGTAGCAACAGCTGGATTGTGCTGTGATTTTTTTTTCTTCATATATGCCATATGCATTTGCATTCTCTGCATGTATGTATGTATGTGTGTGTGTGTGTATGTGTGTGTGTGTTTGTGTACGTGCAACATGTCCCAGTGACAGATCTTTCTCACACCATGTTTTTTTGGCTTTTCAAACACAGATGTACCAAATAACATTAATCATCGCTGAATACCATCGAGGCGCTCCGTGCCAGGGTCCTGCTATTGTGCACACTGGCTGACTGGCATGGGTTTTACTGGCACACCTAAATGGAAAGAGGCCATCATCAGCGGTAGTGGTTACAGATGTGCTTCCCATGCTAGGACGTGTCAAAATCTCCGCCGTGAGAAAGGTCAGTTGTGTTTGTGTGATGTGAGAGCAATTCATTCCAGCTGGACAGTCCATTGTCATTTTCCAGCTGGGGGTGTGATAAGACCTGCCTGGCCTCCTAGAGCTTGGTCTGCTAGCTAAAACACAACAAGGCAAAGGCCATATTTTAGCATGTGGTCAGTCCCAAGATAGGAATCAGAATTATATTTTGAACAATATAAAGACTCAAATATCTTGTATCTATCAGGAATAATTTAGAATACAATAGTTTATTGTCATCGTACAGGTACATGTATTCTGTTGCACTGCCTGAGTGGAGCTCAAATCAACAGAATTTTAAGAAGTAAAATTTAAGTTAAAATCACACACACACACACACACACACACACACACACACACACACACACACACACACACACACACACACACACACACACACACATACACACACATACACACACATACACACACACACACACACATTCAAACATACATACACAGTACTAAGTACCTACATCCACAGCCAGATGCTGCTTGTATTACACTTGTGTAAAAGTACATGTATGGCACATCATTAAAATAAATAATAATATTTCACTTCATAGTACAGGTTTGTCTACGATGTCTTATTGCTGTGTCCTTTAGTATATAATGAATGAAGGGGTTGTCTTTAATATTCTGGCTTTGTGGATGTGAAATGTACCTGACAAGATAAACAGGTTTACAATGTTACATATTTTATTGTCTTTATACTCAAAACAGGAGACAATAATCTCCCCCTTAATACAAATCATATATGAAGTTTGTCAAAATTCAACACAAAATCAGCAATCACAGAACAAATGACATAAATACAAAGCTGATTAGAGGGATCTTTATATGATCAGACACACTCATTTGTAGTGGACAAACATTCATTTGAACAATATACACAACTTTACAAGTAAGTCCTCAGATTGTTAGTCTTTCCTTAAAAATGTGTGTCCAGCCATAATTCCCTGATATATCAGTCCACACAGACTTCACAAAGCTCAAACTATACATTATTTGAGTCAGAACGTGGGCAGCCACATAAACATACAGTGCTGAGCTAACAAAACCATTTTAAAACTCAAGATGCTGCCTTGGTGCTGCTCATTTAGCCTGGCAGGTCACTGTACACTCTTCCCCAAGCTAGCTACAGTGGAAACCTGTGAATCAAAAGAACAGCAGGGCTGTGAGCTGTTTCACTCTGAATGGCAGGTTGCCTATGAATAACCAACATTCCCAGACATCATGGCTTTAAATGCTTCTGACTACACATTCATGTCAGCGTTTCATTTACAAAGCAACCCACTGGCTCAAAGATTTAGATCCATGTTTCATTATCCTAACTCAATCTTTTTAATCATCACTCTATAACACATAACTGACAGAACAGTAACATCAATCCTGGATGTGACTGTCAGGGTTTTGTGTTTTTATCTTTATTAACTGTATCAACTTAGAATAATGTGTTTGAACCACAAAGGATTACAAACCTCTATCAGTGTCTTGGGCTTTTTAAGAGCTTTCAAACTGGAGGCAAGTTAAGTTTATTTGTATAGTCCAATAATCACATAGTCTACTTCCAGACCAAGCTGCAACTACCATAGCTTGAGGCTAAAGCCAAGGCAGAACCGTCAAGTGCAACCTCAAGCGTGAACTTGTCTCAAGAAATACAAAGTCAGTCATTTTCAACAAGTCATTACAATCTCAATGGCTTAATTCAGACCCTCTAATAAATGTGCTGCTGGTCATTTTGGAAATGATTGCTCTGTTAATAAGATTTATCCCTACACACACACACACACACACATACTGTAGACATTATGACAAAACAGATTCTTTTCTTTTTCTACCAGAAAAAACTAATTTACTGAGAGAACAGCTCAAAGTTTAAATCAAAGCATCTTTTTTTTCTTTTTTCTTTTTTTAACTTAAAGTCCCCTTACATTCATAAATGGATTTTTCTTCCTGCTCCTTCATTTGGATGTTTGAGCTTCACTGTGCAGAATGATGTATGTGACCAGAAAGCTGTTTTCACATTCATCTGCTGAAAGTTTCTCTGAGCTCACCTTTTTAAATGTGAGTTTAATGTGCGTACCTAGGAGCATGATTTGTGACATGACAACTAGTTTGGAGGCAATCGTGATTCGTGAAGATTCAGCATCTTAAGACCTCGTGAATCAGCAGATAAACTTTGGAGATAAGAAATATGTTCATTCATGACTGAAAACGTGGTTGGACAGAATCTTTAAACTTCAAGTACAGAAAAAAACAACACAATAAGAATAAAAAAAAGGATCACTACTTGTTCTCATTTGACAGTGTTGCTTTTTATTGCATTGATTACGTTGTTTATAATCATTGTGACTATAATTACACCAACTTAAATGGTTAAGGTTTCAGAATTGAGAGCTTTTGTGCGAGCTTGAGCGTATTTGTGCGTGCTAGCTCTACAGTTCCACCAGATGATTACCTCTATAAAACTTTTACAGTAGAATATGTAATAACAGAGTTTGACTTCTTCTGCGATCGCCCATACTGAAGCCATGTACTCATTACCATGCACTTATACTGTACCTACCTTATACACTAAGGTAGGTGGGAGGCATACAATGGCATACAATATCATAGATGAAAAGTTATTTTCTCCAAGCTAACAGATTTGATTTCTTCATTATGTGATAAACTTTCTCCTCAGGCTGCAATAGAAAGATAAGATTCACCATTATTAAATGTAGCAACGGAGGTAAGCAAACAAACAAACAAACAAACAAAAAAGAATGTGAAATGGCTGACATTTGATCACAATCGCTGCTTTCGTGGGAACATCAGACTGATTTTATCTGATGCTGGCATTCATTCAGGTGCCACATTTAAGCTTTCATGACTGAAACCAGTCAAAAAGGTCAGTGCCAGGCAGACTCAGGGGTAATGAAAGTTTTGGATGAAAAGATAGATTATGGAATAAAAAGACTACTAAAGCAGGGCTTCCTTTTTATAGGAGCATTTGGGATCAGTTTTATTAATTTAGATTTGTGAGCCACCCTGTTGAAGTACCCTTGAGCAGGTTGCTGATACTGTATCTTCCCAGATCTTGGCCACAGTTTCATAGCTAGTTTTCTCCAAGAACTTTGTGTTTAAAGTGAAACCTCCATTGTTTATGTACGTTGGCTTATTAGCAGCAGCAATAGTGAAGCTAATGTGGAAGTGACTAAAACATACATTCTTTCTAATGGCCAGCAGGGGGCGACTCCACTGGCTCCATCAAGAACTCTGATTGTATGGAAGTTAATAAATAAATGACCCTATTTCTCACTTGACATAATATATCAGTGTTTCCTGATGTGTTTATGGTCTTAATAGCTCATTTTACGTCTTCTTCAATACAGCATGATGTTCTTTTTTTAACATTTTGCACCGGAATGATGCATATGACTTAAAAATGTACAACACTTTCTTCTGGGGGAATTTAAATCTTTCCTTTACTATTATGTGACACCTGCAGCTGAAAGGCTAATGTGCACCAGTGTCAAATTGCTCCTTTTAAATCCTATAACTGTTCTGCTTTTCTGCCAGAGATGAGTATTAACAAGCACAGACATTAGCACAGTTTTCAAAATGAAGTACTTATTGTGCTTTGCACCATTACCCCCTATTATTACAAACATCTGACCAATCCACTATTTTCAAACAAAAGATTCATCATTTACATGCAAAAGATGTCATTACAATATTAAGTATTACAATTATTCATGTTCACAAAATTATTCCAAAAAAAAAGAAGAAGAAAAGGTTCATTCATAGAGTAGCTGTGAGCAGATGAGCATTAATTGTCTGGAAACATAATGTGCAGCCAGCTCAGGGAAAATAAAATCATGTTCTTTGCCAGATGAATATTTATGACAGCATGGATTTTAGTTTAGTTTTTCTCTTTTTCTTTTTAGTTTCACCTCTAAATCCCATGCACACATTCATGCAGCACCAGTGTGCGCACGCACACACACATGCACACACACCACACATACACCTTGTTTAGAATCATGAATCTTTTGAAGTCAGCAGCACATCTGCCCAAAAGGAAAAAGAAGAAGTAGAAAAAAGCTGACATTTGAACAAATGTCAGTACACAACTGATTTTCTTTTTGTGTTTGAAGGTGAGACTGTATGTAGCCTCAGAGGTGTTATCCAGGTGTTGATTAGCATTCATTAATGATTAGCTCATATTCTTAAAGTAATGTATCTCATTCGTCATCTGTTAAGCAGAACTGCTGCATGACAAACGCCAAAGCAGAAACTTGAAGGAATGTAATTCTTATTAAAAACAATGGTAAGAATGTTTCTCTAAAAAAAAGTTGTGTGGTAGACGCACACATCTGGAATAAAACGATTTAAACCAGATTCTGGACCAAAGAACCTTGACATCCTCTCTTTATAAGCCATTAGAACTACATCTGCATTGGGAGCTACAGTGTGCAGACTTTCGTCAGCCTTTTTAATGAATGTTTCTCCACACATGTAATTTACTTATGCAATTTACATGCTATCAATATACATATATAAGAATGACACTAATAAAATGATCAAACATGGCACCTTAAAGTCACAAACTGATTTCCATAAGTGCTCCTTTGATAAGACACCTTTTCATCTGCAAGATGTAGCATCATCAAATAATGAGACGGGAACCGAAATGCGCCTTCCTACTGTATCATCTCCTGAAGTGATTACATTTCACTATTAGCACTGTGTGTGTGTGTGTGCTTGCTTTTTGAGTGTGTGTGTTGCAGCATTGGTGGGCTGAATCGAAACCCCAGTGCAATCAGTTTTTAATTTCCCTGAAATCAAATTACATGGAAAGGTAATAACCGGGGCACTGGACTATGGGAAAGTCATCTTGGAGATTATAAATCGACCCTTAAAGTGTGTGAGTGTGTACATTTGTGAGTGTCCATGTGTGTCCTCATACACACGTGTGGAAATATGCTATACGTCCAACCATAAAATCAACCACTCTGCAGCAGCCCAGTAATGACATATGTAGCAGGTCGGAATGAAAATTAAACGCCGACGAATGCTGAGCAAGAAATCAACCCTCTAACTATCTGCTGACTGTTTCCTGTAAACTCCTCACAGTACTGTACCCAATTAATTAAGTCTTTTTAAAAAGAACTATGAGAAGGCAACGCCCTGCTCCATAATTTGTATTGATCTGCTATAAGCTTATATACTCAAAATTGCTTTTCCCACGGGAGTTAGCAATAGAGCGGGGAAAAGGATTAAAATGGAGTGCTTTGTGTATTGATATTGGATGCCTTATTCTTTTACTTTGTAGTTTACTTTGCAGTTAGTGTTTAGCCTCATCATCCTACATCTTTCTCAGACTCATTTTCTTGGACGAAGAAGCAAAAGCGCATCAAACAATAATGTTGACATTCTTCCAATTTACAAAAAATTAAAACTACATGATGAAATGAATCATATTAACACGACTGTTTGTTTGGCTGCACTGTAAAAACAGGCACCAGCTGCCCCTCTTTTGTTGCACTACCACCAGGGACCACAGGTGTCGCCAATTCACCCAGAACTTAATTTTTTTTTTTTTTTAAGATTTATTTTGAGCTTTTTTTTGCCTTTTATTCAGTCAGTAGCTGGAAGAAAGGCCAAGCATAGGTCCCTGGTAGGTTCGAACCAGGGACACTGTGATTATGACGCATGCACTCTAACCACTAAACCACCAGGCTGTTCCAGAACTTACATTTTTTTTAGAGCTGAAATGTAGTTGCGAAATGATAAAGGGTCACTGGTTTCCTTAGTGTTTTCATCCATATTCTTTTTACAAAATGTTCTTTAAAACAATATCCTCAATATAACTTAACATATAAAACACACCAGTCTCTCGGACAGTGTTGAGCAAGTTACTTTCAAAATGCAATATATTATACGATACTACTTACTTTAACTAAGTATAATTAGTTACTTTACAATATTACTTTCTCTGTATAGCTATACATTGGTACTTATTACATTACTTTTGAGTTATAAAATAACCACTTAAGTATGACTAGGCATTCTAAAATGGAACAGGGTAATGTTTCATAGCAGCTCACGTCCATTGTAGTTCATTATAAATCCAATGGAGGGCAATATGTCATAGCTTAATGACGGTGTAGGCCTGAAACCGTAAGTGCAAGAACCCGTCTTCTCATGTTGGTTGTCATTTTCTATTATTTGCAAATGTTATGCCCCTGAAAGGGGAAATAGAAAGAAATGAAGCAGTACACGATGTTGCTGGCTTCAGGTTCAAACTGTAATGCTTAACCCAATACACACATTACATGTTCATCAAACTCAAAACAACCAAATGTTTACACCTCACTTTCAAAATTCACAATAGAAAAATATGCACTGTATCTTTTAACAGCTAACATTAAAGAAAATACATATACTTTCTCTTGAATAAACTACAACTCAAAATGTGTACTGTTCCTGCTACACAATTAGAAAGATACATACACTTTGCTCTTGCTTTAACTTTGTCGCACATATTACCGAAGCATTTGCACATTTAACAAACATAATATTCTTTTAACTGAAACATATTCACACCGTTATTTTACTCATACGTTATAAAATGAATATAGACAAAACCCGCTTTCTTACCGCTGAGCACGTCTCTATGACGCCGTCTACATAACTCCAATTAGCAAGCATGCTAAAGCAGGACGAACATTTTCATGTTGTTTAAATTGACTAAATTCACTCGCTACAGTTAACTCTCGACACAGATATTTTATCAGCAGTGTGTTCATTGTAACATAGAAACATGTATACTCAGCTAAACATTATTTACAATCATTTTCCTCACCTGGAAATGGAAAGAAATGAAGCAGTACACGATGTTGCTGGCTTCAGGTTCAAACTGTAATGAACGAGCCGTCAGCAACACGCCCCCTACAGGCATAACCCGGAAGATCAGAGCAATCAATCAAATCACATCTCTGTACTGAAATAATGGATTACAGATAACTCAAACACCTTATAATTAAACATGGAAAAAATAAAGAACATTTTAAGATATTATTCAAGTTCATTTTCTCAAAACATTGTTCAGAACAGAATAGAAGAATTAATTTTTGATGTACAGAGCCCGTGCTTCCTTACACATAGATTGCAATTGACTATTATGTTTTTGTCCTTATTTTGGATAAACTGAAAGTCATGGGATCATACTCATCTCAAAAATGTAGAGTTTGACTCGGCGGCTATTTTAGCCATTGAATTTAAGCGACAGGAAATTAGTGTTAGGTTTTTTTGTGGTTGTTTTTCTATTGGTTGAACGGCACATAGTGTGGATGAATTCTTAAAAAAAAAAAAAAAAAATTTCTTGTGGTAACACAGGTTACTTGACATAATAACTGTAATAATATCACTGAAATCCCGCATTCTAACATATGTCATCATGCTAAAATCAATATATTACTTTTATAACACGTTACCCCCAACGCTGCTCCTAGATAGTGTAACATTCCTATAGGTTTATATTATAACCATCATTTTCAATAATTGGTTTTTGATGAATCACTTTTTGTTTGTGAATTTGGCAGCCAAACAATGGAGATTTTTAGGAAGCAGGGATTACAGCTGAAAAGTTAGAAATATGTCCCTTTTGAATAGTGTCGGTGAAAATTATGGATGTGGATGAAACTAAGTTACAATGATTGATCCCCCCCCCCCTTTACAAAAAATGATGAAAGAAACGCTGAATGAAAGACTCCACTGAATGAAGCTAGTGGAACAGATCTTTGCCTCTATGATCAGCGTCTATTCACACACCCAGCAGATGCTGAACAACAATAGCGTTCATTTGGTGTGGCGCCATCTGATAAATTTAACTCCGACATTAACTCTTCTTTTAGTTCTGGTTTTGTTCGCTGCTAACAGAGGAAAAGATCCGTCTCTTTAGCTCCTAAATCCTCCTACAGCTTGTTTCTAACTTTGTGCTGTTTGATGCTGGCAGGGAGCATGTGTAGTGGATTTAAATATCTCTCCAATTGGACCATAAAATACATTAGTAGGCTATAAAAATCAAAACCTGAAAGATGATCAAATGCAATGTAAATTTGAGATATAATCCTACTGTAAACATTCTGATTTAATCCATTTTTTAATCATAAAAATATTGATTTAAGGATTATAAGGTTAAGGAAAATATTTGATTTACTCACAGAGCAAAGAGCAGCAGTGTTCCTGTCCACACAACTCAACAATATGAGTAGCGCACTTCAACATTTACCCTTCAATCGTGAGGGAAAAAAACAACAACCTATGATCCGTTTTAATTAAACTTCCTGAGCTTTAATTGCCTGTTACCTCACCAGATCAAAGCCTTCAACCAGCCCACACGCTTTCATCTGATGTTTTGATTGCAATTTTTTAACCGAAGATGCTTTTTAAAATATCTGTCTTTGAAAATAAGTTTTAAAAAATGGACTGAAAACTTGAAAGGAAAAAAAAGAATAAACTTAATGAGCTTCCATCTATTTAGAAAAAAGGCAACATCTTTCATAATTACTGCAGAGGGGATATTCTTTGCTCTCAGTGGTCTACAGAGCTGATGGTGCTTTTAAGGGAGTGGTGTACATCAACTGAGACCTTTTATTTGGCAATACAGAGGTGGATAAGAATAATATCATACTGTAGCATAAGATACATTTACTAAAGTATTGAGTGCGTGTTTGTGGAAAGTCAGAGGGAGTGATTGAGTTAAAGTGCTTCTGAGAGGAGCCAGTATATATGTGCTCTGTGGGGGAATCAGAAGGATGCAGATGGATGATTGACTCATTAGGACTGAGACATGTTCTGTCAACTATCCCGCTCAAATAGCATGATACTCACTCATCATCAGATTCAGGAGAGTGTGTGTGTGTGTGTGTGTGTGTGTGTAACCAAATCCTCTGGCTGGGTGTGTGTGTTCATGTGTGTTAGCAGAGGGATTTGGTTAAACATTTAGGCTGTGACTTGCTTTGAACCCAGAGAATTTTCATGCCATTGATCCCTCAGCTCAGAGAAAAGCTTTTGATTAAAAAAAAAAAGAAGTACAAAAAAGTTTAATTGGCTTATTGGTTTTTGAGTTTAAGAAACCAACTGGATTAGAGGAAGACATAAAGCTTTTTTTTTCTCTCCACCATGACCACGGCACACGCTTTCTTGAAAATAAAATCTTGGCATGCAAATTGAATTCTCCCAACAACGTATTTATTTTTTTTATCAGTATTCATGCTAAAGACTGAAGCAGCTGTTTCCCCCCACCATAATTGCAGCGAATGTACTCCTGTCTGTGAAAGAAATGTAATCACTGTAATCACTGATAAGCAGCTGTGTATCAAAGTCTTTTTTCTCTCTTATTGTTGACTCAAAAAGCACTATCAATTTCTGTAGTCTGACAAGCAAAATATTGACTACAAATCTTCCACAAAAATCAATTTGTATTCTCACCTATCTCAAAAAAGAGGTGATTGTTATTTTAATGAATGCAATCAACCGTGTGTATGAAAAGAACACATTGACATCCGTGTTGAGTTTCAGCAAATTACTTTTTTTTTTTTGTGATGTTTTAAATCAAGTTATAATTGTGTGTAAATCTGCCACATATTACTACCATCTTAACACCTTGATGACCAGTCAGTGGTCATAAATCAGCAGTTAATATGCAGAGCTGAGTGAAACAGATGTCCTGTGTAAGGCGGCCGGTGTTTTCATCATTCCTCTCGGAGAAAGATCGCCATTGCAGAAGGAGTCTGGGGCTTTAGGGTGAAAATGAATGAGATGGTGAAGGACAGTGACTCGAGGGGACAGTCTAATTATCCTACTTCTTTTCTTGTGAGATGGGATCCCTCCTAATCAACCGAAGACCAAGTCAAGAGGAATGAGAACCCCAGAAAACAAAGCTATGAAACAGGAAACGGGGATTATAATGTTGGTGATTTTTCTTCCCTGAATATATTTGGGCTAATTTGGCATGGCGTACTTGGTGAGTGAATGCCAGTAGCTCCTGGCATAAACAGCTGAGATAATCTAAACCAAATGCTTACACTGAAAGCCCATTTGGCTACTGCGAGAAACACCAACTCTTCAAATTGTAGTGATGATAAAACATTGATGAAAGGCTCTGGAAATACATTGTCAATTAAACAGAAAGAGAGCAACTCGGTTTGGCTAACACCTGCCTTTCCCTCTCGACAACACACACACACACAAACACCTGCATTGGGTATTTTCATCTTCGCCAACAATGTCTAGCTAATTACATTCACGTGCCTTCATAATGCAACACACTAACTGAATAAACACACTGAGAAATTGAACAAATCGCCACCTCGCCACCTGTTCTCAGCAGATGCAAGGAAAATTAGCTTACCTCGTGTTTTTTTAATGAAATCCTTACAAAATTATAACCGTGCGCGCTACTGCAATGACAGATTGATTTTTTTAACAGCGGTGTTCCAAATATTCTCGATTCCTAACCACATCGACTGGAAAATTGTAATGTTCAACAGCTGATTACCTTAACTCACTCAACAAATAACTTTTTGAGCATATAACTTGTGCAACCATTAAAGTTTACAGTTAGGTGATAGCCTCGTGTAACAAGTCACTCAGTATGTTTACATGGTAACCAATATGCCAGGTTTGAGTCTTTTATTGAGGTTTTTCAGGATTAGCCTAATCTGTGACCCTGGCACTTTATACATTAAGAATAAGACTAGTGATTTCTATATTCAATGAAAAGACCAACTCAATTCCATACTCCATATGTCTAGTCCATGGGTCCATGGAAATCTTTTAAACTGTTGGAGAACTTTATGAAAACTACCAAAAACACCAAAAAGACAGAAACTAAACTTACAATGCAGCGTTGAGTTTTGTAACTATGCTGGGATTATTCATCCACAGCTGCAGAGCAGCAACAGCAGCACATGGCCCTGAACATCCTGCCAAAGAACCTCCTCGTCTTTTTCAGTGGCTTCTTGCAACTGTATGTAGAACTTGTAGCTAAGTCTACAGAATCAATGGCTGAGCTTTCTTCAGCTGGACCAGCTTTATCTATTTCAGCCTCTGTAGGGAAGAGCTGAGGCTTCATGGTTTGAGGATGCACTGACTGGACCTTTTTCAGCTGAATCAGCTTCATATAAGTCAGTCTCAGTAAGGGCTGTTGAAGAAGCGTCGTGAGAGGCAGTGGAGGCTGTACAGGTGCAGTGTATGGTATACACTCTTTCAGAGCCACATACCTGTTCTGTGATTGGTCTAATTTGTTGAAGTGAGAGAGGGTTGCCACGTCTCTCCCTCAACAGCTCATGCAGACTCTTGTCCAGCATTTCGAAGACAAGACATGTCTTCCCCATGTGCTCAAAACTGTCATGAAAGCGGACAATGTTGAGCGGATCGATACCGCAAATCACTTTCAACATGGCCAGCTGGAGAGAAAAAGGAGAAGTTAGAAGGGTGATTCAGCTAACAGTTAATGTTACATATTAAATGACTCAGATGATCCACCTCTCTGCTGGGCTCCTGGGAGTCATTGGTCCTCTTATTGAATATCTTTATGGCCACTGAGTCTTTGGTGAATAGGTCTTGGCACCGAGCGACTCTGCTGGAGACCCCATCGAATGAGAAGTACTGAAGCTGGTACTGACTCCATTTGCTGATCAGCATGTCTTTAGTTTGTAGTACTGCATTAACAGGTGCTTCAAAACATGGAGAGAAAATATAAGTCAGTACATCAGAAAACATACATCTGATGATTTCCAGACCATTTACATGAGGAGCCTTCACAATACATAACAGATTAGTTATTAGTAATTAAAGCATCATACCTAATACAACTATATATATATAAAAATATTTACTAACATAATTAAATTTTTAACCTTTAAAAAACAACAACAGAAAAATAGATGTGACACCATATTTCAACATATACAATAGTATCATGACTTTTTTCAGTGTATAATATGTGAGAACATGTTGGTGTGTTTAGTCTCTCACCTCTTTTCTTCTCCTCTCCTGTTGAGGTCACTGGCAACCGTTGTCTGTTTCTGATTCTACGTCTTCCCATTTTTCTTTGGCAAGTTATGCTTATTGACAGCGAGTGTAGCCACGGTTAACTCTTGAGTTTTACTCTCGTGTCTCCTGTGCGAACAGATGATACTGAATGGTATCTGGCTGCGGTTTTAGAAGCTTCAGTTCTATGATGTCAGTCTGTAGAAAAACTGTCATATTCTGGAATGTCAGGATGACAAAACAACATACATATAATATACAGACTGAAGCATACAGAGGTTTTTTAGAGACTCTGTGAAGCTTCCTGTTAAAAAAATGACTAAAAGAAAAGTCTCTCCTCCTCATCATGCCATACATACAATAAATAATTAAAAACATTTAACCCTTGTGAGATGGGATGCCTCCTAATCAACCGAAGATTATTGCAATCACCAATGACATTTTCAGGGTTTTTTCTAATAAGTAATTCATTCTTTAGGCTTCACAGTGTCAGAAAATGGTAAAAATAAATAAATAAACTACTTGAAATGATTTTCAGTTTTTGAATAAAAGAGGGTTTTTTTTTATCCATTCATCAATTAATTGAAAAAATAGTTTTGGGGGACTGTTTTTCTCACTCTCCCAGAGTCCGACACTCTTTTTTAATGTGTTTGGTGTATTCTTAAGTTGTGTCAAACGGTAATATTAGGCTATCACGGATCAATTGTTGAGTGTCTAACAGGTAAAATGACATCATCATGACCCCATAGGCATCCAGGAATTGCATGAAACTAAGGTATGGTGTCAATGATTAAGGGGAAGCTAGAGGTGTAATTACTGTAACAGAAATTATACACAGGACTATTTTCTGATCTTCCACCTGTAAGATTTGGTTAGATTTATTTAAAGTTGAGAAAACATGATTATGGCTAATATTGACTCTTGGTATGAAGCACAACATCCGTCCTGACTCTCTCTCGATAGCTCCCTATGGCCCCCAACACGCTCCAAATAATAATGTAAGATGGGAACACATGGTCCAACCAATAAAAATGTGTGACCCTGATGAATACACATTGTATGCTATTATGCACCGGTGGATGTGATAAACCTCAGTCCTCACGCAGGAGGCCAGGCAGAGCATTTCCATGACCACAGTAGTAAACACGCGCCATCTGTGGAGGAATGCACACTGCTGTGTTAACTGCACAGTACAAAGAATTTGTGAGGGACAAGGTTACCAAGAGAAAACGTATCTACAGTCACTTTTAATCCCAGACCTTGTTTCAATGCCTCTGTCTCAGTTTCTATAGAAACCCTCCTTGTGCAGGGAGATTGAGGAGCGTCACATAGCTGTCCTTCTCTCAGAAGCAGTTCGCTCCTTGTCAGCATATCAGCAGTAGCCAGGGAAGGTGAGAATGACAACCTGCCTGGTTAAGATAAAGAGATAAAAGATGCATGACTGAAGTTTCTAAATTGTGGTTTGTCGTCCTTGTCTCTGTGTGTGCAGGTTTACAATATGTAATTTCTTGTAGCAATACAATCCTTGACTGAAACAACATGATGACAAGAAAAAAAAAGGGAAAAAAGTGAAGGACTTATGAAGGACTGAGTGCTGCATTAACATGAGCCCTGTGCCCAAATTGATTCCAGATAGACATCACCCATGTCTGATTTACATCTTTTCATTAACATGCATCACCAGTATCAACCATGAAATCAGATTGCTTTTCCTCAATAAAATGCAAATAACTACTGGCGGTGTAACACACTCCTCCCATAGATTACACTATATTTTTTACTTTCATCAGTCTTTTTTTGGAAAGACCTTGTAATCAGCGGAGGAGTGGTAAACTGCACGCAGCTTTCCTTAACTTGTCTCACTGATTAGTAGACTGCAGGTAATACACAGGCCATTCCCAACCTGATTTTTTTGTTGTTGTTTTTTTTGTTTTTTGGGGCTTATTATAGTGAAGCAAAATCAATGTAGCACTCACCTTAACCTGCCCTTTCAAAGTTGTAATTGAGCTTGAATTTGATGTTTAGAATTATAATAAATCATCTCAACATGTCCTTACTGGCATGTTTCTTCCACAGATGTGTTTTCACTCTACACACACACACAAACCTAGATATTTTATTTGGTTCCCTCAGGTGCCATATGGGTGAAATAACAAGAAAATCTAATCAGGTGAACATGAGCAGCATATGCATCAGAAAAGTTATATTAGAACATACATATGGTGGTTTGTTTCTTTATGTAATAATTCAATAGTTTCCAGATATATTTTATGAAGCCTGGTGTATTTTCTGGTACCTCAATCTGCTCAGTTTGGAACCTCAGGCGCAAGAAAAGCACAAGAAATACTATGTATTTGCATATATGTTATTTTCCCCTATTCCACCTTGCACCAAATGCTGTTCATACCAATCATTCTTGGTTTAAAAAGAATTAGATATATTCATTCTGTATATCTATATGTGTTGGCTCTAGAGTGGTGAAACCTGCAGAACTGCCTCTCAAACCTGATTGGTGGATTCATCCTCCTGCTGTGTCACTGCCCCCGAGCTCTCCGTCCTCACTATCAGCGGGAATCTCAGGTTCCTGTCGCAACCAGAGACTATAAAATCCCCCTTTGTCCATTACTGCCACTGAGTATTAGTGGATAGCAAAAACATTGACCAGGGTGGCATCGTATTACATCTCCATCATTGCTGTCATGACAAGTAGCCTAACTGCACCACATCACCTTGAGGCAACAAATGAAAACTTGCAGGATATAAATAAATATATCTGAATTATATGTCTTCATACCATGAATTATCCCCACCTCAGCTCCTCATACTACAACATGTAAAGATGGGTGTTGCATCGGGGCAAAGTGAAACAAAGACCTTCAAGACACTTAAACTCTGAAGAAAAGTAAAGCAAACACACACACACACACATACACATAAACATACACACATAGTGATGGAGTTCTCAGTGAGGCTGCTGGCTACTGTCATGCATGGCTCATTATGTTGAAGGATCATCATTGCCCTCCCTGTGGTTAGCGTACAGGCTGCCACCCTCAGCAGATGAGTATATATGCAAGTGTTTATGCGCCCATGTGTGAGGAGTGGGCTCGTAATACAGTCCATCTCACCTTTGTCAAAAGCAAAAAAAACAAAGTCGCCTCCTTTTTGTTTCGGACTCTTAAAGTGCCGTTAGCTCCCACTCAGCAGGCTTACAGCGTCTACATAAAGGACATCACTACCTCAAAAGACTGGCCCTGATCCTTCAATGCACACAATGTCTTTTTTTTACCGTGTCAGCAGTCTGCAATGCTATAAAAAATCATTTTGAACAGAGGGGAGCAGCGAGGTAGTCATTCATAATGGATAATGAACTCCCCCCATTTATCTCTCTTTCACTGTCCCACTCCCATCTTCTTGTCTTTCTTCCTCTCTCCATCGTTTTTCCATAATGGTTAAATACTGTTGGGATGAATATTTGCGGTGTTATTCTTGTTTTATTGAGCAGAAACAGTGGAGATGGGCAAGGAATTCTGCTGCCTCAGCGCTAAGCAACGCGGTGTGTAAATCAGAGCTTACAGCAGGAGGAGCTCATTAATGCGGATGAAGCGGACAGAAACGCTACATGAGGCCTGGAAGACTGTGGAGACAGAGACAAAGTGAGAAAACTAGTTAACGGAGGCTGTAACTAGGCATGAAATGCAACTTGGTGAGCTGGAATCAAATAAAGTACTTAAAAATTACATTTTTCTGATTTATTGTTTTCATCATTTACCTTTTATGAAAGTGAATAAAGCACTAATACTAGACCATATGCTTTAGTAGTTCACCAGATCACTTCTTGTAGGTGTCCTCAATACCACCTTTTCTGTTATATTAGTATCAAGCCTACCTCCCACCACGTTTATATACTACGTCTGTTATCACCATTATACCATGAGCAGTATAAAAAGGTTAGCTGTGTTCAAGTCGTCATAGCACGTTTGAAATCTTTGTCAGCTATAGTTCAGTTAGTTTGAAAAGTGAGAGCGAAAAAGTAATATTAAATGTCTTTGAAATAATCAAAAACCTTTTTTTTAAAGTGTGTTTTTGTTCATTTTTAAACAGTATTCATGTATTTTTAGGCCACTTGGGGGCAGCAGAACAAACTGCAAACACATCACTGATATATCGCCTGAACAAATTGGTATGATGACAGTTGTTTCTGACCACCTGACGGGACCAATATTACTTACTGATTACTTGAATACTGATAAGAGCAGCTTTAACTTAGTTTTGTTTCACCAGTGAGTGTGGATTTAAGGTGAAGCAGAAGTCATATCATGCGAAAACTTGTCCACAAATATGTGGTCAGATGTCCTTAAATATGATTTTAAAAGACACTCTGGAAAAGCAAACTTTTTTTAATGACCATTGTTCAAGCTCTACTAATGTTGTGTATACCTGTTCTACCTGTCTCGATTGAATTCTCTTTCCACCTCCTGTTTTTGTTTCATCCTTTCATACTTGGTTACGGTGTGTATCCCTTACTGTGTGTATTTTGAGTGATACGTCTCTGTTGGGGCCTCTGGAGCTCTGTTAAGCCCTGAAGGGAAGGCCAAGATTCACTGAGAAGCACCTGATGGAGCACGGTCTGTTCTTCCAAATTACAGATTGTACCCATTTATGTGTTAAATGGTCCTATTATCCTCTCACCCAAGTGTCCCTGACAGAACTGCTTATCATCATTATCTGGCTACATTTACATGACTGTAGATGATCTTATCTGTAACTATTTGCATTATCTGTTAACTACTCCTGCTTTCATCTGGTTCCATCAGCGGATGTCTGTAAACACCTGGTATCATCTATATGTTTACGTTTGATTAGCGTGCTAGGCTAACAGCACTTTAGCTGTGCGCATGCTGTGACGTCTTTCAGGGCGCACAAGCACCGTAAACCTGCCACCTGCTCAGCACAGTGCTGTCAAACTGGAGACACTGTGGTTACACTTTTTATACAATCTATAGGCTAAACACAGCACCGCATGGCTTTGCTAACAATGCTAGGTATGTTAACTAGCTGCTAGCCGCTGTATAGGCTGATAGAATAGATATCACATTTGTTTGTATCCGCGGGTAAGTGCTCCCATCAGCATTGGAGCCTCCATGTGAGACACTTTCGTAAATTAGTGCTTTTAAAACTTATTTTGGCGCTAAAGTGAGCTACACTCCGAGCTCTGCTTTAAACGCCCCCCTGAGGATGTCATAGAAACTGTTGGTGCCGATTAATTTTGAAAGAGCAATGGTTAACAGGGGAACTCCCAACACTGGGCCAGCTGACCAGTGGTGTAACTTCATCACTCAGTCAGTGACGGACATTCGGGGCTATAGAGCTGGTCCGTGGTTGCTCCAGCCAAAAATCTTTATCTTTTTCTTCTATCTGAATGGAAAACAGAGTCACAGATGGGAAGTAAAACCAAAAATGTATTATAGCATTACAGACGCACATAATTCCACAAAGCATTGCTGATATATTGTACAACCACTGGTAATGAATACCTTATTTAACCTTTACAGGCTACTGCAATATTTTGTCTTTATGTACAGAATCTGAGTTGATCATGGCCTCACACAGAGGTTCACAATGTCAGGGTCCAATAAACTCACCAGGAAACGTACGAAGCAAAATGAGAGGAGAGGAAAAGGAAATTAACAAATCGAATGAAAAACTGTTTTAATGAAAAACCTGCTTTGACAGTTGACTTGATAAAATATCAGATGTGGAAAATCCCAGCTCATCATGAACACCAGTTTCCTAATGTTTCCTCTTTTTAGCCTACAGTGATCAATGCAACAGTATGACTGTGCTGGAGCACTTTTCCCACATATTTTTCTATCCTATTAGCATATTTCTATAGTTATAGAAATTTGATGTGACAGATCCTTTTATCAGAAGTGACCACTGGATGTCCACTTAACTCCCAGCATCGCAGCACCGTAACCTAGCAACACCCCGCTGGATCGAATGCTGTTCAGCGAGAATTGTTGAGGGTTTTGAAACTTTGCCAAATGCTCATTCGAGTTTTTGCAAGCGCATTCATCATTAGATGATAGTGGACATTATCGCACATTGAAAAAGACATTCAAGCTACGCAGGCATTTCATCGATTATTCAGGGGTTGAGCGACTGGTTTGACACCGGCTTCCCTAACAGAACCAACACAAGAGCTCACATACTGTAGCAGCACACAATCTCATTTTCTCAATAGGAAATATACTGTCAGCATGCTTTGAAAAAGGCAATAAAACAGTCTCTTCCTAACATAATTACACTGGATTAACAAGCCAAGCCAAATTGCTTGCAGCCTGTATATTGTGTTTCTGCGGTACCCTAAGAAGCATCATTAAAGAATGACAAAAATAACAGTGGACACGTGTACTGTGTGTCACTTTGTCTATTATTTCACTGACGGACCACTGATGGGGGGGGGATTAGGTAGATTCTTGTTTCCTTTGTTTGTGTGTGTGTGTGTGTGTGTGTGTGTGTGTGTGTGTGTGTGTGTGTGTGTGTGTGTGTGTGTGTGTGTGTGTGTGTGTGTGTGTGTGTGTGTGTGTGTGTGTGTGTGTGTGTGTGTGTGTGTGTGTGTGTGTGTGTGTGTGTGTGTGTGTGTGTGTGTGTGTGTGTGTGTGTGTGTGTGTGTGTGTTTAGGGCTGCTTTATGAGACACAAAAATAATTGCAGCTGTAATTGGTTTTTGCTTTACTTTGATACACGGTCGCTGTGGGTCAGGTACAAGACAATGACAAACAACAGTGTTTTTGTTTTCTACAGTGATACCAAGGTTTTCTTCCTTTAATGTGTTTGTCAGTTATTGAATCTCATACAGCTAAAGTTTTTCTTATAACTGCTTTTCTTTGGCTCTTGTTTGCAAGATAAAGTTGATTTCACTGTTTTTTTGTGGTTGTCTTCTGTATGTTGTGTTCTCTTGTACCATAACCCTGCACAAGGTTCTCAGTAAAACAAATCTAAATATATCTTAGAAAAAACTTAAATAACTCAGTCATTCTACAGTGCTCACACAAAACCAAATATATTTAGCCCTTAAATGTCAGGTGCTGACATTGTACAAACGCCTTGTCACTGAGGGAGCTTTTCCCACATTTGATATCGAGTTAATTGGGTGACCCACGGTGACCCCCCACATATGTAGCTATGTGGCATTTTTCACTTACTGAGTGGTGACAGCCCTAATTAAAAACATGGGTTTTTTCCGAAGGTAAAGAAAAAGGAAAGGTGGAATTGTGTATCTTTTTCAGTTTCCCTTCCCCTGTAATCTTGGTGTCCTCGAGACATCTTTGTCCTGTTTTAAGATGACTAGAGGTGGTATTTTCCCTCAAATTCCCATGAGATGGAGCTCCCTGATAGCTGAATTGTTAAGGCGCATACCTTTTATAACTGAGATGTCCTCGGCTCTATTCTAGCCAGGGACCTTTGTTGCATGTCATACCTCTACTCTCTCCCCTTGTTTCTTGTCTGCCTGCCTTCTCTATTAACCATCCAGTAAAGGTGAAAATGTTCCCTCAAAATTCCCATGAGATGATTTGCTTCAGAATTACACACTTAGCAAAGGTTGTACATTTGGAACTGCAACTATTAATTTTTTGGCCTCTTGGGGGCGGAAGAATTCCACAACACACTGACAAATACAAGCCCTCTCACCCTATAAAGCTTTTAGGGCTAACGTTACCATCCGGTTTCTTTCTTCTCTATTCTTTTCAACTCTGTTAAAGATTCCACCAGCTCCTGAGAAAAAATATCTTGGTTGCAAACTACTTTGATCTTAATCAGCTAGTTCCTTACTTTGTCTGTCTGGCTGTTTGATACTGGGCTGCTGTGTTTGGCAATGAAAAATGTATTTAGTTACACATAACATTTTACAGCTTAAAGTAATTACATGCAATATGTTTTAAATTACTCGACAGCAAAAGTCATAAATGACAATAATTCAAGCTGTCGTTCCATAAACGGCTAGTTTAACGTTAGCCTTATCAGTGATTAATGTTAGCAAGCCAGCTAAGGAGATGTCAGCATACAAGTAATAATATATAACTTCAGAGTTACCTGGGGCCAAGCTGAGAGACGGAATCTTTTCATAAAACATTGTTTGTTCAAGTCGACAACCAGCTGCACTGATTGTGATTTTTTGCATTTACACAGAGATTTGTAAAATGCCAATCAAAGGTGCATTTGTAAATGTATTGACCAATCATTTTTGCCTGATTCATTTTGTCATTCTTTTGATTTACATAGGACTTTTACTGATAATGTTGTTCTTTATTGTAGGTGTGACTGCTTGTAAAGTCTGTTTAGATATTGATCATTGATAACATTTCTGAGATCTCATTACTGATGATGCTTTACAGGTCCATGTGATGAATTAATAATATGGACGCAATGAAAAACGCCACACAGTCATATGTAATGACAGCTGTTCTTTTGTTGGAGAACCTCCCTGGTGCAACACAATCAGTGAAACTGCATTTCGTCTTTCTCTTTTGTTTCAGAGTCAGATGTACAGACTGCTGGAGCAGGCGGTGAAGTGATACGACTGGAAATGAGGCTTGGCAGTTCCTCAATGAGTGAGGTATATAAAACAGAGCCATACATACACACAGCTTTATAAATTTAACAAAAACAATGTTTACACGTTTCTGGCTTAGCACGTGTATACAGTTTTAGTCATGAGTCTACATGCGTCCCCACACCTCTAACACCTGCACAAAGCTAGCACATACTGATCTGTCCACAGTCCGATCTGAAAAAATGTATTACAGTAATGTGAGTACTTGTAATGCGTTACAAGTAATCAGCCAGCATACAGGGAATTTATTTGATATTTTAGCAGCTACCTGCAAAGGTGTTAACGAGTGGAGTTAGTCAACCAAAACAAAGTCCTAAAAGAAGCTAAAAAGCTCTGTAGCACTATAAAATACTGTACTTTATCAGTACAATCAAACCTTTGTACATCATCACTCTCTTGCCTGGTGTTACTGATTCTTGCCCCGCAGATGTTTCCCAGACAAGAGTCACAGGTATTGGCTCAACTTCATAACATCCATCACTTTTACTTTAGAACCCCGAGGGGATCCTCATTATCGACAGGCCAAGTTTACCTCCACCTCAAGGTTAGAGGAGACGCCATCTAACCCTGTCGTCTGATTCATCTTATCTCTGTCTTTGTTTTTTTTTGTTTTTTTTTTCCACTCAGGTAGAGTTGAAAAACATTGTACTCATATTTCCTGATGTAGAAATCCCATAAGTGGCCTGTAATATTACATGTGGTAAATGGATGGACAAACAAGAAAGACAAGCTATCAACAGTCCTTGACAAGATTTCACTGCAGTGGACATTAAAGTCTTTGTACTGATACCTTCAGTTAGATAAAAAGTGTGGTGATTAATCATCCACAGACAAGACAAATACAGTCATCATAAAAAAAAAAAGCAATACTGAAATCAAGCCTTTTGTCTAAGGATAGCAGACGGGTACATCCAGAGACATCCATCTGTAACAAAGACTATCAGGATCAGAGTCAAACACACACTTGCTTAATCTGAACCTTTTCAATCTGACAAACAACAGCTGTGCAGCAGGATATGAAGCAATGTGAGGCAAAGACAAGGGCTATT
Source organism: Scomber scombrus (assembly GCF_963691925.1). Classification (NCBI taxonomy): domain Eukaryota; kingdom Metazoa; phylum Chordata; class Actinopteri; order Scombriformes; family Scombridae; genus Scomber; species Scomber scombrus. The sequence goes on along the minus strand of NC_084975.1, from coordinate 27,810,168 downwards.
TAAAAGGGATTGTGGGGGAGAATAACATTCTACTTAATGGTTCTGGTCGCTCATAAACAATCACTTAATCAAGCCGAATTCATTTCCTGCCTCGTGCTTCTTTTTTCTTGCCCCCTCTCTCTTTTTTTCCTCCTCCTGCTGTGTTGATCTCTAATTAAAAAGAAATCAGTGGCAAGAAACTCGTGCATTTAATACTAAAAGCCCAAAACTTTTATCACATACCACAAAGGGTTTGCTGTTTAATCAAATACTCAACAGATGATCTTAAAGGATTAGTTGTTTATTAGAACTTGGATCATATTTTTGTAGTTTTAATTTTTTTGTGGGTTCTGATAACATTGTACCCATTAACTTCTGAGATCTGGGAACATAGTGCTATCATCATCCTCATTACCAATAAACACTGGAAGGAAAACATTCAAAACCTCTATGTTTGGTTTTAAAATAGACAATGATTGCACCAAAATGTGACTAACAAAATCGGTCGTAGCACAGAAAGTAATTTGTCTGTGTGTTTTCTACCACTCGCCCTGTTGTCTTCACCAAAAAGGTTCGATTGACCTGGGGTTAAAACCTGTCTGATCATCTCACCCTTCGTGTTTCTTGCCCTTTCTGGCTTATTTGTAGCAATGTCTCAATCAATACGAACGCTGTGCAGAACAATAACACAAAGACATGACTGGCAAGTGTGTTTTTTTACAGCAGTTAATGGATCTTCGGCCACTTTTCGGTGGCATAAGCTATAAACACAACATTGACATATTACTTTGTTGATACAGCAAATGTGTTGGCAGATGCCTGTTTATTCCCCCATCAGAACCACAACAGCAATCATTTGGAGTTAGTGTTTCTAGGCCTGTTGCAATCATTACGTTATTGACTTATTGTACAATAATGTCATTACCAACATCATCATGTCCATTTATCGACTTATTGTATGATACATCACCTTGATCATTTTTTGACCTCAGTATTGCCACACTTCACATTAGCAGCTAAGAGGCTATTTATGTCACATTGGCTAAGCAAGTACTTTCCTCCATTCCTCACTGTGTACGTCCTGAGTGGAGACTGTAGAAGTGAGCAGCACCGCTAAGTTGGAATTAAAGGTGAATAACTCTTTCCTGGCCCATAATGACAGTCTGTGTTTTTACAGAAGTGTAGCTCCCACTCTCCAATCCCAGCCCCCACCCCACTTGCATTATTATGATATTATATTATCATTATATCGGTGTTATAAAATGATTTTCAAAGGACAATAATATTGTTTATCGCAACTATTTGTGAAACAATATATCATCCAACAAAAATAGTTATCGTGACAGGCCCAAGTGTTCCTGGTCACCTGACAAATGTCACGAAAAGTCCAATATTGATTCTCCTGTTATCTGCTTGGTTTGTCCGGACTCCTGAAAAAAATATCTGACTCTTTAGCTGCTAAATTCTTCCCTATTCCTGTTCATGCCAGGTGGTGGGCATGTGTGAAGCGGCTTTATCTTTTTCACTGCTGCAGAGAACAGCGATAGTGAACCACAAAGTTGTGGGCTGTAGAACTGAAACAATGAGCTGAAAGATACTAAAATGCTCTGCAGAGCTGTACGTGTCACACTGAAGGATCCCTTTCCCATAGCTCACCATTTGACCCATTGGTAATATAAAATAATGATAAGTGTTGCTTTAATCCGCACATGCAACACACACTTCAATCTTTGACATCTCGAGCAATTTCTTATTTATTTATTTTTATATTGTGTAAACCCAAGACCAAGCTGTAATCACAACTTGAAAAGATCCTATTTTAATACATTTTTTTCACTCTGCATGAGACTTCCAGAGAGATGAAGTGTGAGTCAAGTAAAGGTCAGGGGAGTTTATTGTTTATTTAGCTATCAAAAGCAACCAGGATTTGCAAAGAGCTGGATTACTCTGTGGTACCAAGGACAGAAAGAAGTTTGAGTCATTTAATGGAAACTGTTGCGTGTTTGAGTCAGTTCCAGGTGTGAGAAATATACAAAGGAAAGACAGTTGGAGTCAGTTGTGTAATTTCCCCCTCACTTCACAATATCCTTTTTATGTCCCCTACATTGACCCAAATCCCTCTGAACTTTATGCTTTTACTAATAAAAAAAGAGCTGAGTTGATCAAAAATGTTGATGCACTTATTTGAGGCGCCCTCAGTTGCAGTTCACCATGTAGTCAGAGCAAGCAGGTGGTGCTTGAATGCATTTTAGATTTTTTTTTTTTCACTGGGTTTTTCTCTCAGTTTACATAAAGGCTGCCCTGTCTCATTGATGAAGAATGTTGGGTCAGCCTGACATGAATATTTTCAGGTTACTATTTATATTCATAGTTATTACATCTTCCTCTTAAAATACTAAAAGACAAGTCAAGAAAGTATAATATTATTTGTAGTAAACACACAAATACAATATTAATATAAAAAAATTAAAATGTAAATACTATTGAGATACCTGAAATATCAGGTATCTATAAAAGAAATTGCAATAATACACGTTCACTTATGTTTCAGTTTTTACCTTTTTTGTTACACAATCATAATTATCACAGCCAATTTTATCATTGTGCGTTATTTGCTAACTTTATTTAAATATGTGTGTGTATATATGTGTATATGCAGTTTGAAAAGTACATTTAAGTTCATTGTGCCCCCCACCCCACCCCACCTCTGCCTCTTAAACCAGTGCAGCTGGAAGCCCGAGGACGCTATTGAAAAGTGTCACATTATGCTTTACTGTCTGCATCCATTTGAATGCATGAAATAACAAAGCCGGTGCTTTATTCCCGTCGATAACAAGTTTCCCCCAAACTTTTTTTTACTTTAGTGAATGATAAGATGACAAATGTGCTTAGCCAGCATTATGCAGAATCTGCCGTTTACGGTGTCAGGTGTCAGTCACATTGAAGACAAAGCTCACACACCGGCAAGCATCCATTTATATGCATCCATTGACATGCAGTCACAAAAAAAACAAAAAACAGCCACACATTCCTCGGGCTGTTAGCGTAGACAAAGCCTGTTGTTGCAAATGCTGACTTGAGGAATGAAACGGTCTGTCTGAAAACAACATCAGAACAGTACAGAAAGGGGGAAACATGTCTTAGAGGGAAAATCTCTTGGGACAGTGAGGTTCATTCAGAGCCTCTGGACTTTAAACTCCCCTGCGGCTAAGGGTACGTTTTGCTGAGACAGTGATTCATTAACATACATATGAGCAAGTCTGCTCAGCAGAGAATTTAGAAGATTTGAGTTTTAAACTCTATAAGGCTTTAGTAAGCCTGTGTGTGTGTGTGTGTGTGCATGAACAAGCGTGTGTGTATCTTCTTGAGGCTGTACTAAAAGTGTTCACGGAAATTAGATGTGGGGGTCCCTGTTTGTCCTTGATGCTTCATTTCCACAGAAAGTGGTCAATTAGTTCCAAAAGTGTATCAGGTGGATTTAGAAATATGATAATACATGCAGCAAAATGGATGAGTTTGCTTTGGGATGACACCAGGCAATTTAGGGCAGTACAGCTATTGTAAATGCTGTAAGCCTGCAAGGCCTTAGGCTCTTTACAGAGGTAATAAAGGACAGCCAGTATGTGCCCCAGGAAAAGGCTGCAACTACCCAACATCTAAACACACACGCACACACACACACACACATCCAGAGACTAGTGAGGATTTAAATGGGATCTTCAAAGACTTTAATGTTCCCACAAATCTTTAAAAACATTAGTAGCTGACTGTACTAGCGCTGCAACAGACAACTTTGGGTATGAAAAAAAAAACATCTCCCAAATGGAAGATTTTTATCTGCTGCATTACTCAGGTTCCTGGCAAGTTGCTAAATGATTTAGCAGGAAAATAGAAAGGGGAATTGGAGGACTTATACTTTAAAGAGTTATGCTTAAGGCTGGGGTCCCTTTACAAGTGTTCACTAGCACTGGGAAATTGGTTCCAAATTAAATGAGTGCAAAACCCGTCCTGGCCTGTAGTGTATCTTTAAGACAATGGGTAACCACTATTATTCCATAATGCTACAGGCAACCACTGGTGGTATTGCAATGAAAAAAAAATCCCCTTTTGCTCAATAAGCTTTTTCTCCATAGACCACGATTACTAAAGGAACATCTGTAAAACAGTTGACAGCACAATTTGAACTGCAAACAAGGTCAACAACTATTCTTCGTAATATGTATTGTATTCCATGAACGTTTCATTTTCCTAAACCCTTCCCAGACCCTATAAAAGTAATGTTAAAGTTTGTGATGTCATCCCAATATTAAGCGTATGGGCCAAGTGCATGTATTCAGTGGGCTCCCACTTGAAGCAAAGAAGAACATCCAGAAGCTACAAAACTTTGGCTCATGTGTCAGGTGATGGAGATGTTCGAGTGAATAGGCCCTCTTTGAGTCTGGTATAGAGGTCCGATGAAAAATACATGGCAACTTTATACAGGTGGTAGCGCACAGCTTGGAACTGTTTTATTTGTTGTACACTATGATCAGTAGACGACTATGTAGCGTACATGCCATACAATTAGTATGTAGTATGGATTTGGGACCGCAATGGTGCTTTAAACTAACAAAGGCTAACATCAGCATATAAACATACACACAACAACAACCCAAACATACTATGTTTAGGAGGTGTGTTTATCATCTCAGTAGTTTGTAAGCATGCTAACTTTTGCTAATTCGCATTTAACGCCACATGGAGATGTTAGTTTTGCAGGTATTCAGTTATATTGGAATATTGGACAAATTTAAGCTTTGATCTGATGATGGTGATAGAAGAAAAGGTGTGGGATCACCAAAGTTGTTATATGTTATCCTGTTGGGGGCATGAATGTCTGTCCAGATTTTATGCCAATTCATTCAAGTAGTTGTTGAGAAATTTTGCTAAAATTACAAAAGTCTGCCTCCTGGTGGTGCTAAATAAAAAGTTAGTGTCGGTAAGTGTCATCCACCAGAATTTCATAATCCAACAAATGGATGTTGAGATATAATTTTTGGTGGATCAACGATATTGCCAGTCCTTGAGCTGTACAGCTAGCATGGCTGTAGTAAAATGGATTGATATGGGGGTGCAAGTTGGGTTTCCGGTCTGAATAATCAGATCCGCCCACTTCATTAGACATAAGACAGTTCCAGGAGCAAAGCCAACACATCCCACCATCTGCTGCCACTATAAACACAACACCTGTAGGCAATGCTGAGCTGTCAGTGGCAAACAGTTGTCATTTAATCAAGGTGAAGGCCCGCTAATTAATAGCCTTGTGAGGCCGTAATGGCCGACAGCAACAGGGGCAACAGCTGGTGTAACACTGAGACAAGAAGAAAGAAAATATTCCCACCCTCTAAAACTGTGAGGAGCTCCTGTACTGCAAGAGCTCACTCCAGCACCAAAACCTATGTCTTATCTGTCACATTGATTGGTGAAGTATTTGCCCATCGGCTTGGATGATCTTCAACCAGTTGATTGATGTGATTCACATAGAAAATGTTAAATCCAAAGTTACAACTGTCAATTTGAACTTTAGAGAACTTTTTCTGTTGGATCCAATCGGCTAGTGACCAGTGTCATTTTATATACATTTTGATTGCATCTAGAAGGTTAATCACAACTCCTGAGTCATGATACAAGAATATCAATATCGGGCAATTCTTGAAAACCCCGCAATGACATTTTTTGTATGTTCAATGATAACCTTTTTACATTCTACAATATGTTGCATGGTAGCAAAGGTAAGGTAAAGTTTACAAAAACATCATTTAGGGTTGATAAAAAGGTGAATATCCCTATCTCCTGCATTGCTTTACTTTCTTACCTTGTTATATACAGGGAAAAGTACTTCCAGCAATATTGGAAATGGATGTCACTGGTTAGTTGCAGAATTTTTCATTATGGATCAAATTTCTTGGGCTTTTGCCTTTATTTCAATAGTAACTGACAGAGAGGCTGGCAGGAAACAGGGAGAGAGAGAGGGGGGACTGACCTGCAGCATAGGTCCCTGGCTGGATTCGAACTGGGGACGCTGTGATTATGTGGCATGCGCTCTACCCACTCTACCACCAGGGTGCTCCATTATGGATCAAATTTCAAGTGGTACTGTATCAGGGATTTCCCTGACCATAAGATAATTGCCAGACTGAATTAAATAGCACCTGAAAACCCCCAGTCAAGACCATAAAAGACCATGAAACCTCTGTAAAACCCTTCTAATAAGCATTATCATCATTTTGGGTTGTTCAAAAAATCAAATAAAATGTGCACATAACACAATGGCAACTTACTGTACAAGCCAATTTATATGATCTGAATGTCATATTTTTTTGCATATTTTGTGCATAGTTAACATTAAATAGAGGACATTTGCTGATCCACTGACCTTACAGTACCTCTCCCTGCAGCCAAAGGATCTGCCTTTTACCTCTTACTGCCCTTTCCCAGCTCCCACTTTTTCTCTAAGGGAGAAAAAGCTCAACTGGAAGAAAGTTTCCCTCCTCTATACACAGATTGCTGACCGAGTTCTTTTCTGAATTATTTTCAAGCATCCCCCTCTCGAATACGTCCCCCTCGGGATGATGCTGCTGCAACATTTGTCTGATGGAGAGACTTAGCCTGGCTAAAATATCAAGAAATATTAAACAAGACATCCATAGCAACTTAGTTTTATCGATAACGTACAGTGATTCACAATGAAATGAGCAGTTTATTGTTTTATGATATACAGTGGCTCTCTGAGATTTCTGACAACCTGGAACTTCAGGCTATGTGTCAACATTAAAACACAGAATCATATTGGTACCCAAATATTACCTCTCCTCATATGACACTGTTTCAGTGCAAAATACAACTGCAGCATATTTGCAAAATGTGCGTCAGAGACACCCTGAACAATGTTTCCTTGCCATGTTTCTACTTCTATGTTTTTAGCAACTTTTTGTTTTTGCAAGAGGTAATTTTATCCCTCTATTCATCATGCAATGATCCCAGCCTGGTTGAAGAAATGTCTGCTTTTCCTGCAACAATGGATTGTGAAGCCTTTTTATAACTGGATGACGACAAACACTACCTCAAACCCCGTAAACCAATTATTTGCTGTTAGTAGCAAAATCTTTACATGCATTCTTGCAGGAAATGTAGATTATAAAATCATGACCGAGCAGAAAGAAATGAAACCTGGCATTCAATTTTTAGGTGAGACGTGAAGCAGGAGTTGTGTGTGTGTATGTGTGTTTGTGAGGGAGAAAGAGAGGAAAAGTGCTACAAATGTGTGTGCGTCCAATTGTCTGGTTCTGGGAGTGTGTGTGTGTGTGGCTCTGCTGATGTGGTATGCTGCAACTTAAAATACGGTGTCATGAACTCTTCCATTTTCATATTCTTGTCAGTTCCCCCCCAGATGAACCAAGCTGCGCTTTGCTACGTCGACAGAGCCTACTGCGGAGACACCGACTCACCTGTTGAACCACCTCATTTTACCTCCACCTGTTTCAATCATTCATGCTTTTACTCAAAGTGGCACAAAGATCAAAAGTCCATCCAATATCCTGAAGTACGCTGGCCGCCAATACAACATTATGGTCATGAGCTGCAGCAGCAGATTTGCACCGATGTCAAATGGATTTTGTTTTTGGTCAATGCCTCAGCTTTTTATGAGGTCAGATAAGACACAGAGACACTGTGAAGAAGAAAAGAAGATAAAAACATTACTGCCTGCTGACACAGAGAAGACTAGAGTGCAAACATTTTTATCTGAGGCTTTAATGTTTGGCTGCAGCAACCAAGTCAAGACTATCAGTCAGTATATGGTGACTATGCAGGTTTCGAAATGGAAACTAATAACAAATTAAGTGTAGTGTTAAACGTGATTTAAGGTAGATCAAAGGGCTTAATGGGAGTATATGTAAATGTATGCTTCATCCTTTCACCTGTTGATATCACCACAGCAACACTAAACAGATGTACTGTAATGTTCCAACCATATTCCAACAATCTCCACTGGCATCAAAAATAATTAGATAGAAAACACAAACAGCCCATGAGAGACAATTCTTCACAGTTATGGTCCCCACATGATTTCCCAATTGGCACCTTAGCCCCTGAAGGGCAGTATAGCTGCTTTTATGTAGAAGCACACATAAGCTAAGGCCAACCCTATCTCCTAGAAAGTATGTTTATATGCTACTAAACAGTTTTTCCGATTGTAATGAATGAAGCACTACATCTATGTTCTGCAATCCAGTGTTTCAACAGCTAGCTCAGCCTTTCTGACTTCATGTAGCACTTAATAAGGCTTATCCCCAATGTAGCCACAGGGTTCACATACCCTTCGTCTCTGAAAGAAAGAAAACTATTTTGGAGGTATGGCAAAAGTGTATTCCTCCTCTTTTGTGTGGGGCTTGCTACCTCCCTCCACCTCCAGTCCCTGCACCAAGCTAATGTTAACAAGTCCTAGACCAGTCTGTGCATTGAATAATGCAAAAAATATATATCAATCCTCCCATACGACAGGTGTTCAACAGCAAGCACGCCTGAACACCAGGGTCCAATATAACATCTTACCCCACAGTAAATCAGTTTTACTGGACCGGCAGCCAAAAAACGAAAACAACTTATTTTTTCCCCCATAATTTTGGTTCTTTATTCATATATATTCATCATATACATACAGCAGTGAAGTTCCCTTTAGAATTGGTTTGTTTTCCTTCAGTTATGCATATATAATGTTGCTATATTACAGAAACATGCAAAATATGAAGTTAGGCACATATTGCATCAGTAAGGGAATGGTGTATAAATGAAGGGAGTTAGTCATTGCTGCCAACTTTGTGTGGAATCTTGGTAAAAGGGAAATCCATTTAAGATTGTTTACAAAATTTGTTTCAGCCTTTAACTATAATTATAACTGCAACAAGTAATTAGTACATTTAAGTATCCCTGTCATAACTGTAAAAACCATTTGAAACGCACAAAGGCAGAGACATTGTGTGAGCTTGTCACCAAACAGCCTTACAGCTTGTTGTCCAATGGTAACACAGAGGGATGGTAATAGAAAAGGGTTCAATCTAGCTGAGTGAATATGAGCTGGGACAAATAGCATGGTCACACACCCCCCCCCCCCCAGATTTGACGCAGTTTATCAGAAACACAGAGCTACACACAGCAGTTAAATTAAAAGAATGGGCATGGTAGCTCTACTAGCAGCTGGTCACACAACACAGCGTGAAAAGATCCAACCGCAACTTATTTTAGTTTAATAATGCGCTCATGTTCCACAGCAGCAGCGTCATAACTAGCCTACCCTTGCAGCGGCTACATCAAGCTGAATTGACTGTCTAGTGTTGGTAAAGCTATACACATCAACTATATTTTCTGTTATCTCCCAAAGCTAGCGTGCTAATGTTAGCAGGCGTGTGAACTACTTCCTTCCTATGGGCAGAGGCTTGAGTTGCCCAGAGTTTGTCCATTCCAACATCTCCCAAAGCTAGCGTGCTAATGTTAGCAGGCGTGAGAACTACTTCCTTCCTATGGGCAGAGGCTTGAGTTGCCCAGAGTTTGTCCATTCCAACATCTCCCAAAGCATAGCGTGCTAATGTTAGCAGGCGTGTGAACTACTTCCTCCTTCACTGGGCTGAAGCTCGAGTAGCCAACAGCGCGTCTCTTCCAACAAATGAGGAGAGCAAACTGCTGCATGAGCCATCTGTTAAATTGGATCTTGTAATACCCAAATTGTCAAATTAACATAGGCTTATAAGGATCTATAACTGTAATGTCATGATTGAATTTTGAACTGTGTTTTCTTATGCTAATCATTACTGACAAAGATTTATCACAAAACTGCAACATGTTAGTAATACCCAACTTCCCCAATGCTGTTCATTTCTGCAAAGACAAAATTGTGGTATTTATCTCAGAATAATGCTTTTCCTGAGCAGCCTTCCTCTTTGTTGCTGATTGGATGGGTACAGTATATCTTCTTGCAAAAATCTAGTACAGCACTTAATTAGTGTATGTTAGGCCAAATAATGAGTTAACAAGGCTTTTAACTTCATTATACCCTTTAAGAAAAGGGAAGAAGGGAGGCTCTGAAAGATGAGGAGGAAAGAGAGATGAGAAAAAGAAAGTGGAGAACAAGGAAGGGGGGAAAAAAGATCAAAAGACCATTTTCATGGGCTCTGATTCATCTGACTGACTCCGTTATGATGTGAAGTCTCACCAGAACCGCTGAAAAAGTCAAAGCAATGTTCCAGACGTGGCTGCGATGTATTTAAAGTTGCATTCAGAGTTCAACAGCGGTGAAGTCACCGAAAACCCAGTCCCGAAGAGGCCGACGCAGCGGGGGGAGCAAATGATAATGACGTCTGTCAATGAGGTGATGCAACTTTTGCAGAAAGACGGCACATCTGCCAGTCAGCCAGGCAGACGGTATTTGCGCTCACAGAGCCTGAGGCAGGGCCTGTCAGAGCCAAACAGGAGTCACATCCCAAAACTGCATCTTCATGTTCTTCTGATTTTTAGGGGCTGAAAAGTAAGTGAATTCTGACAGGGATGAGGATGAGAAAGTGGCCGAAATGAGGGAAAGACGGGATCACATGCAGTCAGAATACATTGAATAGACTTGTAGATCAGTTGGAAGAACGCATGCTCCCTGTCCAAATGTCAGCTCAATTATTCCATCCTGTGGTGGATATACATGGCTGGTACTGTTTCAACATTTGATGAGGTTGAACTACTTTTGAAACATTACTTAATTTCTTCTCATTAGATCTTTGAGCTGGGTGATTATTTTTTTCCCACCACTCTTAAGATTTATTCTAATACTTGTTAATAAGTGTCTTTAATGTATTGTATTAATTAGTGAAAACATGGCTTGGACAACATGGAGAGAAACCTTCAGGTCCGTAAACACACCAAGAGGACAGACCAGTGCCATTAAACACTGCTCCACCTGCGACCACTTCTCTGTCACTCTGTCTTTACTTTGTCTTTTTCTTGTCTTGCTCTGAGGACTACTACAACCTCTCTCCCCCTGCCTCACCACTGCCTCCCCCATCTCCAGCTTGTTAAATTTGATTGACAGAACCAGATATTTGTGGTGAGTGTCAGGGCAGTGTGGGTTTGGAAGTGGAACAGAGATGTCCATGCGTGGGGGACCATATGAAAGTAATATCCATAACTGTGCTTTTACACTATTATATCTTCACCAATCTGTCATGAATGATTCATTTAGCTTCGGGAGGTATGAGTGCATGCAAATTATGCTTCATACTTTAGAATCATTTTTTGATAAGTGCGACTGACTGACACATTGTAATAGATGTTCAGTCCCTATAATTTGTTGGCAGACACACTGTTGCATGGCCATCAGCCGTCTCGAGGTGGTGATTTCCAGCAGATCCCGAGCTACACTCCGGTGAAGAAAGACAGCCAATAGAAAAGAAGCTGACTCTAATGTGGGACTGCGTGTTTTTTTTGTTTGTTGGTGGAGCAGACCATTATGTCATCGGCATGTCATCATCTTTTGCACAACTACACCTGAATCTCAGTAATTCAGTTTTGTCATTTCCATCTCATTTTCTTGCAGCCTTATTTAAACAGTGAATCAGTCGGAGCACTAGACCACAGTTTGTACAGCTCAGAGTTTTACATAAAAATAATCACCTTTGCACGCAATGTTGCATACCAATGAGCAGTATTTGCTACCCTACATGGAATATGTACACGTATACCCATCACAGTTAGTTTTAGCATGTGAGTGCTGGTTTTCTTTATTGGTACAGTTTAGCATGGTGTGATTTCTGCGGGTTGGCTTGACTTAGTGGATGATTCTCCAGTTCCCTGCTGACTGACCTGCTGTTCAATTACCCAACATTGTGCTACACCAGAGTTTAAAGCCATAGCATTCTATACAGTATGTAAAAGATGCTCTTATTTTTCTAGAAAAACAAAGCCTTACCACCAGAATTATTGCCATTTGAATAATTTAAAAGATGCTATAACTGCATAAAGTTGTACATTTAGTAACTTTAAGGGAGCAATATTAGAATTGTTTTGTCACTCAGGGGCAGCAGAAAAAGCTGTACATATAATATAATATTGATATATATTACCTTCTAAAGGTGTATGATAGACCCCTTATCTAAAAGATATCTGATCCGTTTTTAATATAAAAATGTTGATAAATGCAGCTTTAAAACGAGAATGTAAAACTTTTGCTGAACAGTGGCCTCTGTGGCCACAAGTGGCAATTACAAGGAAATGGCACATTCCCTTCATTTTCAAGATTCTCTAAGCCACTTACTGGAAAGACATAATCATTACACAATATGAGAATGAGTTTAACAGGACATGAAGCAGGACATAACAAACATGTCTCCTTGTGAGGTAAGTTATGTTTACTTCATGCCTTGTAATAAAACCATTGAAATGTTTATTTGTGACATGCTAAAATGTAGTGCAGGGGTCAGCAATTATGTTCAACCATGGGCCACTTCTTTATGAGCACTGTTTATTTGGGTGCCGATGAACAGGCACAGTGAAACCACATGTTTTTGAGACGCTTTTGTTTGTATAAAACAGTTTTAGGTTTGTCTCTGAGGGCAAATATTATGGTTGAAACTGAAGTACTGCAATTGACACTAATCTGTTCTGGTCAGATAAGACGCATTATGTTAAGTATAAGTATGTGTAAATGTATAAAAGGTTACAAGGTAATGTTAATTGGGATTTACAGTTACAACTTCAGCTAGGGGGAGAAATATGTAAAGGTACTTTATTTGTCACACGTACAGTTGTACAGTGAAATTCAGTCTCTGGATTTAACCCGTCTTAAGTAGAAGGAGCAATGGGCAGCCATTGTACAACGCCCGAGGAGCAACTCCAGTTCCGAGTCACTGCCTTCGTCACGGGCACTGACATAGATATTTTTATTAGAGAGACAAATTTGACTTTTCATTTGTTGAATGAAATTGTGTTTTTCTCACTTTAAGCTGTTCAGAGGATGTGTACATTATTTTGTCTACATCGACTTTATCTTACAACACATCTTTTATATCTTTATTGGATATAGTATATTTACAGTGTGTAAAAGCACCCGTGCAGATACATATGCATGTGCAAATAAATACACACCCCCGCTTACGTTCTACACACACAATGAGTTGTAATTGTGTTTGATGTGCAGAGTTGATTACACCTGTTTGATGCTCTCTTATCTGTGAATTGATACAATCAGCGATCGTTTGCCAGCATGTCGGAGGTGTGTGTGGTCGTCTATTGTGTGTGTGTTTGTGTTTGTGTGTGTCCATCCCTGAGCTCGGCAGTGTGCTGTCTTGAGCAAAGACATGATGACATGATGGATGGATGTCTCCTCAACACAGCAGAGATTACGGTGTTTGCTGCTTGGCCTCGAGGTCAAAAGGTTACAAATGACATTTCAACTAACTTTTTACACGAGAGCCAATATACTTACACCTTCCTTAGCTTCCAGTTTTTTCCCACGTAATTCAACTTTGGCCAATTTCCTCTCAGTATTAGATACAGGGAATTTCATCAAGTGCTTTAATTTGATATATAGACCTCATTTGCCTCTGATGGCTATCTGGCTCTGTGCCATCCACTGTTAAATGGATAACATAGAAAGCCTATAGTCTATATTACAGCGGTGAAAGTCATTAGAAATTCTTCTTACACTACTTTAGAAGCTACTTCCCGTGATAGGACTATATACCCCTTAAGTCAAAGTAAGTGTTTTTTTCAAGACCTCCCTAAAACATTTTCCCATGTGACACAACGTATGTTTCTGCATGATGACGAAGCTACATATTAAACCGATATAAACCTCTTAGCCTGCCTAGCCAGTAGCCACATAGACAGGCTGAGCACTCACTGTTCCCGCTGCTCTGCTAATAATGCTAACAGACGCACACAGACTGAGCTTTAAAAGTTTAAAATATAAACTCTGTGCTCTCCTCCAGCCAGTAAACTCTGCAGAATCTCGCAGGTGTTATTCGTCCTGAAGCTTCAGCTTTCTGCTCCAGAGCTCTCGGCATTCAGCAGCTGTCTGTCCCTTCTGCTGCATTCACAGACACCTAACACTCAGGCTCAGTGCTGCAACATCACTCCCACTGTATATGGACAATTTTGTTGAGCTCTAACATACAGCAAGCACGTATATTTAGAGGATACTGTGTATATGTGGATATGACTGAGTGGATGTTTCCATTTGAACAACCAAAGAAAAAAAAAAAGCATATGAAATTGTCCTTTAAACAACTGAGATCCAGTGTGGCTGTCCAATAAAAACCATGACTCAACATGTCCATTTTTTATGAAATAAGAGAGTTAAAAAGTTTTCTCATAGGCTTTGTGACAATGTCCTTTAAAGCAATTCAGTGAGTATTCAGTGTTTTTTTTTTTTGGTCATAAATCACAAAAGAAAAGAAGAATCGTAAAAAGGCATTAAATCCTTCACGTTGTCTGAAAATCTTCAAATCACCAAATATAGAAATGTGTTTTATTGATGTAACAAGAATTTTGCTATCTCAAATTACATACTTCTGTTAGTACACTGTGTACATTATGTACTAGTGTAGTGCATACATTTCGACAAGGTAGTGTTGTCTCAAATAAAACATTGCACACTTAGTGGGAATGATGATTAGCTAATTAGCAAGCTAGCGTTCGTAGTATTGTTCGTGGTATCGAATCATTACATACTGCTAAATTTACCCAACAAAACCTACTGATGGCTCATATCTGACAACAGTATAGTGGTGCTTAGTGCATGTACAATGCATTTGTATAATGTGGCAACGTTCACTGTAGTTACAGCGTCCATTTCCAGTCTGAAAGTGGTCCCTCCCCTTCTGCTATGTAGCCAAGATGGCGATCATTGAGGGCGAGAAGTGTGCATTGTCCCACACTTTTTGAAAGTTTTTTCATTTTTCCATACTTCTCAGTTTGAACGCACGTATGCACTCAAAATATTAGGAGTAAGTACAGAAGTACGAGATTTGAGATGTAGCATTTGAGCCATGATATCTGGTTACACGTGACATTGGACAATCAACCGCTAGTTTAGCTCCGTCACTACACACAGTATTCCAGAGGTCCTGTCTTTGCTGTGAACTCTGAACGAAAGCAGGTGACTTAAGAATGTATGAGGTTAAATGTTAGCGAACCGTTTAGGGCGACATCACTTATAAATAACAAGACAACCACCATTCTACCAGCCAACTGCAGACTTTGCTTACTGGCTGACATTTAGCCAGTCAGGGTGTAGCATCTGCTCATGTAAAGAATAGGCATGGACACTGAACATGAGACATTACTGGACTTCTTTTTCTATCAGTCATTTTGGCACACAAGTGACCTGTGACCTTAAAGCACTTCACTGTATAGAAGGCTCTCTAGATTTGGTTGACAGGCACTCTGAAATAAGTGAGATGAATATGAAGTGGTGGCACTTCGACTTCAGTGGAATACCTCTCCATCACTGTTTATGTAAATACTCTACAAAATGAGGAATGCGTTGTTTTAACAATGAGCACATGGCCTAAGCAATTCAATACATTCAATCAATCAGATAACAACAGGGAATGAAATGTTTGAGCAAAATTAAAAAAAAAAAAAAATCTTAGTAAAATGATTAGAAATTATATTACACACTTGAGCACAATATTGAGGCATTATAGGAAATGATGTCCACACACTAAGATCAGTGCAATGTTCATATTTATCACACCCTTTTGGCCTGCGCTTCCTGCATCAGAACCAAATTACCTTTATGAAAGTCTTATTTAAGCAGGCAAGTTGACAAAAGACAAATGCGTGTGTTATCAGAGCGGCTGCAGGACAGGAGGCAGACTATTTCGCACTCTGGTGAATATGTCTTACTTCAAATATGTAGGTGATATGAGTAAAGAAAACTACCCTGAGCCAGTAAACAAGCCTGAATGTGAATTTTGAATAAGATAAAACTTCCCCTTGGCGATGACGTTCTAGTGGACAGAGTTGAAGATTTCACACCCAAGAAAGAAAAAAAAAGTTGGATTTTTGAATTCAGGAATGTTACTGGCTGGTGTGCAAACAGGTTGTTTTCATTCCGGAAAGGTCGGTGGGTTGTTTTTTTAGACTCCAAATCTCGGTCAAGGGTACACTCCAGACGTCAGCCATCCGTCAGACAGTTTATAGTGCAGTCACTCCAGATGGGATCCATCACACAGAGACATGCAGGCTGATGCTGTTAGTTTAACCATCTCCAGCACTGAGAGGAGTTTTCAGTTAGGTAATACATCCCAGGTTTAGGCACACACACACACACACACACACACACACACACCGGTTTAGGCACACACACACATGCATGAAAACACAGACATGTCTGGCAATGCGGAAACAAAGCCAGTTTATTTCATTCAGTTTATTTCCGTGTGGGTTTTATTATTTACACATAAACCCACACACATTTTTTAAACTAAAAAACACTGACATCGATCCTGATTGTAGTAGTGTTTAAGATAAACAAGGACAGTTGAAGTGAATCCAACTTGTGCATGTTTCTTTGTAATTATGTCAGAAAAGGAGGATTGCAAAATGCCATAAGGGAAATAGATCAAAATATCATCTACCTTCAACTTTCTTGCGTCAGCCTGCTCCAAACTACACATTTAATATGAGACCTTAAACCCCGAATTTCCATAATCCAACCCCCCCCACCTTCTGTACTTTTCTATACACCATAATAAAAGTTGAGGAGATGGAAGAGTAAAGGGGGTTGCAGTGATGAGGAAGAGTGACAAATTTACTAAGTAGCTCCAGACGACCTGAGGGGTGTAAAGATACTCTTGCGACACCTGCTGGCCGCCACACACACTGTTCACTCCCAATGTGAGCGAGTGTGTATCTAGAAGTGTTTACAAGAGGGATTATAGTCAGTGTGCGAGGAGAGCAGAGAGGATGCATCACACACACCAGATGTTCGTGTAGAAGAATGTGTGTGTAATCCATATGGAAATAATCACATATATACACAGCAGGTTATAGTGGAGCTCCTTCTGTTAAAGGCTAGTAGAATGGATCCATATTTGAAGTTAGTTGTTAGGAAGAGCATTTGCTTTATATTTATAACCACACAGCATCAAATGCTTGTATGCAAGTGATGGTGATTTCTCTTTTTTCCCCTTAAATCGCGATAAATTCGTCCTGTGCGTAAATGCGACAAGTAAACTTTTGCTGCCCACTGTTTAGTTGACAATAACCCTCTTGAAATCTAAAATGTAAGTCTAAGTCTTTAAATCTCCACGTAGCCAACATTAGTCACTATACAGAGCAGAAAATGAAGTCATATTCGTGCATTTGTCCATGAAGTAGGGTAATTATGGAGAAAATTTTGCGTAAATGCGCACAGATTAGGATTCACAAACGGAACCGTATTCCTCATTCACTTTGAATATAACTACACTCACTTTAGTTTGTAATGATCATACCAGTTTATTCGTGTCTTTCAATTCCCATGAAGTCAAACACAGTTGTCGTATTAGCACATCAGGTACAATATTTGTATTTTCCTCCCTAAGAGGCAGCTCCATGTGTGAGACACACACACAGCCAGCGTGTTTAGTGTGTGTGTGTGTGTGTAAGAGGGGGTGGCTGGCTCTTATTATAGTGCGGAACTCCCGTTTGGATCTTCCCTCACATCAAGTCAAGGAGACAGCCGCTCGGTTATTTGACGGCCCCCCGCTGCTTCCAGGCTCACTTATCAACACCACGGTGATCCGGGCGCAGCAGCAACGGCAGCGTCTCTCTCTCGCTCTCTCTCGCTCTCTCTCGCTCTCTCTCTCTCTCTCTCTCTCTCTCTCTCTCTCTCTCTCTCTCTCTCTCTCTCTCTCTCTCTCTCTCTCTCTCTCTCTCTCTCTCTCTCTCTCTCTCTCTCTCTCGGCACCGTTTCTCTCTGTGGTGCGCCCCAAGACGCGCTCCTCTCCAGTTCAGGATGGATTCGTCTCCGTCTCGC
Organism: Scomber scombrus; assembly: GCF_963691925.1. NCBI lineage: Eukaryota > Metazoa > Chordata > Actinopteri > Scombriformes > Scombridae > Scomber > Scomber scombrus. The sequence continues at coordinate 27,792,146 of NC_084975.1, read as the reverse complement.
TCTCGTCACCTTTACCGCTGAGTTGTGACGCTGCTGTTAGTTTGGAGGGAGTTCCTGGGGGGTAAAGAGCTGGAACTGATCTTCTGTCCACTGTTTCGCTTTTTCTACTACTGTTTTTTTTTTTTGATTGAACTGCCACTGTAGACTCATCTCCGGACTACACGGCTCCAAAATGGGAATGTATTTGCATCTGCTGCTTTTGCAGTACTATTTAGTCTCGAGTTTGGTGTGCAACGCTGTCGCTTTCGTGGAGGAGCCTTCTGGAGGCAGGTCGGACGGGTACTGCGGGCGGATCCTGCGGGCGCAGACCCAGGGGACCCGGAAGGATGGGCACCACGAGTTCAGGCTCAGAATGGATGGGGACCCAGAAAGCTACCAGCCTGGCAGCACCTACAGAGGTAGAGTTTGTTTTCAAGCTCCTTCTGCCCAAATCTGTGCGTAAACCTGCACCACATTTAACAAGTGGAGCTGGAAAACGCTGCACGTGCGCTCTTCTATCTTTATTTTATTCATGGAAAAACTTGAGTGTAGATGAATGCACCATGTTCTCACTAACATTTGACCCTAGTATTCTAAAAATATATCAGAAAACTGCAGCTCAGGGGAACATCATTTCCAAAACAAGTCGGTCTGTCTACCCGGGCTCCTGCAGAGAGGGTTACGCTTTGATAGGACTACTTACTGTTATAATGTCTGACCTATATTCACTTCCTCCGCTCTCCCTGTATGCAAGTGGACATAAACAAACACACAGATCTGGCTCCAATTAAGCTGACCCCTACACATTTAAAGTTGCTATCCTGCCTGTTGGATTTGGCCACTTAATGAAAAAAACTCTCAAATAAGCACTTTTCAACTGAAAATACAAACAGTTTCTCTTCTTTTTTCTATTCAGAGCTTCTACATATAGATTCAAATAAGTCCAGGGAAAGGAGAGCAGGATTTTTATATTAAGGAAATGTGAAATGCTCCAGATTTGACACAAGCCTTGGAGGGTCACCTTGTCTCGCACAGCCTCCCTACTGAGATCTTACTTCAGATCCTGCAGTTTTTGGCTGTGGCGCCACATTTAGTAATCCGGGGGTACATTCTAATCAGCTATCAGGGACCTGTGAAGGACACAAGTTATTCCCTAAGCTTCTGTTGCCTTTAAGTAACAAATAAGTTCCCTTCTTTAAAAATTGCAAATATTGACGTTGTCCTTCTCGGTGCAGGGAGTTTAAAGTGAAATGGGGTTGTGCAAAAATGCTACATCACCTTTAAAAAGAAGGTTTTTCTTTGTAGAATGATATTAAAGGAGGGTGTCACACTCAGCTCATTCCTGTATGTTGCTTTCCTTCCTGGCCTGCTCTCCTCACCAGACTCCCTGCATTAAAAGTATAGGCTCTATACTATTCTAAAGGTGAGATGCTAAGCCCCTATTTACAGCCCTCACAGGAATGCTGCTTTCCGTCTTCTCAGCATCATCCGGGGGTGACCCTGCGTCGTGCGGCGCGACCCTGATGTGTCAATGTAAAGCCTCTTTTACTGCTCAGTGTCTCTGTAGAGTGAATACACACTTCTCTTATCCCCCCCCCCTCTTACAGTGGTCCTCCTGGCAGCCAGCCCTGCTTATTTCCGAGGTTTCACCCTCATCGCACTGAAGGAGGGCAGAGAGGGCACCACGGATGATGACTACACCGGCCAGTTCCAGGTAAGGATAAGCAGGTGTGGAGAGAGAGAGAGAGGGAGAGGGGGAAAGGGGGGGGGGTCTCTGCATACCGAGTGCGCTCTGAGCTTTCTGAGAAAGTTCACAAAGATGAACCCATTTGCATGCTTTAATGCACCTGGGAGTCGACTTAGCCGCTCCTGATATGGAGGTTAGACAGAGGTGTCAGATGAAGCTAGAACACTGTTGTGGAGGAGAGAAGAAAAATCCCGCCGCCTCTTTGGTGCAGCTCTTTTAGGGTGAGGCAGATATGGCATCCTTCCTTTTTCTAAGTAGCAGATATTTCCTCCAGCGGAAGAAGGGGAGGAAGACGAGGGCGAGGATGATGGAGAGGGAAAGAGGCATGTGAGGACAGAGAGGAAAAAGAGATAAACAGAGGGAGTCGGAGAGAAAGCAGGGGGAGAGAGATGTGAGATGTTGCGTTCAGGAGTAACACAGCTCCCGCTGAGCAGCAGAGAGCTCCCGAAGAGAGAGCCAGACTTCCTCAATTACCTCCCGCTCAGTGTAAACAGGAACACACATATGCAGCAGTGTTTCCACACGCAAACCCTAACCAGACTCTCACCAAACAGAGCAGGAGGCTGCTTTTATCTAACCAGCTGCTTCAAGACAGGAGAGGAAAGATTGCGCTTCTCGGTCCCAACAGACTCCTGACCTTTAAACAAATAATAGTGTTGATTCAACATCATGTCATGTTGTTTTCCCTACATGCAAACTGAATGGCGGATGTAGGTTTAAACAAACAACCTTCTTTTAGAAAGAAATCATATTGGAAACATTTGTTGGCAAGTTAAACAGTGTGGGTGGTGTGAAATGTCCACTGCGGTCAGGTTTTTGATTGATGAAGCACTGAAAGAAACTACGGCGACCAAATCAATACGTGGTATGTGAATGAACAAGCAGTCAAAGCTGGTGCAGGCTTGTGTGACAATGACCAAGTTTCCATTTCGGTGTGTGAGGGAAAATAGTCAGTTTCACGCTACTTGTCGGAACCTTTTTGGACCCAAGGGATGCGACTGGTGTGAAGGAACCCATTCCTTCATGATTCACATCTTGTTTTAATTGAGAATGACTTACATTTCTCAGGGCCATAAATATCTCAGATGTCCCGCTCACAGATAAATGTTCATAAATGTGATTCGAAGTAAAAAAATAAAAGCGCTCTTTGTAGCTGCCCCTGGAATCATCAGGTTTTGGGTTTACTTCAGTGTCACAGTAAACCCAGTGCAAACAGGAACTGCTAACAGTTGATTCACTCGTGACTTTTCATGGTGACAATTTGCCAGAATGTAAACAAAAATAAGCTAAAGGAACATGGAGGTATAGGCCACAGTGAACTCACACTGACTCCATGGGAACATGACTTCCCACCATATAAAATTACAGTACAGGAACAGTAATCCAAAAACTTTGATCTAGATTATGACCATCATCTTTTTGGCATTACATAAGGCCCAGAATGTCCCGTCAACATGGTTCTTGTATCCCTGGAACACCGACACTCTCCCGAATCTATTCACGCACAGATTCTGAGTTTAATAGCTGACATGTGAACATACAGGCAAAACTCTTTTCTTCATGACAGCTATTCTAAAACACGTAGAGTACAACTCACACGGCTGGTGTTTTTGAGAAACCCAACTTTTAACATCATTAGACATCTGCTAAAAGCCTGCAAGTAAAGGGGACACAAACACACACACACACACACACACACACACACAAACACACAAACACACAAGTGCAATATTTAACTAATGATTGTACATGCACGTTTTATTGTTTTTTAAACTTTTTATTGCCATATTTATTATGTTTTTCTATTTATTGCCTTTTATTGCTTTTTTATTGCTGCATGTTTTATTATATTTACATGGCTTATCATTTACTGGTTTCTGTAACCGAGCCTCCCAGCCAAAGAATTTCACAGGAGTGTTCTTGTTCAACCGCAGTGACAATAAACATCTTGAATCTTGAGGGATTTATCGGAGCGCTGTCGTGTTAGCGTGCGTACGTTATAGCCGAGGTGGACATAATATAAACTGGCAACTGAGTGTAATGTACACTGTACGGCTGAAAGTAAGTCAACCCAACACGAGACGCATTCCCAAACTGTGAGCATGAATCTGCTGCTGTTACAGTGATCTCCACTGAAGGCTTTCTGCAGAATTTTGGATCCTGGCTGTGGGGATTTGCTCCCATTCATTATTAAAGTTTGACCACTGATGTGGGGAGATAAGGCCTGGCTCACAGTCGCTGTTCCATCCCAGAGGTCAGTCCAGTTCTCCTACACCAAACTGGAAAAAGGATTTCTTTATGGACCCGGCTTTGTGCACGGGGGAGTAATATCAGATTGAAACAGGAAAGAGTTGCCACAAAGTTAGAAGCTCACTCCTCGTTGACTTTATCTAGAAGTAACTGATCCGTTCATGAATTCCTTACTTTCACCAAGGAAGTTTTCAGTTGGGATTTTACCAAATTTAAAGAAAATGCAGTTGAAAGATCAGCCACGGGCCAAAGAACAAGTCATTAGTGAATGCTGGAACTTATAATAATTGCAAGATGGACAATTATGGAAATGTTTCCCTAGAAATGCTGCATTGATTCAAATAGAAAACTGGCACATGTATCTCATGTGTATTTTTTAATCCAAATTCTGCAGCTTAAAAAAAACTACATTGATTATTTTCCTCATTAGCTGCATTTTTCACTTCATATATGATATAAGCTCTTGATGGCTGGCTGAGGTTTGACGTCTCACAGCAGCATCAGCTCTGAGGTCTGATCTCCAACACTTCCTTCCTCTTAAATTATGAACATTCTTTACTAGTGTACACATAGCTTTACAAATGCTAGGCCTGTCACAATAATTATCGACTAATCGTACAATAACGTAATTATCAACATCATCATATCTATATATGGACTTATCGTATGATACATGGACTTGACCTCGATCTTTTTTTTTTTTACCTCAATATTACCACACTTAACAGCTAAGAGGCTATTCATGTCACATTGGCTAAGCAAGTAGTGTCCTCCATTCCTCACTGTTCACGTCCTGAGTGGAGACTGCAGAAGTGAGCAGCATCGCTTATATGGAATTAAATGTAAATAACTTTTTCCTGACCCATAATGGCAGTCTGTGTTTTTTAGGAAGCGTAGCCCCCTTCTCCGATCCCACTCCAACCCCTCTTGCATCATTATGCTATCATATTATCATTATATCATTGGTATAAAATGATCTTCAAATGACAATAATATCGTTTATCGCGATTCTGAGACAATATATCGTCCAACAAAAGTAGTTTGTGACAGGCCTGATAACAGTGCCATAAATTAATTCAGTGACATTTGAGAATGAAAACTGATAATTAAAACAAATTATGTGCAAAAATGTGTCTTTAGTAGGATTTTTGCTTTTTGTCTGAGACACAATTAAGGACATTTTAAGACACGTCCACTCTGGAAAAGCAGCCGGTCAGTCACAAAGTGTTGTCGACATGCTCGGATCGTTTTAGTTTAAACACTTCAGGCTCACTCTGCTCTATTTGATTCCTGCTCTCCCGCACAATAAACACACTCGCCAGTCTCAACCTCGCAGTCCCGACGGAGTCCCGAGTCAGACGGAGGCCAGGAGCGGAGCAGAGCGGAGGCTGGAACGTTGTAGGCTGAGCTCCAGCAGAATTAAAGTTGACAGTCTGGCTCTGCAGTCTGTTTAATATATATTGGCAAATCCATCAGACACTCCTCGCTCTTTAATTGACAGCTGTAATAGACACTTTCATCCACATGTGGAAAACGATTAAGGCCTCTGGAGATAACTGCCGCTGCCAAATCATTGTCAAATGTTTTAAAAGAATATACTTAGTTCCGAAAAGTTCCGAAAAGCTTTCTTGAGCCACAATGTTATCTCTGTAGAAACTTCACGTTAGGTTCAAATAGAACACAGAAATGAGTTTTACAATGATTTGATTTATTAAATGGGCGTCCCTCTTAGTCCCAGTTATATTAGCGGGTCGATAAGAGGAGACGGAGCATGACAGTCGGTCAGGCTCTTTTAATCTAAACGACCTCAATCCATCAAACTCGGCGTCTTTTTTAATCAGAGAGGTTTACATAATAATACTTATGTAAAGTGAAGTTTATACAACAATTCATATTCCTGACAGTTTATTTTTCCGCGAGTTAATTATGCAGCTAGTTTTTTTTGCCATGTCATGATTGTTATTGTGCAGTGGAAGAGGAGCCAAATGAACACAGTTGTGGTTCCCTGTACGGCTGCTCTCTCTCTCTCCTGCTCGCTCTCTGGTACTTCGGTTGTTTCTGGCGTCCGTCCTGGAATGTGCCCGCCTGCTGTTTCACTAAAACACCACAACCGCAAGAGTCACTGCTCATTGTTTTTTTCTGCTTAAGCAATAATCTGCTCTTTGTCCCCATTACTACCATTAAAGGACTTCTGTCTTAATGTGTCAGAGCATAGAGAGTATGTATGCATATATCCCTCTGAGTCTGCAAGTCATTGTTTAGTTGGGAATGTGCTTCTTTGTACTTATATATATATGTATATGCACCGAATGGGCATGTGTGTGTATACGTGTGGGTCTGCATGTGTGCTTTTCCCAGCCCCCTTTGCATTGGTGTGGGACGTGGGTCGTATTTATCTAGGCCAGCAACGTGTTATTGCTCAGGGAGACAAGAGGAGTTTGTTTGGATAAGGGGAGAGATGAGCAGACATGAGATATTATCTCCTTTTTTTTCTTGCACAGATTATCTAGGGTTCTGAGTTTAGCTGGGGATAAACAAACCAAATCAGTTTAAAGTGGCACAGCTAAGTCATCGGTTTTACATCGAAGCAATTACATAAGTCAAGCAGAGCTTAGAGGGCTTTAAAGAAGAGGACATGTAGGATGTGTTTAGGGTTGAAATGATGGTGATCTGATATGTAGTATAATCACACTCAAATGTGATCCTAACATAATTTTTGCCTCTATAAGCACCATAAGTCCTGCTCCCCTCCCTGATTCATGATTAAGAGGAGTTCACAAGGACATCTTCAAGTAACTTTCACTGAACAGTTTATTTATTTGTTATGCTTGACAAGCTGGTTGTTGCAAATGCTTGAGGTTCGCGTAAATAATGCCGTGCTCTGCGCTGATTGCACTGATCATGGCTTATTAAATACATAATGCATCAAGACTGTGAGTGTGAGGCCACTATTTCCTATTTACTGCACTCCGCAATTCTTTAGGGACTCCGTTGTGGTTCTTCAAGTGTCTGAGAAAATGAGCTCAGGGAGGTGACAAATCATTTTGAGGGGTTTTGCAATTTCATGTAAGGAATGTGAGAGTAATAGATTTTTACAGTCAAGTGCAAAGCATTTTTATATACATAAATGGCCACTATGATAATCTATATCACAGATAATGCAACAAGCTATACATCCATTGTACCCAAGGAAAGGCCAAGGATCTTGACAGCTTGCCACCCGTTACAACTACTGATGTTGGTGTGTATCTGGTTTTTGCCATTAGCACTTAACACCACGATTACATTTTTTAAATCTTTAAACGTCCATGCCCATTTTACAAATGGGTGGGTACAGATCTTCAAGCCAAATGCCAACTAGGCCTGTCACGATAACTACTTTTGTTGCACGATATATTGTCTCAGAAATAATCGTGATAAACAATATTATAGTCATTTGACGATCATTTTACACCACTGATATAATGATAATATAATAGTATAATAATGCAAGGGTGGTGGGGGGTGGGATTGGAGAGTGGGAGCTACACTTCTGTAAAAACACAGACTTTGCAAGACAAAACATTCTGTCTTGCAAAGATGGTCGAGGTGCTGTTGATGATGTCATGTTCCCAAACTCCCTGTAGCCAGAGTAGGGTTGAGGTTCATTCACATGTGGTAGAGCAAAAGAGAGTTGTCTGTATTCATACACGTCCGGACCAACAAGTAGATGTCACTAATACAGCAGCAATGACTGATCCCTCACTGGCTTCCCACCCACAAACATTAAGTCTGATAGAACGCAAGCAGAATCAAATTGGAGGCATTGTTAAACTTCAACTGGAAACTCAACCTTGGTTCTTTACAGCGGGAAAACATTACTGCACAAACACTTTTAGTGTTTGGAAGCAGAAAGCATATTGAGGAGGACTGTTGCCGTCTCAATAGCTCTGTGACTCAACCTTGATCTGAGCGGGCGCTTGTCTAGTTTATTCATGCTGTTTCTCATTGACAATGTCATAAACAAACTGAGTGGGCTATAGCAGGCTGGAAAATAGACATGCATGCAAACACACACACACACAGACACACACACACACACACACACACACACACACACACACACACACACACACACACATACACACATAGCCTGCATGAACACACATACACAAAGGCCATGTTTACTTGTTCAGAAAAAATATTGGCCGTACTCTGAGGTTAGAATGTTATTAAGGTTAAATTGTTTACATGAAACTGTGGTACGAGTGAAGCTCCCTGCTGCCATTCATAAACCAAGAACCAGCATCCATCAGTCCTCGGAAGAAAACAGCTCCATCCAATGCCACAAAAGAAAATGAAATAATTTGGCTCCGAGCTACACCCGTCACTCTCATTAGCCACGAGTTGAATATAACACCGGGGGAGCCAGAGGGTTTTGTTTGTCTAAGAGAGAACGTCAACATGCCAGTGAATCACGGCGGTTACTAATTTACTGATTTAAAAAGAAAAAAAAAAACTTGAACGGAACTCGCGTGGAGAAAATATGAAGTTGTGTTTTGAAATTGGAGATGTTTTATCTCTGCAACTCAAAGCAGATGTCAGATTAAGCACATGGCTTGACGTGTCTTTGAGGGCAAAGAAATGATGATACCGGTTGCTTGTTTTAATACAGGTTTACTTTTATTTGCACACAGCAGTCAGTAAATGCTGTATGTTTACTGGATTATTCAGGTTCAGTGACAAGACAGGGAAAAACCACACTTCAGGTAGAAAAATTGAGTTCTCGGTGCGTGTAAATGGCCAGCCCATGTTATGAACAGTCTTTGCCTTTACCACGTTGCATTTGCGTATCTCGATGTGTGATTCTAGCCCATTTCCCTGAGTACGCTCTTTAGTCGAGGTGTCAGACTCTCCTGTTATTGTCAGAGCTTTTCACACCGAACCCCCCCCCCCCCGATAACGTCAGAGCTCTCGCACAAGAAGAACAGAGATGAGAAAAAGGACATGACAGACTGAAAGAAATGCAGGAAAGAAATCATCCGAGCTTCCTTTAAAAGTCAAATGTATCATTTGTCTGCATGAACGGAGACAAGACACAAACACACATGCACACACTCTCCTCGGGTTTGACAGCAACGACAGCATTATACCTTGTAGTATGTAAAAATTCTCTTAGATTCACCTCTATAAAGAATTGTAACTCTAAAAATGTGCATATAGCTGTAAAACAAAGTGCTTTTTAGAAAGAGCTTTGGGGTTATTTTTACATTAAACAGACCCATTGAACAATACACTCCCTTTTCTCCGATGTTGTTTTGTGTAATTGAACGCCAAAAGCCAAAGAATTGGCTCCATTTGCTTGGAAATAAACCTGCACACACACACACACACACACACACATACACACACACACAGTTTTTTTATAGAGTAGCTGTTTGGATGTGTGACACCGCTGCCTTGGTTGGGTGGCTCAGACACAAAATGTAATATGATGCAATATTGGTGATAGCCTCAAGATCTCAGCGGTATTCTGCAGTAATAGTATGGCTTTGATTGATAGAAAGCTCAAGGCAAAATGGCGGAGCCTCCAAGGTCTTCATCGAAGCAGGAGAACTTCGTTACTTTCTGAAATAAGCTCATCTTGGAGCGTTAGCGTGACATTTCGATCTATCTGTCTGTCTGTGTTTCTCCTCTGAAAGGTCTCATCTCCGCACTCAAGTCCCCAAAGGTTGTAACTGTATTCACTCCTTTGTAACTGCTTTGCATTTAATTAGTAACCTGCAATGAGTGCGTACACCGCCCACATGCACACACACACACACACACACACACACACACACACACACACACACACACACTAATAACACTCTTATCATCAGTTTTCTCCAGGGATACTGGGTGTCTGTTCCAGCCTGGGTTCGCCTTTGTCTGTCTCCAGCTTTCAGTCTCTTTGTGTGTGTGTGTGTGTGTGTGTGTGTGTGTGTGTGTGTGTGTGTGTGTGTGTGTGTGTGTGTGTGTGTGTGTGTGTGTGTGTGTGTGTGTGTGTGTGTGTGTGTGTGTGTGTGTGTGTGTGTGTGTGTGTGTTTGAACAGGGCCCGGCGTTTGCTTGTGCAGGCACTCTGAAGCATCTGTGTTTACCGTCTCAACAGAGAGCGAGAGATTGAGGGAAAGAGATTGAGATAGACAAACCGTGGACACACACAGACATGCCAGCCTCTGCAGTGAAAACAAACGCTCCTTTGCCAGTCTTCCCACACTCTCTCTCTACCTCTCTCTCTTTTCCTGTCTCTCTTTCTGTCTGTCCCTCCATCTCTCACAGACACCCTTTAACGAGTGATGGAAGAATATAGCTTGAAATTTTAACCGTGTGACCTGGACGTGAGTCAGACTCGACCGATGACCCCGAATTATTTTCTTTGATGAAATAAAAAAAAAGAAAGAATAGGACTCAGTTTAGACATCAGCAACGACTCAACTTCACCGGGGCCTGAGCTTGGTGACTTGAATGACTTCATATCCCCACTGTAAAACACAATTGAAGTCATCATTTCTAGACCAGCGGCAAAGAGAGCACAGGCAAACTACCAAACTGATACTCTCCCACTGGATGGACGGTTTACATGCAGCCAAGTATTGTTCACATGTTCACATGACCTGGAACTTACCTGTTTGTTGTCTGGACCTACAGTAGGATTTGATTGTCTTGACTTGGGACTTAACCTTGGACTTAGCTGTCTTGACATGTAGCTTGACTGTCTTAACTTGGGATTTAATTGGCTTGAGTAAGTCAATTTGGGACTTGACTGTCTTGCGTTCAGACATGCCTGTCCTGACTTGGGTCGGTCTTAAATGTTGACTTTCCAGTCCTAAACTGGATTTCTATTTTAAAGTTTAACGTTAATACAGAAAAACTGAATCTATGACTTGGAACCTAAAGTTTAGTCTAGGGGCCTAACTATTTCGACTTGGGACTTAGTGTCTTGACCTGGCTTTCACTATCTTGACTTTGAATTGAAACTTTACTGTCCTGACTTGGCACTTAACTTGGGTTTTGCTTGTCTTGAATTTGACTCCGATTTGCCTTGGACTAGAGTGTGTAGGCATTTCAGGATTAAACATTGTCTTTCACATGGCACTTGACTGTGTTGACTTTGGATTTAATTGGTTCACCTATGTTGACTCTGGACTTCAATGTCTCGTATTCAAACAGGCCTGCCCTGACTTGGGACTTGCCTGTCTTGACTTGGCTTTCACTATCCTGACCTGGAACAGGACTTGAGATATGACTTCTATGATGATTTGGGACATGACAGGTTTGAGTTTGGAATCGACCCTTTTGACTTGGAGCCCAGTGTTTAGGACTCACATAACTAAAGTAGGGACTTGCCTGTCTTGACTTGCCATCTATGACTGTACCGACCTTGTACCGAACTGTCATGAGTTCAAACATGCCTGTTCTGACGTGGGTCTTGTCTGCCTTGACTTGGCATTGACCCTCGTAATGTGGAACATTACTTGGGATTAGACTACCATGACTCTGGTTTTGATTTACTGTCTTAATTGTATTAATACCAACATTATCACACATGCTGCAGTTTTCCAGAGGACAAATGCAGTCTTAGAGAACACAGTGATGGACACCCATCCCATCCCATTCATTCTCTCTGTCACTGTTGTGCCGTTGCTTTAGATGGTAAGCGGGTAAATGTATATCTGAAAGCTCACTTTCATTACAAAAAATAAACTGTTTTTCTTATGTCTAGACATAAGCTCTTTATTTAAGTATTATCCTTGTGCAGTTTCCATTTCAATGTATCATCTTAGACCTGTTCTATCTCCATATTACCCTCTCTTAAAGAAATCTCAGTCTGTCTATTCTTTAAGTCTACGCCTTCCTCTTCTTTTATGTGTCTTTCGCGCCTTTTCTGTCCTTATCTTTGTTATGTCTCCCCCCACGCTCCATCTCTTTCTCTCTTTTTCTTCATGTGCTTTTTAGCCAGTTGTTTGTGTCTGCTTTTGACTGACAGAACTTGAGACTTGGTGACACAAAGTAAACCAAACAGTGAATAAGGAGGCATGGGGAAGTCAACACAGAAATGCAGAGTAGTGTGTGTGTGTGTGTGTGTGTGTGTGTCTGTCACACACAGACACACACACACACACACACACACACACACACACACACACACACACACACGTTTCCAGATCTGTGCATATGTGTACTTTTGTGTGGATGTTGTGTTTGTGGAATAAAAAGGGGTGTTTGTGAAAGAAATAAAATGTAAAAGAAGGAAAGAAAGAGCTTTCTGTGACTTTCTTCTCTCTCTTTATGTCCTATGAGGACACTGGGACTGAATCTTAGGTCATTGTTATTGTTGAGCTGAGGCAGCTGGAGAACACTAGCAACAAGGTCATAGGCCATGTGTGCATGTGTGTGTCTGTGTGTTTAGTCTTTTAAAATGTCTGACAAGGTCCAACTACTTCAGGGACTGGGATCGACGCATCTTGAATACACAAGGCTGTTATTATACAAAGCTTCACTTTGGGAATTTGAAAAATGTTCTTTTTCACCCAACTTTACATTTGGCTCAAGCTGGTGTCACTGCTGTGATTTAAATCAGAATTTAACATAGGCCATATTACTGTTACTGGTGTTGTTTTAAGGATAGATATCAGCCATTGATGAGATTAATGTTGACTTATGAGTTCATTTAATGGCTCACTCCCCAAACTTATACCATATTAAAACTGGAAATCACACATTTCTGCTTTTCTTACTTTCTTATCAATGATGAAGGGGAAAGACTGCTCATTCTTTGCACTCACAATATATTTAAGAGGATGTGAAGTGCACAAATTCTCCTCTGATAAGATCATAGACACCTAGCCCTTCCTAATGTGTTTTTTATGTGAGCCAGCAAAAGAACAAAACAAACAAAAAAATAAATAGAAGCTAGCACTTTTAGTCATTTAGTCGATGTGGTTTCCATTATGGTTTTGTTTATCTACCTGTTCCTTGATGGGGTCTTTGGCAGACAAGACTTTTCCCCAGATTTCCTTTGTTCCGTTCCGTAAACCTCTTTGATAAGTTATGTTTAGTCAAATGGTTACATTTAATTGTAAAATTCATGTTGATGCACAATTATTACAGAGCTGCAACTAACAATTATTTTCAATAACGATTAAGCTCCTAATTATTTTCTTGACTAATCTTTTTGTCTGTAAAATAGTGAATAGGTAATGTCTTCAAATGTTTGGTTTTGTCTGATAAACAGTTCAAAATCTAAAGACAAAAGAAATTTTCAAATCCTAGCAGATGACAATAGTAATTTTGCTTAAAAAAATACTATTATCGTCAATAATCAAACTAGTTCATTATTTATTTTCTATTAGTTGACTAATCGATGAATCAACAAATTGTTGCTGCTGTAATTGCAGAACATAGATAGAATTGACAGACAAATTCAATCTTGCTAGGTCAAATGTTTTTCTAAAGACTCAGATTGTACAGCCATGCTAACAGTTGGACTGATTGACATTTTGACCTGCGCTTGGTGAAAAGTCAGGATCACCAAAATTCACAAAGACCATGAGTGTCTGCAACAAACTCCATCGTAATTAATGACACAAATGTCAACCTGCTCCTTGTGCTTGCGGGAAAGACGGAATCACCAAAGTCATTAGGGTTTACAGTTTCCTCAGGAAACATAGATACTGTATCTGTACCAATGTTTATGCCAGTCCATCCAAGAGTTGTTTTTGATCCCCCCCCCCCCAAAAACTAAAATGTCAGCCTCACGGTGGCCCTAGAGTCAAAGTCAGAAGGTCATCAAAGTTAGCCATCCACTGTGGACCATGAATATACACATTTTCCTGACAATCCTCCCAATAGTTGTCGTTGAGGTATTTTAATCTAGATCAAAGTGGTGGACTGACCAACTGACTCACATCACCATCCATAGAGCCATGCTGCTAGCATGGATTTAAAAGAAAAGTTCTCTTGAGAATCAGCAGAGCCTGATCAGATCTGTGCCACACCAATCAGATAAACTGTTAGGATGTTGATCTAACTTGCCAACCTCTGATTAACAACCATTTGCAGTATTTCAAATAAACTATGGAACTGAGATAAGTGGATAATTCAGGAGATATCTGACAATATTTCCACCATATGAGCCATCATGTTTTTCCTGTTTCAGAACTGGAAACAAGTGGTGCATATGTCCAGTTAGGTGAGAGAAGAACAGACTACCAGTCATCTGTTCTACATGCTACCAGAAATAACTTCTGTCTCAATATTGAGCCTTGCCAGAACACAGAAAGAGAAAAAGCTCTTGTGGCAATGCAAGGTCTGTTGCCTACTGCAGCAGAGCTTAAACGGATTTAGATAATCATTTTTCTGGGGAAAAACTAGGAAAACTTCCTGATTTGGACAGAAACATCATGGTGATATTTTCCAAATGAAGTTCAGTTGCTTTTCAATGTTAACGCTTTGTCCTCCATTCTTTTGTTTCTAGATCATTGATGAGGACGACACACAGTTCATGACCAACTGTCCCCCTGCAGTGACGGAGAGTACACCTCGTAGACGCACAAGGATACAAGTGTTCTGGACAGCGCCGCCTACTGGGTCCGGCTGCATTATACTGAAGTAGGTTTTATTTTGAATAATGATGCTCTTGTTCCCATAAAACTGTAGTTATATTTGTGTCTGGGAGGGCAATAGCAAAATTCACTTGCAGAAACTTAACCATCACACGATAACTGATTTGCAACTGGGGACTGTTCAAAAAATTCTCCAAAACACCAACATCCAATATTTAAAAGTCAGCTTCCAAAAAGTATTGAATTAATGAACTCTGATAGTGGAAAATCAAATCCCAGAAGACTAAAACAAGAATCTACAGCCATGCTTGCGTCCCTGTGAGGCTGCAGTTAGGTACAGTGGAGCTTTGAGCTAAACATCAGCATGCTAACATGCTCAAAATGATAATGATATCAAGCTGATTTTTAGCATATCAGCTAATATCAAGCATACAGATAATAGGTATACTGTTTACTATATTTGCCATCTTAGTTGAGTCTGTTAGCATGCATAATATTTGCTAATTTGCACAAAACACGGGAACACCGTTAGCTAGATGAAACGTTAAAGAATCACCAAAGATTACAAATCACCCTGATGGGGGCATGAGGGTCTCTGCCAAATTTAATAGCAATTAATCCAATCTTTTAAGAGACTTATCAGTGATAATAATGACTCAGAAGCAACATTGCCATTACTACACCCACATTGATTTGTCTGTCACTTCTTGAATTAAGGCAAGGCAAGGCCAAGGCATTGATTGATTGAGAGTGAGTATTAATGAGTTAATTGCATCGGTTGCATTTAAAAGAACAGAAGACTCGTAAGTCTAAGATGTCATTACTTAGTAGTAAGAAAAAAATTCAATAGTCTACATTCACCAGTGATGCAGTCAGTCAGGAGATTCCTCCAATTTTTTTAATTTTTTTTATTGAACATGCATAAAAGATGAAATTGAGAAAGTCTTTGGGTGATTAGACCCCATTGTGAAGTCAATCACATTTATAAAGGGGGAAGTGATGGTGAGAGTAGAACAGGAAATACCCTGATGGATATGACACACTGGTGGTGGTGATGAATAAAGAGGATGCTGAGATCTGGTTGGGGGTCGATGAGAATGAACGAACAAGTAATAGATAGTCTTCCCACTTGAACTTATGCTAAGCTCCATTAAAGCTACATCTGTGATAGATAACTTTACTCAAACAAGTTTCAAGTGTGATGAAATGAATGGAAATAGGTGGCTGCTTGAAAGAAAGGAATCCAATTCAAAAAGCCATATGGCACACTCTGGATTAAGTCTAATGGAAAGCAATTTGTAGGTGAAATTAAAAGTCAATGTTCAAGTTATACAATTCCACAGTTTTTCTTTTTTTACTTACACAAAGCAGCAAGCAGAAATCTGGACTGCTTCACTACCAGTAAATATTGTACCCAGCATGGTCATTGTTGTTTTTACAGATAGTCGTTATTGGTTATAGGCACCACATTAAGTAAGCTAATGCCAGGTGTTTCTCCAGAAGCCGTGACACACTGTGGCTTGTGTAAAGGGACCGGCTCTACAACAAAGAGACAGATGGTGATTACGGGGGTGCAATTTGTGGTTTGAAGCAGGTTCGACTCTAAACCTGCACTGTTATTTTAACAGCGTTGTGTGTGTGTGTGTGTGAGAGAGAGAGAGAGAGAGAGAGAGAGAGAAAGAGAGAGAAAGAGAGCTTTGTTGGATGTGACTGTGTGAAATGGCAATAACAACTCCAAGAATACTCTGAAACTCTGAATTCCTGAACATTTTGTCAGGTCAAAGTGTTTGTATTGTTTCATCTGGGTTTCATCACATTCGAAGAGAATTAAGATGTCAGTTTAAAGGTTCCGTCAGACGGCTGTGATACTGCTCGTTTTTCACCGATGTGAGTGTTACCTCAAGAAATAAGATAGGACTAGTGGTGTAGTGGTAACTGAGGAAGTGTGTATTTGATGAGTATGAATGATAGGAAGGACAGGACTTAGGTGTTTAAAAATAGAGCCTGCCCAATACAAATGGCCAAGGCAGATCCAGTATATCAGTGAATATCAGCTTATTGCAGATAATGGTATTAGTCTATAAAAATATGAAAAATGAAGAGAGAAGATGAAATTACACTACAGCATTCATATGTTTAAGGTAATTAAGAAACACTGTTGATTGTTATTATAAAGTATGTCTACCAGAGAGCATCAGCAAGTCATTTAATGGTAAAATATCCTCCTCCGTACTTCAGTCACGTGTGCAATACACAAAATCATTGTGTCTATATAGTGTCCTCCATTCCTCACTGTGTACGTCCTGAGTGGAGACTGCAGAAGCGAGCGGCATCGCTTATATGGAATTAAAGGTAAATAACTCTTTCCAGGCCCATAATGTCAGTCTGTGTTTTTACAGAAGTGTAGCTCCCACTCTCCAATCTCACCCCCCACCCCCCATCATTATTATATCAGTGGTATAAAATTATCTACAAATGACAATAATATTATTTATTGTGATTATTTCTTTATATTGTCCAACAAAAGTAGTTATCACAAATTATTTATAGACAGTTTAAAGGAATCCTTACCAATGTTTATATCATGCATTTATGTGAAAAAAAATCAGTCAATATGATATTTTTTCAAAGCAGTATTAATTGATTACTTAGCCGATTGGGGGTCACAAATAGGGCTGTCACTTTGTATTCAAAAATGAATGAATGAAGGGTGAAAAGTTCATATTTGAGCTGTAATAACCTGTCTGTCTCCATAAACGCATCGGACCATTTGAAGTAGTTTCCCTTGTGTTCCAGCAGAGGGCGCTTTAAATGTCACTTTAGCTTGACCTGTTACATGCCCTGTTGACCCTCCGTAAACTAAGCTAAAGTTAATGTGGTGTTGTTTTTTTAAAACGGAGGACAATAGCGAGTCCTGAGTGGACAAAGTTTGTTGCTTGTCGAGTTAATAAAAGGCTAGCTTACCACCCCACCGAGCCAACAGAAGGAGGAACCACAGACGAACGGAGCACAACCAAATGTACAACCTCGTTTGACTGCATATTTTTCGGCACACTCAGACTGGCTTGCCAAGGTGCACATTTGAATTCATTCAAAATAATTCCGTTTGAACTTGATTCACAAACTCTTAAGTTGTTGACTATTTGTTATTCATTGGAAGTATTAGCATATGAGCCATAGAAACCTATTATTGGTCGTGGTTAGCATCTCAGGTAGGCCTTGGACGATATGCTTATCCCCTCACGAAATACAGTCACGATACTTGGGTGCTCATTTGGTTGATAATCGATTCTTGATTGAATGGATAGAAAAGAGGGCACTATTTTCAGTCTCTTGCTCCAGCATACTGTGTGACAAACCATTCACTGGTGTCCTTATTCCGCTGAAATACAATTTGAAACTGGCAGATAAGATAAATGTTCTGCAGCCTTTTATTTTCAAAAGTGTGCCTGCATTAAAACTAGTCATTTTGTAGCAGGTTTTAATCTTGTGCTTTGACTTTAGTTTGCTAGGATGTCCTTTATTTTACATTTTGATAACAGATAGTGCTTTTAATATATTTATAGAACAGTCATCTATATACAGGTGTAAGTCAGACTTTACCAGTTTGTTCTGCCTCCTGTTTTGGATGTGTGCATATCTCTCTACCACCTGACCCCAGGCCTGCCTCTATGTTTTCTCTTGCCACCTTCAACTTTTCTTTCAATCCTCAGCTTGTTCTTTACGTTCTCCTTTAAACTACACTATTGTCAATTTTAAAAACTTTTAAAGATCTTTCCCAGCTACTCATACATGAACCTCTGAACTCCGATTCATTCGTCTGTCTCATGAAAGTGTCTCCAGATTCCCTGCTAGCTTCAGCACAGAGCGCTCACTCATTTTTAAACAAATGTGTAGCAGTGAGGCAGATACATTTCTCATCCTCTCGCTCTACAGAAAAAAAAAAGAAGAAAAAAAATCCACTCGTTCTGGACAAGTGGACGTGCCTTGAAGTCGAGCCCTGCGTGGGATGCTTGAGCCTCTGTATTTTTGGTTCAGGATCACTTATATTCATTCTGACTTTTTTGGTTGTAAAATTACAGTTACATGAGACCACGGTTATGAACACTAACCTTTATGGATACACTATTTTTGGGCATGGTGCATGTTGAGAGACACTCTTAAAAGCTTTGAAACATGAATATCAGCAGAGTAGCAAACCAAACTTTAAACAAGGAAAATCTTAAAAACAATTGTTCTCTGAATCACTGTGGCATCTTCACAATAACTGATGATTAAAAGTTATGATGTGCTGCCCCGGCCCCACCCCACCCCCAGCATATGTACTTCTCATTATATTTACAGGAGCTATAATCACAATCCAGATACTGCACAGTTATATTTAGTGTATTCATGATCATTCAGGCTGCTTGATTGAAGACAGCGGGATGCAGTGAACCATGCGTTTAGCCCCCGGACTGCAATACTTTGACGCCCATGTCATGATGAACACATTAATTCTTAATGTTGTTCTAACAAGAGCCACAGGCTGTTGTGGAATTAGGAGAAAATCTTTAGGTAGACAGGCAGAGAGAGAAAGAAAGCAGATGATTTTTTACTTTGACTTACAAACACAATGAAAGACAGATTTTTATGCGTGATGAATATAATTAAAGGCTCCACAAATGTAATATCATCAGCATGCTCATTTCTTTGTTTCAGTTATACCTGACGAGGTTTAAAGTGTAATCCATTCGACCTCTGCACACAAACAAACTTATATCATCTCACGCGTATAGGAATGACATTTCTTTACCGCAATATGTAACCGCTCGCCACTTTTTGACAAGTCCAGAATACAAATGATAAACAGAGATAACTCTGAGTGAACACGCCTCTGAAAATATCTCCTCCTCTGTCTGCCTCCCTCTCTCTCTTTCTCCACAGTTCTGCTTTTTTCCCCCCCCTTTTTCTCTCTCTCTCGTTTCCATTTCCTCATCCGACTTCCCGAAGGGAATAACCTCCCTGACACGCATCTCTTCCTCCTCTGAGCGAGATGCTATAACTTGCCCTCACCTCCACAGTATACTCACAGCTGTTACTTTTAATTTATCTGCTGCTGTACGACAGATGGCACGTAGCCATCCCAGTGTTTGCTAGTCCAATAAATCTAGCCCTGTGTAGGGGAACATCTGCTATGCAAATTCACCTCGTATTACTGTCACTTTTGTCTGTCAGCAGTGAGATAGAGATTTAGCATTACCTCATCCAACTTGTACGCCGTTCTTTCGCACTCTTTCTTCTTCCTTAACTGTCTGCTCTCTGCTGTTGTAACTCGCTTGTCACTTCATCTTTGTTGAGACCGTTTTTCTTTTTTTCCCCCCCTATAGGCACAATCTTCAGAATGAAATTCATGACAGTCAGGGAGGAGATATTACACAGAACGTCTGTGCTTTATAACGGCCCTTTGGTGGACAACATCAGTGTCTGTCTTCTATGAATCATGTTGCTTTATAGTGGCCGCTAGTTAAAGGAAAGAAAAAAGAAAACTTCAGCTGTGAACCTTCACTCCAAAGCGGCATATTTTCACTCACTTCCCACATCCTCTATTTTAAAATTGAAAATAATCTCAACTAAACGTCTCGCCTCGCCCCATTTCTCTCACTTTATCTTAGCCCAGTCTGTTTCTCCATACTCCTCAGTACTGTTATAGAGTAAGGTATATGTTGCCATTCCAGGATGTCAACACGTCTCTTAGCTCAATCCAAGAAGCATCAAATGGAAAAACTCCTTACAGTTGGGAGCGCTCCAGTACTTTCCCCCATGGGAATCTCATTGGTCCTTTCACTGGTGTAACAGGCCACCAGGATTATGTTGTAAATTTGGTGCCAATTCCGAAACCTGCCATTTCAAAATCAGTGCAATTATTTTTTCAGGAGGAGGGTCGATAGCGGTTGGTGACAGCTGTAGCGCTTAAAAAGAGGGACTATTTTTTTATTAAAAGATAAGCCAAGGATTTAGACTTTTATTTAAATTTTTGATGTGATGGCAAAAAGCCAAATCTGCTCTGATTCAAACTTTCAGATTTTGCCTGACAAAAAGTAAGGTAAAAGAGCTGAAGAATATGTAGTGCCCACTCAGTGTTGATAACTGAGGAACCGAGAGGAAAAAAATAAGAGATCTGAATTCAGTAAAGTTATTCAGCTTAACGTATTGTGTTTTAACTAAGAGCCAAAGGTTTTGTCTTTAATTATAATATTTACATCTGAAAATGAGCTTTGTTTGGGGCCCTTCTTGATTTTGTTTAATACAATGCAGTGGACTGTTGAAAGTTAACCATTGCCCTCATGAACTGGGACAGATGGTTTAATTCAATGAGCTATAAGAACTGATAGAACAATTACATGAATAATTACATGAGCTTTAACAAACACATACAACACAAATCATATTTTTTCTTGATTTATAACAGCTCAATTCTATCAGTAACAACAATTTAAGTGATTGAATATGATGATGTCTTAAAACTAGGTCCCCTATCCAGTAGAAATGTGCAATTATTATTGAAATTGGTGACTTATGACAAACTGAGAGAAAGGCTGCAGACTCCCCATACTGCTCTTAAGGAGGAATCCTACAACAACCAGAATGCATTGCACACCTCCTGTTCCATCAGACTGAGTAACTGCTGACGATGTGTACGCAGCCAGCAGAGCACCAAAGACAAAGTTAGTGAGCAGCAGCATTATATCTCATTACTGAGCCTTATTTTCATTTACAAAGGCTTTTCCTCATTGAGTCTGGATATATATCGTACCCATGGTTGCTTCCTGCTCTGGGTGCAGCCAACATACTACCCACATTGTAATGATACAATGCTGGTTGAAAATCATCAGTGCATATACCAACACCTCAGGTTTCTTTTAGTCTTCTATGTTAGTACACTGAGTATCTTCAGGTAGAAGTCTATTGGTTGGATAAACAAACTATTTGATCCTGTGAATTTTGATGGGAATTTCTCACTATTTTCTGACATATTATAGAACAATAAATAAAGTAGTTTTGTGAGTTGCAGCCTTATTTAAGACTCCTATCATTATGATCATATACTGTGAAACTCCAGTTTGGACTCCACTTTCTTTCCATAAGTTCAAACAGTGAAGTGATGTATGAGCTGAACACCTAAAAGAAGTCAGCTGTGAAACATGCTCATCAGTTTCTGGCAACAGAACATGTCAGCAGCTTTTAAATAGCTCTCTCTGTCAAGTGTTATCTCTACTCCTCTCAGCTGTTACTGGCACTGGAACTAACAACAACTTCGAGATACAATGTGCAATGTCTCATCTTGAGGCAGGAAGTGTGTACTGTTATGTCTGCCCTCCTCCTACTCCTCCTCCTCCTCCTCAGTTGATCAAGTTTTTGACCCAACTCCTGTCACTCACCCTGTCGAGCTGTCAGCCTTGAAACAACATGTAGGTGTTGACCATGTTTTAAGCTTTCCAGCAACATATTTAAGCTTCACCATCTTGATATTTTGATGCCACTTCCCTCCGTTCCTTCTATTTTTGTGACTTAAGTTTCAGCTTAGGTAAACAGTCAAACAGGAGTTAAGGCATGGACACACAGGGCAGCAAATAAGTGATCATGCAAGTACCATTTACTTATTGTTACATAAGTAATGATAATAAAGGTGTAGACGGCATTTTCTCCGCCGAGTCATTATCGTTTGATTATACCAAATGTATTATTGAGATTTTACCTCAGGCAAAAATACAAGCCATTCTAAATTTTTACCCTTTTTAAAGTGCATTTATAGTCTGTTCAGCTCATTGTTGGGTAAATTCTACCAGTGAGTAGGGTTGATAGCATTTTATTGAGTCTGAATCCAGTATAATCTCCACCTATCAAATCTAAATCCTTTCAAATTGAAATGAATTGTTTATCTCTCAACTCCAAGTAACTATATTTCTAATAACTAAAACTCCAAAGATTCAATTTTAATGTCCAATCACCATTTGTTAGCAAGGCAGAACCACAACTGTTTTTAGCAGGGGCTTGATTGACTGCAAAATGTTTATTGTGTATTGCTTATTACTAAAAAGAAATAGTGAGGAGATTTTGGTGAATGTGAAATTGGGAAACTGGTCAGATCCAAAATGGAAACAGCTACTGGAGCCCAACCCTTCCAGTGAAAGTTAATTGCTCATGTGGCACAAAGAAGTTTTTTGTCGAGTTGTGCTTCTGTCTACTGAATGAACGTAAGTCCAACATTCAATCTTTTTTCAGCTCTGTTTTGATCTCTATTGACTGAAATATATTGAGTTGCTACACGCTCCTCTATATTCACCAACAAGTTGCTAATCTGTCTGTCTGTTGTGCATCTGGTGTGTTTAGTAGAACATTTTTGTTGAGAATAGACACCTGCTGCTGTTGACAAGAAGGTTGATGAGAGTTGTGAGTGAGACTGAATTACAGCAGTAAAGCTGTGGGTTGTAAAACCAAAACAGTAAGCAGAAAGATGTTAAAATGTTCCATAGCCTAGCTCAGGGGAACAGGGAAGGTTGGCCAAATTAAAGTCATTTGACCATGTGCACTCCAGAACAACACATAGGAGCGTTTTCTAATCTGAAGCTCCTATCGGCAGTAATTGACGTGATAACATAATTTGTCTGTGCTTTCCAAAACTGTTACAAATCATTGTAAAAAAAATACGGACGTTTTATGATGTGACAATGCTGTGGTTAAGGCCTGGTTAGGCAGACACAAAAACCACTTGGTTACCGTAGGTAGATTACATTTTGAATTTTTATAAAATCACTGTGTTAAGGTTAGAGAAACATGTGTCATTTTTGTCGTCATGGCTACAATAACCAAAGGGTTAAGGACGATTGTAAATATGATACTTGAGATTTGGAAAGTCCACTACCCAACCTGCCGCCTCCACATGAGGACATTTGTCAATTTATATAGATTCAATTTCAACTCCACCACTGCTCCAGGTCATAAACCCCTACAGCCGCTAGATGGTATCTGTCGTAACTTTTCTTGGATGGACAGTAACAAATATTGACTCATGTAGCTTTAAGAAACTTTCTAATTAGGTGACTTCTCTTTCTTTTCAAAGCAAACTTTATTAGATGCTAATGCTGAAATGTGATTGTACTCACAAAAAACTTTCAGTTTCGAAAGCAAACATCTCTTAAACACTTAAATCTAATATCCTTTAACCCCAGGTTTGACAAGCTCTGTAGATGATAGCAGTTGTTAGAGCATTTTGTTTCCTCAGGCAATCTTAGTAAAACATCTTGATTACATTACTGTTTTATGAAGGAACTGTCAAATATCCTCACATTGCTTTAATAGTGGTGAATCAGCCATACAATTTCCCTCATTTTTCCATCTTCAAAGCATCATCCAGGTTTCAACAGGCGCATGTTATGAGGAGGATTTTCAGCTGAAAGGTTTTCATAGTTCTACCTTGTTTTGACGTTTATCTTGTGCGAGCGTGACGTGCCTCTATACACGAGTTCCTCGGGGTGCGACAGAGTGTGAGTGTGTGTCCATGTGAATGTGTGAAAGAGTTGGAGAGAGTGTGTTTGTCTGTTTTCCTCCCCAGGTCACCAAGGTCCTTTTGGTAGATCTGATGAGCTCAGCCCAAATCTGTTCTTTAATCTCCAGAAACTCTTGAAAAGTCTTTCAGTGTCTGGAAACCACCTGGAGCTAAACGAGACAGAGAGAGGGGGGGGAGAAAGTTGAGAGAAAAATGAGGCTGTCCTGTTGATCACTCCTCATCTCGTTATCAAGTTCATACTTAACATTTCTCTTCTCGCTCCATCACTTGCCCTCCGGCCGTCTGTTCATCACATTTTCACCTCACATCGACCCTGGGCTCAATCTTCCCCATCAGTATTCTAGTGCTGTTACTGAGAGGACTCCAGGAGGAGGAAGAGGCCACCAGTCGTTCGCTTGCTCAGTGACAACACAAGTCTAACTGTGAAATCTGTTTGACAACTGGATCTAAACTCTTCGCTCTTGACACAGCCGCAGACAATGGCAGGCTTTTTGTGTTGATCACAGGAGTAGATTATTTCAAGTATGCGCAGCTGTCAGAAACAACTTCTGCCATGGTATTTCATGTTGGCTTTTAAGAAATAAATTCAAGCTGATTTAAAGACCACCAGTGGGGCCTAAGGATGTCGGTTAGACTGACGACTACTGGCCTTAAATTTGAATGTAAATTTATGCTCTCAGAGAATAATTGCTAATGACTGTTCTCATGCCCTCTTAATCTTTTTTGTAGCACCACATTAGGCAGTGATGAACCATGACCATCAGACTAAAACATTTTATCCACCCTCCACCCCAAACAACAACACATCTAGTTATGCAACTTATGGTCACAAACTAAAGGCAAAAGTCAAACAAAGGGTACTTACAGAACAGTACATATACTGTACATATATACAATATACATATATAGCAGCATTGGTCTGTCAATTAATGGTTCAATTAATCCACCACTCTGAAATATATCAACAATTGGGCATTGACATTAAATATCATACAGACGTTCAAGTTCCCAAGAAGACGAATCCTAATACTTTTGATGATCTATTGACTTCCCCTCTAGTGCCACCATGTAGCTTGTAGACATTTTGTGGTTTTTAATGAAGAGTGTAGACAACTCTTGCATGTATTTACATGAAATACTGTACAAATATCCATGGTCCCCAGAGGATAAATCCTAATAGTTTTGTTGATCTTCTGACATCTCATGTAACAGCACCACCAGCAGGTCAAAGGTGTCCCTGAAAATGTACTTTTCAGACTAATTTTAATACAGTCAAGCTGACTTTATTTAATCTGTCAAAGTTGGAAGAGCTTTTTCAGACAAACAGTCCACCTTTTTGTGCTAGATAGCTACCACTAGCAGAACAAGAGCCATTTGATGATGATCCTGTCATCCACTGGTGTATTTGAGAATTATTTTGATAGAAATGCATTTCATATCTTATTTTTCTGCACCAAGT
This sequence comes from Scomber scombrus, assembly GCF_963691925.1. Lineage (NCBI taxonomy): Eukaryota > Metazoa > Chordata > Actinopteri > Scombriformes > Scombridae > Scomber > Scomber scombrus. The sequence goes on along the minus strand of NC_084975.1, from coordinate 27,766,574 downwards.
TACCCAGTGCCATTGATGGTATTTGATTTCACTTGTACCAATTTCAAGATGAAAGTGGTCTTACCAACAAGCTAGCAACGATATACCAACGTCATCAAGAAGCTGCTATTGTTAGCTTCCCTCAGGAGTTATGGCTCTTAAGAAACATTGCTAATTTATTGATAAAATACTGACTTAAACTGAAAGAGGAGTTTTCGGCCTGTGTAATTCATGCAAATTTGATGGCTGGAGTGTTTTTTAGGTCCATGTGTATTTTCCACAAACGGGCAATACACTGACACAGGTGCTAGCTGTTAGCTGTTAGCTTTTCCTCATCACTGCACATTCATAAGTTCATTCAGGTCATAAGGCTTTCATAAAGCTAAGTGTGTCTTTGCTTTTCGTGCCGCCCAGGGCAAACTGTCTTGTTAAGATACCATTAGAGGTTAAAGGTGATTGGTTTATTTTAATATCACAAACATTTAGCTTAATTTAATTATATTGTCAAAGGCCATCTGAAAATTATATAGCGACAACCAATCACAAAGCTCCCGGCCATGCTTTTTTACCTTGTAAACCACTATGGTAAGATCCCGCTGTATTCTGTTTTTCTTGATTTTTCCAATACAGAGGAAACTGTTGTGTTGCCAAGAAGGTTAATTTGATTTAGACTAGAATATGAATAAAATAAAATCAGAGGAAACTCTTTATCTACAATTCCATTTTGATTTTTCATAGGGCTTCTCTGTGGGCTGTGACGGTTCCCCAGTGCCATTAAGTCAAAATTTCATTGAACTGTTGAATAAGCTACTCACCGACTTTAAGGCAACAGATAATCAGACACTGGATGTTGCAAAGGCCTGCTGCTCTGTGAATGTGTTAAAAGGGCATGAATTTGTTGCTTTCTGAATCTGAAGATGGCACTGTGTGTGTTTATTGAAGCGCTGCATTGAATAGTTTATATTCACAACCATGTAGTAAACATCACATTTCCAGTACCACATGAGGGCTGACTATAATAAATGAACCCTAATCAAAATTATAACCAAAAATGTAATGACTTTGGAGATCAATATGACAACTGTAATATTCATTGCAGTTGAAAGTATCCTTGTTTTACCTACACTTAAGCATTTACATATCAAACCTTCAAGCTAAAATAAATGTCTTAATAACTCTATTTAGATTTCATTTTCCTAATATAAATAGCCAACAGAATTATTTACCAGTAGAAATGCATCCCTGCCTTCTTCTGCACCCAAGACAATTCATAATTGTTTTTTAAACAAACTAATATTTATTCATAGTGTAAAAACTCTTGTGGGCAGTTTGGTTAAATTCTCATTCAGATACAGAGGAACAAACTTAATGAAATGCATATTTTGATATAGGGACTAAATCTTCATCCCTGTGAATCAAATAACAACCTCACAGCAAACATCAAAATCACTCTGCACATTTTCAGTGTAGTTTCTGTCTAGTCCTACTGACTTATGTACTGTTTTTTGTTGTATCATATCTTCACCCTTTTTTTGTGTATGTGCAGATAAATAAACAACATATAAGTAAGCTGGATTAACTGATATGTGTTTCCTTAAAACTTGGAGTCAGTTTCTTCCAGTCTGTGATGTTTATTTTTGGAGTCAGGAGCACTTGTCATGAAGTGAAAACATTACTGTACGAACAGATGTATGTGTTGGAGCTCCCCACATGAATCCAAACAGTGTGCTGAGGATTCAGCGTGGAGTGCTGTCTAGCTCCCCCAGGGTACACAGAAGAGGAGTTGGCAGTCATATCATTGAGATGTGGAATATATACAATGCATGAGGCAAGAGATGCCTTTGAAAGTACGATCAATAAGGTACCTGAACAGAAGGAGGCAGGGGAGAATAGGGAATAAGAGAAAAATTCAGTCAACAGCCGAATGGCAGGTTGGAAGCACGTGGGAAAATGTAAAATTTGATGCATTAATGTACTTTGAACTATTGTAAGATTTGTTTGTGTTTTGTTACTCGTCCTGCCTGAATGAAACTTTTGGCACACAATTGTATAATAATAATAATAATATTTCAGCACCATCTCATAGACATTTTCTTTTCCTTGCTGCTAAGCGTTTACAGTGTAGGAAGTGTAAGAGGGATATACTGCAGCCACAGTAGCTCCATGGGTGTGCTATTTGACAGAACTGTAAGAGAGACAGGCCGTCTCCAGGGGAAAGCTGGACAGACTGTGCTTACCCGATGTAAGAATCCAGATCTAAAGGGAGGAAAAAGGGAGAATCCCAAAATCAGGGGGGAAGTATTACATGAAAGCACTGTGATTAAATCTCACTGTTGGAGGGGATGTCCGGCGGGAAGGCTGTGGACCACATACATACCTCTGTAAATTTGGTTAAACTCTGTCTTTCCTGATGGACAGTTTGGGGAATGTAATATGCACTTTTGTAATTTCAGTTTATTATTATTTTTTTTTTGCCATGAAATAACATAAAACATTTTGTATAGATATTTTTCTTAGGAGCTGGTGGAGACTCAAGCAGAGTTAGATGGACATTGATCAAATTGCCAGTAACACAACTTTAAATTAATGCTAATGTTGCTACATAGCACAACTACATTGTCAACACATTCACAACAACAACTTTATATGGTTTAAAGCTTATTCTACAATATCCAAGTTGCCACAAAAACAAACCTAAGACTTGATTAATGCAACTGTAAAACAGACTGAGATATACTGTGTAAATTGACTGGTTAGATATTTAAAATTGCATGTTGTACTGATTATTTTCATAATGATTTGCTAAAAATACTTGCACCTCTTGATTTGTTCCTTTCTCCTCAGGAGTTTGTACCTCCTTGCAAATATTACCAATTTAAAAGTTAACTTTAGTCAAGTAAGCATACCTCTTTATACGGTTAGGCATCTGTGAAAAAGATAGTTTTGTTTGTAGTGAATTAAAAACGATAACCTCAGTTGAAAATGTTAATTAGGAACTGAACACTAGTTGCATAATTTTAAAGTAAAAGTACAGTAGATAGTTTTCTCAATTCTAACTCCATAGTCTTACCACTTTTGTGAAAGGTATTACTTCATCCACTTATACTTCACAAGATATTATATAGTAAGTAATCTGTGAGCTCTTTAAGACCCCAAGGAAATGCAAGAATATTGTTAAAATGAGTTCTTCTTATACAGGTTTCTATTACAGCCTTACCTTCTTGGGGGTATGGTGGCCTGTAATTGACACATTTTCAAAAGAGAGAAGAGTAAACTAGCAAACTGCATGAAGAGACAACAGTAAGGAAGGGATAGTTTGAGGAAACATAGGCAATAAGTATCAATCATTCTTACTGAAGGCTGAGAGGATGTAAACATATCCAGATTTACTGCTGTATTAATTGATAAATGTATTTGATAGAAAACCAATTGGCCATTAGGATCATTGAAGCTGTTATAAAATTTACTTAAAAACCATCAATGGCAGCTCAATAATAGTCTGTATATTTCACTTTTGTTTTTCAATTTCATGCCTAAGCAGTCAACCCATGTTGCAGGGTATATTGCACCATTCAGTCTGTCTAAGATTTATAGAAGCAATATAACCAATAACTCCTGCTTAATGTCTCCAGTCCCTTCTCTGTCTCCACAGTCATTGTTGCTCAGCTCCTGGGCCAGATTATCCATATATTGCATTGGGCGAGTGCCTGTGGGCAGCAGTCAATTTGCCATGCTGCGGGCACCAATGTAAAAAAAACAGAAAGAAAAACATTAATAGCTTTCATGGTCAGATACTACATTTATAAAGAACTTGATTTACCTTTTATTCATTAATATTCTTAGAAATAAGAATATTAATAATGAAAGTTATAAAACACTGTTGAAAAGTAGCCACTGCTGTGTGTCTTTCAGCACCACAGAGGTGTGGAGACAGACAGATGCTGTTTGTTTCAGTATATTAGTAGCAACTACACTTTATTGCTAATAGAAAATGTTCAAAGATCATTTTTACCTATCCACCCTGCTGTGTGGAATCAATATATCATCATATTCCTGAGTACAATGGTTTATACATTAGTTAACTAATTTATTTTCTGTGTTTCAAAGGCGAGAAGGAAAAATTTCATATGTATCTGCCATTTATGATGAAAATGTATTTTTCGTTTGTGGGTATCGAAACGAAAATGAAACCACTGTACTATTTTCATTCCTTTAATTTCTGTTTCTGAAAACAACAGAACAACAAAACAGCCATAATTTCTAATAGCCTACACATTGCAATACAGTACATTGTCCTAATGTGCTATTCCTTATACCTTCACATCACCACACCTGGCACTCTGTGATCATTCAGCTGTTGAAATGATTGCTTGCAACAGTCGTTATTGGGCTTGCCTTATTTGGTATATGTGACTAATGATTTTTTTTTTCGACGTGTTGCATTGGGATGTGCGTTGCATTCAGTTGTGATCATCAGTGTAAAGGGTAACATGGCATTTGTAGGTCTATGTCTATGTATAGTGTCAGGTTTTTTGGTTGTGTCTTTTTTCTGTAGTATGCGTATTGAGCCTGTACTTCAGCAATAAGTTCAAGTAAATAAATTGTCTTTATAGCCATAGTACATTTCACTTTTTTTTTACTTCAAATGTGGTCACCATAGGGCACCACACTGTTAATCTGGGCCTGCTCAGCTCACTTTCATTACCCAGTTTTATGTCTCTACTGTAGGAGGTGTTGGCACTTTTAAGACCCTTTTGTAGTCATGCTAGATTTGCTTTTACATTTATGTTAATTAAATAAGCATCAATATGTTTACAGTCACAATGTCTAAAACACAATTTTTCCAATTGTATGCATTCCGACTACATAGCTTGATCATCTTTAGGTATTAATCTGGGATTTGCAGTAATACAAGTTGGACTGTCTGCCATCCTAAGACTTTGCACCTACAAAAGATAAAGGTTTTAAAATGTAATTTGGAGTCTGGTAAGTAATAACACCGACTAGAATTTTGTAAGATTACCTGAGTCCACAGTGTGATATGAAATTGTCGTAAATCTCATATCCAGTGAATCACTTCTTTTAGTTGTAGCTCTAAGTCTGTCCTCAGCATTTTGACCACACTGCAAATGCACGTGATTTTCTGTAAGCGGTAAGAAAATAGTTACAGCACTCTATGTGAAATAACATACACAGCTTTATCCAGACATGATCTACTGTTAGTGATATATCCTCATTTATATATTTGGTGGAAGTCATATCCACCAAACAAAAGGGTCACCTCCTTGTGGCTACATAATGCTGAGAGAAAGACTCCAAACAGCAATTCAGAGTATGCTGTCTTCTTGGAGTGTCTGGGTGGGGGACCTGAAGGCAGCTTGGCCTGGTCGGTCCATAGTTCTGCTTGGGAACTTCAGTGCTCAAGAGGGCAATCACAGAGAAACTTGGAGGTGGATGCTTGGGAGAAACGGCCTCCCTGATCTGGAACCGATTGGTGTATTACTGGACTTGTGTGCTAGTCATGGATTGCTGAAGGGCCAAAAGGGCAGCAGCTTTGGAGACTGCTGAGGCAAAGATGGGTGTGGGAAGAGTTTTGGGAGGCCATGGAGAAGGACCTTTTTATTGACCTTTTGCACTGATTGGTTCAAAATCAGTGTTTTAGAGATGTAATAGTTAGTTTGCAGCACATTTTGAAACATCCCACAATTAAGAACATCACAGTAGTGTAAGACAATATCGTCGGTGCAAACTTAGTGAACTATCCAGAGGGAAGTGTATTTAAGACGTAACAATTGTAAACGTATTGTAAAAATAAGATCGGACTTCTGACAATTTCTAACCTGTTTTGTCCACCCAAGACTTCCATTCTAGCGGCATTGCACACTTTCATAGATTCCTCATTTTTACTGTAGAAGAATGTAAATGATATTGGAATAACAATCTGCTTTCATTGAGACAGTTTAATATTAGCTCATAAGTTAGAATTCAGCTCTGTCCACAGAGTTTGTAAGGATCTGTATTTCTGCTTCCGACTGTAATTCCAGCTATACAGCCTCTCTCTCTTCTTCATGTCCGTGGGCATGATTGCTCTGTTACATTTCATATTGCAGCAGTGGGATTGTGTCGTGAGGTTCAGAGTATACGGTGCCGTTTCTGGGAAAAAAGATGTGTACTCTGTGTCCATTATGAAACCTCAGGGAACCCATTACCTTCTGCTTTAGCTGAGGATTACATGGATCAGATATTGAAGTAAAAAAAAAAACCCACATCAGTATTATCCATCTAATGCCCTGTTTACAACCCTCTCCTACTTTTGCTCCCTCTTATGATTTCACATTTCCCTCTCTGTGTCTCCAGGGCCAGCATTGTCCAGAAGAGAATCATCTATTTCCAGGATGAAGGCTCTCTCACCATTCGGCTGTGTGAGAAAGGTAATGACAGCTGCCCATCATCTTCTACTCTCCCCTCGATGGCTGCTCATTTTCTCGTCCTTGAGCGCTCATCATGGTGTCATTATCCTTTGCTCTGTCTGTTGGAGGGTTTTTTTCTTTCTTTTTGGAGCAAAACGGCTCCCAGTCTTTCATAACGTATTTAAAAATATATGAAGCCAACAGAGGCAGCTGCGAGTACAACGATTGATGGATCTCATGGGAGTCGGTGTGGAATTTAAATATTCCTTTGTATTTCACCACAGAGCCTCAACACAGCTTTTATGTTACCTGTGATTTAACTGCAGAGAAAAATGCCACACCAGTTTTGGAAAGCTGCCGGCTCCCCAAATGAACACTGAACACTCATGAGAAAGAAAGGCGACAGGACTTTCTTACCTTTTATTTGTACAATAAAAAACAAGAGAATGGACAAATGGTTTATCAAACTTAATATCAGGAAAATTTTACTTTCATAGGATCTTCCTCTACCCTCCGAAATCTAATTTTCCATTTTATTACGCAGGCCAATCAAGCCACCCTGCTTCAACTTGCTGACATAAGTTAGGTGCCTTCGATGTTTGACTCATCCTGCCGAATAATTTGGTGACTCATAAATATCCAAGTACTCCCCTTGACCTATCGTTGCAAAACATTGGCCGAGGGGCAAGATCTGAATATTTATGAGTCTGTGTCAAGGCTAATGTGTAATTTAAATACCAGTTTATTCCAGGGATGTAATTTTGTGACATTCTTACTGCTTCCAAATTGTAGTCATTCATCTGCTAATTTATGAAGGCGAGCATTTGTGCCAGAGCTCAAACACTGGCTGATCTCTGTTTACCTCGTAGTTCCTGAACTGTATTTTTTTTTTTGCTGCCGTCCTGCAGAGCGTGTGTTTGGTGAAGCGACAGAAGCTCCTGCCATCGAGTGCTGCGCCTGTGGAACAGCCAAGTACAGACTCACCTTCCACGGCAACTGGTCGGAGAAAGTGCATCCTAAAGATTACCCCAGTGAGTTTAAATCACATGCACGCACTCATGCATGCATGTATACTGTGCCCATTCACCATGGAAGCAGATAACATACTGTACTGTAGATGTGCCTAAAAACTAATAAAGACCCTCATAAGCGTTTATATATCCATTATAATGACTGTTATTCACTTAAAGTGTTTTAGCAACAAGTAGCCACTGTAATATTTAGTCTTTTAACGTCCTGTTCTGCACTGTGTAGTGTAGTCTGACATCTGCACCTGTTTTATAGTATAATGTAAAGAGTTAAGACAGTCACAGCTTGAAAGAAACAGCAGTCTTACAAACACTGACCTCTGTTAGCAGTTGTTGCAGTAATTAGGTGTTTCTTACACAGCGCTGTGATTAACTTGTCAAGTTATTTTTAATAGTCATGGTGACTGGTCAGTGTTGGTGGATGTGTTATGATACTGTATGATATCATATAGAAACTGTCTGAATGTGAGCATTCAAAACTTGTTAAATCTTTTTCTTCATCCTTCATGCTCGGTGGAGACACATTTAGTTTTTTGATGTACTGTAGGATTAAAGACCCCCGCTAGTCAAAGTGTTTTGCTAAGTGCACCTTCACTGTTTGACCTACACTTTGCAGAATGACTTATGCAGTCTGACACTAGACGACTGTTTTTAAAATTCGTCCGAAGAAGAGGTTGCGGTGACATTAAATCAACAAGTCCTCCAAACTAAACGACCAAATATACTCCAGAATGACACAACGAAACAAGCATTTTATGACGTGACGCCCCGTATCGGCCGTAACTGGCAGGACAATAACATTTGCTCGTTAGAAAGCGTACGACCTCTTCCCCTTCTTCTGTCACTTGAACATGAATTTATGTTGTTTTGACGCACCTGCACAAACGACTGATCCTGAGGACAGTCTCCCTTAAATCAGAGATTAAGACATGGGCATAATATCGTGATACTGTGATGTCGCAAATAGTTGAGACACTACTGCCACTGGGTTTGAGGGAGAAGGAGTTGATAAATAATTTTTTTTTAAATACTACATAATTCAGCTTTTTTGTGTAAAAACCATATCAGACATATATTATTATTCGAAACAGTATTTCTCTATGTCTTGTCAGTAGGAGTCTGTTCAAGGATCAAGGATCAGAACATTTGAAAATAATTTTCACACCATCTATTATCTATTATCTTGTATCTCTTGCGTGAGATTCAATTAATTAGATATGAACACAATCAGCTTTTCTTCACTTGATCGTAGTATTATGTAACAAGCTCATTATTTCAAACTGTGTAAGTATAAATTATATATTTATATACAGTACAAGTCAAAAGACTTTTGACTGGTACTGTATATCACATAGTTGTGTGAAAAGTGTTTTTTTTATAAATCAGCTTCCACATGAACAAAGCAAAAATTAGAAAATTAAGTTGTGAAGAATGAAAACCATGTTGACTTAATATCATGCATCATTTTACTGGTGAGCATCAGCACTCTTTGTCAAGTTATTGAAGTTGTAAGCAGGTAATATTTTCTTTTTAATTAGATATCTTCCTTAGATTGGATGATGAGTAGTAGAGTAGAAGTAATGTCATATTCTACATGATCTGATAAGTAGGAGAATCAAGGAACAACTGGGAAAGTAAAAGAATCATACCGGCTGACCAACTGAAAAATACAGTTTATCCATATCAGAAAACATGGATGAAGTCAGGCAGCATCTATTCTTTTAATCAGCTAGTATTTTCTTCCTTTCCTGAGTCACTCAATAGAATTTAAAACCACTCTGACCTAAATGCCTTTGCTTCCTCTGCTCCTGTCTTCTAGGACGAGCCAACCACTGGTCTGCTCTGATTGGTGCGTCCCACACCAGAAGCTATGTGCTGTGGGAGTACGGAGGCTACGCCAGCGAGGGAGTCCGTCAGGTGGCCGAGCTCGGCTCCCCCATCAAGATGGAAGAAGAGATTCGACAGAAGGTAGGGCCGACATGAAAGGGAGCCTCTGCGGGTCTTCTGTCTCTCCATTTTCATCTAACAGAACATTTCCGTGTCTGTTTTCTCGGTGAGCAGTAAAGACTGTGCTTCATAAAGGGTCAAAAAAAGAGTTGAATGCAAAACAAAGCAAAAAAAAGACAGAAAAAAGAAAAAGTCTCTCAAACCGCAACCTTCATCAGTGCATACTGAGTGTAGACACAGTATAATCATGATTGCACTCTACTATTTGTTGGGGGCTATACAACATACTGTGAGGTTAATGACAGGGTTAGGCAATATGAATCCACAATGATGCACACATATACACACACACACTCTTTCTCTCTGTCAAAATCCTGATGATGATTGTGCAATGCAGTGAAATTCCCATTTCCACATCGGGCAAAGCATTTACATAGTGACACAGGGCGTCCTCAAAACTCATACTAATTTATTATCCTTTAATGAAAGCAGCAGAAGTATATTGACATCAGTGGTGCTGGACACAACTTGAAATTCCTGCGGAAGAACATCAGCAAAGTTCTTTAGAGCGAACTGTGCCTTTAGGGTATCTGATATTTTTAGAAGGCATGTATAGCACCCTGAGAAAGACGGCTGTTGCCTCAGCTCCTTTAGGAGTGTTTGTGTGTGCGTGAAACATGGCACGGACAGAAAGAGTGAGTGCAGGGCAGAGCATTGCTTAGAGCTGTGTTGAGCATACTGTGTGTGTGTGTGTGTGTGTGTGTGTTTGTGTGTGTAGGCGAGTTAAATACATACATGTCTATTCAAATCCACTTTAGGATTAAGCAATATTATGATATATACAATGACACACAGAAATCTGTCTATCCTCTGAGATATTTTGATACCACTGATACTCAATAAGATTTTCATCATATCAAATCTCATTTTTGATTTTATTCATGGATGGAGTTTATTTTGCTGTAGCCCTTCACACTGATTAGTTTCCTCTCTCTACATCAGCTACATTGTTTGTCGCAGAGTCTGCCTTTGCCACGCTGCTTTTAAAAAGGGTGTACTTGCAGAAAAATGCGACCTACATGCAATGGACAGAACACAAAAGACCAGAGCCAGCGCACATTATTTGTGCACATGAGTGCATAATGAAGTTATCTGAAGGAGAGGAACAAGTGCTCACAAGCATTTTGAGGGGGAGACATATTTGCGTTACCATAGTTACAATTTGTAACAGCAAGCAATTTGTAGATAAGACATCCATTTTTTTTTAACCTGGCTGAACAACTGGGGAAAAGCAAACAACCATCTTCATGTCAGGAGTCATTTCAAATAGAACTACAAGACTTTAATATTAAGATGTTGTTAGCATTATCACCAGCAACCACAGGTGTCACTAAATCTAATCTTTTTGAGCTGGAACACGACTCCCTCACTAATTCAAAAAAGCAGGTTAGATCTCGACCACTGACGCTCGCATACCTCAGTACGTTGCCCCAGTGTCTCTTTATCTCTCCCCCGTGTCTACAGTATAGCAGACATGTTTCAACCACGTTTTTTTCAGTTGACTATCTATCTGTTAATCAATACACTGGATTACAACTACAAAGAGATTACGCATGAATCCACAGACATTATTCAAAACCTGAATTTCCATTGCCTGTAGCAGTCAGGAAGAATTAAATAAGTCGCACACATAAGCTGATTTTTGTTGCATGTCTTGATAAGGAGGATTAAGTAAACCAGAGAATATCAGTGAAGGTCACTGATGTGTTTTTAGTCTTAAGGACAGAATTATTCAGAGAAAAAAACAGTTTCCAGTTTGAGTTCACAATCTTACTCAAGGACATATTATGTGGAGAAAAAAAATTCCAAGGCCTGAACCACCAATTATTGTATGCCCCGCTATACCTACTCTACTACTACTACGAACCCTACCCGTAGCTGTACGTACAGTATAGTGTACACAACGTGTGTGTGCCGGTTCGGCCAAAGCCTCCGCTTCACGGCTGTCTCTGTGCGTCCTCTTTCTGCCACACTCTGTCTCTCTCTCTGGGCACTGAAAGGTGTGTCCTGGCCATTTGTGGGGGAACAATAGTGTGTTGTTAGTGGGCTGTCAGTCTGGTGTGTGCCTGTCAGTTTAGGTTTGGACTGTTGTGTGGAGACATTAGAGGCTGACGGACAGCCCTAACTCCTCTCTTGGCTGGCTGTGTCTGTCTCTGGGGCTAATAACTACCCTGACACAATGGAAACTTCAGCCTGCTTCATAGCGGAATGAGATAGCTTGATTGTGTACTGTAGACTGGAATGTTAGCTATTGAGCTGTAGAGTGAAACAGCTCGATTGTACACTGTTCACTGGAATGTCAGCTATTGAGTTGTTGGAGTCTTAAAACTTTTTTATCCAGGAATCAAAAAGGTTTTGTGTCTTGAGCTGTGTCGCATTCACATGACAAAATATACATCCAAGAAATGTGTTTAGTGTCTCATCTTTCAAGAAGATATGGTGGACGGTCATTGTAGGCTGCCGTTTTTCTTTTCAACATAAGAAGCAGTATCGACCCACAAGACCTCACAATACACCCAAATTTGCTCTTACTTTTAAATGTTGATTAACTTGAAAGTCGTAGTCATTAAGTGTATGAAATGTCTGCACATTATAAAACTAATTTTGAAACAAATGTTTCCAGAGCCCAAGGAGACATCTCAACATTTTTAGGTTTGTCAGATCAACAATACAAGACTGAAAAATACTCAAATTAAAATTATATAAAATGGCAAATCACCACATTTGAAAAGCTGGAATAGTGAAGGTTTAGCCCCATTATGGTAAAAAGCTGTCAACACAGCAATAACATAGTAACCTTGTAAAGTTGATATGGCAATTTTTTAAGAAAACAGTCTTTTCAAGCAAATGTGGAGCAACATTAACATTCATTCAAAGTCGTGTTAAGGTCAGCAAGAACTCTCCTTTTAGCTCTGTTTTGGTGTACAGTACCAGTCATAAGTTTGGACACACTTTCCCATTGACTCCCAGTGTGTGATTTTGCCTGGTACTGTTTGTTCGCCTGCTGCTGCGTCTGGAATGACACTGATAACAGTTGTGAGACCGAACCAAACAATAAAGCTGCACAACCAAAACGATGAGCCGAAAGACGCTAAAACACTTTGTAGAGCTGAGAGGAACTGATTCTCTGTTCACACTATCAGTGACGCCTTCCATGTCATTAGGCCTGGGTATCGTTTAAAAAATTATGATACTAGTATCAACCCAAGTACCCTTAAAGTTATACTGATAAAAAATATTGATTAGAGTATTTTAAGTAACTTATTAAGTATCTGAATTGTTCAATCAATCTACTAACCAATTAATCATTTCCCTAGAGGACCTTTACTGAGAATTTCAATGTATTTTTACTCCATAGTCTTCATGGTTTCATCTCATGACAACATTGGATTGTCTTGAATTTTTAAATCCTGCAGTCGAGATGTATCACTCAGTGTTATTCTTTCCTTCAGTTAATAGAAATGTTTGTGTACATCCTCGTACACAAGCAAACACTTTACCCTTTAGATAGAAAAGTCCTCTTTTTTTCCCCAGACCTATTAAAGTTATCTTTTTGAGGTTTTAGACACAAGCAAACTAAATCACACACATAACCTCACATCTTTTCAATTCTCTTGTGCGTCTGAGTTCAGACTGGCTGAACATCGAAGTGGCCGCTGTAAAGGTGGGAAGCCGACATGGGTCAGTAATCCCTGTCTTAGCTGAGAATCCCAACCATCCAGAGGAGCAATCAGCTGTGGTGATGTGTGGACAAAGCCTTAAGACCAGCCTCTCCAGCCCAGCGCCGACCTCCGCTCCCCTAACTAACACGGGGCCTAAGCCCGGCACAAGGCAGGCAGACTGGCAGACAGAGGTGCAGACAGGCAGGCAGGGAAGATGAGACCTTAGAGCCCTCGCTGTGATGATTTGAGTACAAGCCAGAACATCTCTGCCAGAAGAGGTGCTGTCAGTGAAGGACATAATAAAGTTCAGAAAGTCATGTAGCAGCATTTAATTGAACCAATCAGAAATTAGACGCAGGTTTTTTTTTCCTGGAAGCAAATATTTATATGCTAAATAGATGTTGACACAACGGGGTGCTCCATCTTACCGGTGTAAACCCCGAAAGCACCAAGGTGAAAGCTGAATTGCTGCTGCGTGCATGACTTTGCTAAATCATGACCTAAATGTACGACCTCCTGCTTGTTAGTGTTGATGTCAGCCTTGGCCGTCGAACGCTTAAACGCTAAGCATGTGAGCACAAAAGCCCACTGGATAGGGCCCCGACATGCGTGAGCTTGTGGAAAATATGTGTGATAAAGCTAGTTTTGAAAAGCTCCAGGCACACATCAGCTCATACCGCAGCACGTACAGCGCATTGCTGCACACCAGCTGAGAGTCACAGCTCAGGCTGCTTTCTGAAAATGGATCTCTGTAAAACCCTGGCACCCATTGACTCCGGCAGCGTTCAGCAACAGGTTTGAACATGCCAAGATCCTGAAGTTCCTTTGTCAGATCACTGAAGCTGTCAGAATAAGGTGCACATGCTTTATCAACAACTAGAGCTGCAAGGTGAGGACTAACTACTGCGGTCATGTTAAGTTGAAAGGAAGAGTTGGACAAGTTTATTCACTTTCTTGTAGAGAGTTTCTTGTAGAGAGATCAATACCACTCCCACACCATCAATTAGCTGTGATTTTATGTTCTGAAATTATTTCTTAGCTTGTTTTTATCATTAGCAATTAGTGTTGCAATATCCCTGCTGAGGATTATTTCCAACATGTAACCCTATGAAACATGTTTTTCCTCTTTGGTTTTTGTGTGGATCAAGCAAATGAGATATAAAATCTTAATCAGTGAGCTTTAGAGGGGCTGGTAGAAGGATTTTTTTTGTGTGTGGGCAGGCGGTTTGTCTCTACACCAAAAGAGAAATCTGCCTCCTGTTAAGTCAAAAGTCGAATTATTTACACGTGGTGTCTTCTTGGCTGGCTTGTTAGTGTTAACTACTGCTAAACCCACACTCTGGAATCTGCCGGTTTTGTTCAGAGTTGGAGAGTGTGTGACCAATGGAAGTAATAATAAGAGCTGGATAGAGCGCCGCTACTCAGCCTTGCAACCGATTTTTCCCTGTGGCCACTCAGTGTATTGCAGCAACAAAAAAGCGGCAAAAGCGGCCAAAAAAGCATTTTTCCCATAGACCCATGAAACATTTTGAAGAGATAAAACTGTATTTATGTCGGTTTTATATTTGTAAAATGTTCCTCGAGCTGAGAAAAGCTATTTAAAAGTCGATCACAATGTAAAGTCTGTGGGCCTTTGACCCAGCTAGGCTTTGTAACAAATGTGATGCTGTTGAGTAATTCAAAATCGAACAGTTTTTTTAATGAGTTGTACCTAACGAGTAATTGATCGCCGGTTTCAAGTAACTTGCCCAACACTGCTATGAGAAGAACCACGTTTGCAGTTTCCTCTTTCCCCCTTTTCAACTTATGACGCTGCTACTCTGTTTACTAGTGTGTACATGTGAAACGCCTATTTCTCTCAACTGATCTGTTTATAGATTACAGAAGAAGCCAATTGGTGGGATATCTCAAATAGGAACACCGTAAATGTTTTTTGCTTTTATTTAGTCGAGGAAAGTTAACTGAGCTCATTTTGAACTGAAGCGACAAGTGTCAGTAAGTTAAAAACAACACAAATTAGTGTCCTTTTGTCCATAGGAACTAATAGTATCTTTTTTTAATGTCACCACTCTTACTCAAGAAACAAAATTACACAGCACATCTAATTATTGATTGCTTGGAAATGTCATATGCAGCCAAGATTGCATAATGATGACACGAGTGGAGGTTGTAAAATGTGAAGAGCTGCTGGCCAAGGTGTAAATCCTCAACCTTTTTAATGCCACAGTGCACTGGCAGAGGAAAAAAAGAAAAAGTCACTACCTAATTATCACTCCCTGTGAAATGCCACGTGCTCTCAGCCAGGCGTGATTACACCGAGATCAGACAGCAAAATGTCAAGAGCTTCCGGCCAACGAGCCGTTTGTATCA
This sequence comes from Scomber scombrus, assembly GCF_963691925.1. Lineage (NCBI taxonomy): Eukaryota > Metazoa > Chordata > Actinopteri > Scombriformes > Scombridae > Scomber > Scomber scombrus. Next base: position 27,751,118 of record NC_084975.1, on the reverse strand, counting down.
ACTTTAAAAGGAGAGAAGTGTGATCACAGGCCCAGTCAATAACATTTTAATGAAGTTAATGCAATTCTCTGCCTCTGCAGTCATTTCCACATCCAAAATATCGAGGTTTACTGGAGCTGGCTCGCTCCACCATGCACTCCTGCTCACCCATTAAAGGATTTGACAATTCGATTCCTCTTCTTTCCGCATGCATCCTTCAACAGGTGATTCAGGGTCATATCTGTCATGGCAACAGCTGTTGTGAAGGTGTCATGCCATTGGTCTGATGGCCCATTTTTTCGAAAACATGAGTCCACTGCTCTGATGGCTCGTTGCACTGAAAAATACACACTCTACAAGGAGTTTTTTGCCTTTACTATCTTAGTGTATTGTGACGAAATGGGACAAAATCATTTACGAAATGTTTTCTTTTTAGTGCATTTAGCACATACTAACCGTTACCCTAATCCAAAAATGACAGAGGTAGCCCACCTAACCTAACTTTTAGTCCAATGAGACATTTTTCATACTATTGGGGTTTCTGAATAATGTTCCTTCGGATCAATGGGCAGCACATCAAATGGGAAGAGCCATTTGATGTGTGACTACTTTTTGCAGAAGCTTAACACTTTAAAAAAAAAAACTGGCTCAGCTTTTAGCACTGTGGTAAACAGTAAGCAGCTCACCTTTTCATTTAAAAAAAGGAAGACAAGGGAGGCAGGAGCATAAAGATAGGTGGACACACAGTCACAGATTTTCCCTCCAAACATTGCCCTGAGCCTCAGGCCTGGCTGTATATTGCCCTGGGCTAGTACCTATCAGGCTTCTCTGGGGAAAGCAGCAGCAGATATGTCCTTTGTACAAAGTGACACTTCTTTCCATTACAAAGCCTCTGTTTGACAAAAAGTTTGACTGTTACAGATGTCTCGCTGTGACCTTCTCTGCCTGGAGAGATCAGTCATGTGGAGAGATGCATCTGTGGGTTTCTGTTGGTTTGAGGCCACTTCACTAACACAACCTTCTTCTCCACAGATGTTTTCAAAGTATTTCTGTACAAAGTTTGTTGTAGGGCTACATACACTCTCTTCATCAATGTCTTCCTTCTTTCTTTCCCTGCTTCCTACCTATCCAAGCATCTTACGTGTCGTTTAACTCTCTCCCACCTTTCCCTCCTTCTTTCTTTATTCTTTCTTGTTACTTCTTACTTGTTTTATTTTTCTAGTATCTTTTCTTCCATCGGTTTATTTTTTTCTTTTACTCGTCTTTTCTCTCTTATGAATTTAGTCCATAAATCTGTTTTCCTTCCAAGAACCACTAATGTTAGCTCTCCTTACTGGCTGAGACATAACTTTATTAGCGCAACAGGTCGAGCAATTAATTCCCCTTTCATCCATTTCCATTTCCACCCTTCCATTTATCTTTCTTTCTTTGCCTACATGCCCTGTGTGATTTTTTTCCTACCTCCTTTCTTCTTTCCCTTCATGAACACCGGAAACATCTTTTTTTCCCCTCATGCTCTTAGGCATATAAGTTTTCAGGCTTTCTTTACCCTCATTTTTCTGCCTCCCCTATTCTCTTTCTCATTCTTTCTTTCTCTTTCTTCTCAGTGTGTTTTTTTTATTCTCTATTTTGAAAAGCCTTATTTCAGACAGAGTCGTCAGAGAAGGGTGGAGGGTGAGATGAAGGAGAGAAAGCAGGGTGGGGGGAAGAGAAGCAAAAGAACTATCCTTCACTTTCATCTCTCTACTCGAAACACTTCACAGGAAATTGCTGCAGACATGCCACAGATAGACAGAAAGGCGAACGGGCAAACACACACACATGCACGCACACACACACACACATACACACACCACTCCCTACATCTTTATTGCTTCCTGTAGAAGTCCCGATCGCACCACTGAATAGAGAAAGAAAACACAAGGCGCTCCAAGAGCACTCCAAAGCCTCCCTCCCATTCCTTTCTCATGGCTGACACCTGTCAGATTAAGAGCCAAGGAAGTAATGCTAAGTGATGTACGTTCTCTTTCTGAGTGTATCCCTGTGTGCATGTTCACAAACCGTCGCTGCTTTCCGAGATGTTTTGTCAAGCCGTCACAGCATCTACACTCCAACGAGAGAAATGTTTTTGTGGCGCTACTCAAAATGCCTCAGCAGGGAAATGTTCTCTCTGTCGGACTGATAGTTAGCCAGAATCACTGTTCGGTGTGCGTGCAGTGGAGAGGAGTAGAGGAAAGATTCAACTCCAGACTCCATAGTTGTGTCATCCTCCAACTAGATCTGCATTTCACTGGAGTGGAAGCCCTTTTGTCTGTAGCGATGCATTTCTGCTACTGTCCTATACTTCTTACACTGAATGTTTTTATCTTTTTATCATGGAAAATGTAACAACAATTAAATGCAGTCTAAAATCTGATTTAATTTTATTTGACATAAAGAGGTGCACATTTTTTCAGACTTAAACACCCATTTTAAAGTTACAGCGCCTGATTCTGATTTGATTTTAGTCAAATTTCATTTAGTCATTTGGTTGTTTTTTTGTGTAGTTTTTTAGTAAATATTAGTCTTGTTTACATCGCACAGTTTCGATTTTAACATCCTTGAAACACAAAGGTTGCTTCTACTGCTAATTATCTGCTTTGGCTCCTATGCTATATTGCATTGAATAATAATATTGAACAAGAAAATCGTAGTTATAAGGCTTTAAACTCAGGGGTAATGTTAGCTAAATACCTAGTGAGCACTGTTGATTAGTTAACGTTAAGTAAAGAGAGCTCACTAGCATTTAGCTGCCTGTTTTTTTTTAGCTACCTACACTTTGTCCATCCCTTTTTAGGAGATATTTCAGTAAATTTGTTTTGACAAAAACAATAATTCAGCTTCTAATAATAGCAGAGAAAAAACAAGCTAACCCTGATGTTAATTACTGATGCTAACTGTTAGCATGCTGGCGTTAGCTTGTTCAGTAGCGTAAAGGTGTGTGGTAGCTCACAGGTTTGGTTCTGGTTTATAGTGAGGTTACTGGAAAAGGCACTGTTAACCTGTTTATACTAGACTGTAATACATTACATATACATATACAATACATATACATACAGTATATATTTTTTCATATATATATATTTATTTTTTTAGGTAACAGTTTATTTTTGTTTTTATCTCATTTCTGTCAGGGAAAAAGGCTGTTTTAGTAAACATGTCTGGCTGTTCTAACTTTCAAATAGATTTCTTTCCATTTAGAAAGCTGGTGGTGGGTATCATACTGCAATGATACAAAAACATTTTAACGTCTAAGAAAACACACACAGGTGAATATTATACAAAAGTAATTACTTGTAAGTAAAGAGTGTCTGTGTCACATCATGCTGTCCCTTTGGGAAAGATGAGGTGATAGGCAGCATGTCACGCTTTCATAAATAGGCTACTGACACACTGATGCCAACAGCATTTCTTGATGGGAACATGGGGAACAATTTTATTTTCATTCCGTGCTTGTTATGCATCACAGGATGACTCCCATCTTGATAACTATTGGTTGGGAGGTGTCTTGAGGAATTCACATGGCTGCCTTACACAAGTCTGATGCCTCGCACTTCTCTCTGCCTTGAGGCATCTCTTTTTTAATCAGATACATATCATCTTCGATAAAAACTGAATGGAATATATTAACCTCAATTCTCTTGAAGACTATGCTTTGCTGGTTTGTTTATCTCGTTCACACATTTATTTTGCACATCTTATGCATTTAACATCCATAGTCACAGACACATGCATGCCTGAGCGACACATACACTTCATTAGGCCTTGCAGTGATTTAACAGTGTTTGTCAAGTTGCTATGAAGGGTGTTGTCAGCTGAACTATATGTGGACTTAATTTCATAGGCACCTGAGCAATGGAGCAAGTGGAGCAAACGCAACTCTATTATTCAATTAGGAGGAGTGAAGTTATGGTTTTGCTACACCATTTTTTGACTTTTTAATTAAACTTATCATCATAACTGATTATATTTAAGCAGCCTACATCATGATCATTTTTCTATTTTCAGCAACTGACTAAGGATGTGATAAAAAAAAAGAATCACACATTTTTGGACCAACCTTTGAGTTGGTTCAGTCCAACCTGTCACTGATCGATCGGAGCAGACTGACAGCACTGTGAGAGACAGACAGACAGACAGAGTGGAGCTTTTCCTCACAGCATGAAAGTGTCTGAATTAACGGTCAAATGTTAAGCGGTGGAAAGTGACTTATTTAGACTTATATAGACTACTTTGCTTTAGTTTCAAAGCAGATTGAGAGTTTTTGTCAGACTTTGGAGGCAATTATTTTTAAATACGAGGATGCATTGCTCCGTGCAACAATCTCTCCTTTCATCTATGTGCTCTGCTCTCACTATTATGATTATTCATTCATTTTCTCATACAGGGTAGAGGTGCTTTGGCAGTAAAATCTAGTCCTTGACTAAAATGTCCCTTTTCAATCTTGAGAAGCAAAAGTCACCTTCTGATTTAGTTCATCTAAATTGTTCGTACTTTGTTGCAATTGTTAGAAATTAAAGATAACCTTGTGAGTATTGAGAATAGCAACACTCAGGTTCAACATTGTTTAACCAGGTTTAATTATCCAAATCATATTGTGATGTGTTGTGTTGTATTGTAACATCCCTCGCCAGGCACACAATAAGACGTTAGCTGGTTTTGCTGCAACTTTATTACATACAATAACGCAAGCCAAAAACATAGCCAATGCCAAAATAACAAAAACCTGCAGTAAGCTTTACACTAGCCTCTCACATAACAGACTAACTCCCCCGAGTCCCTGAGGAGGAGAGCCAGACAGCTTCTCCTGCCAGCTCTCAGCCAATTACAGGTGATCTCACAGATCATTATTACATGTAGCTGAAATGACAGACAGGCTTCACGGTGTCTAAGCTGACAACATGTTCACTAACATTCTGGAAATATCAGTACTTCAACTGAACAGTCCTTCTGTCTGCACTGAACTAATGTTACTTACAGTACCTCTAACATAAATGCATTCAGTTATAATACATATCGTTTGTCCTTGTTTGACCCTGACGATGGATTAGCAGCCTGCAAACTACTACCATTATTTTAGACTACATAACGTTTTTTATTAATATAAGAAACAGCAATTCCTCTAATAATCAAATGCTGTCCTGATGCATTCAATAATATACTGTTCCTGATGCATTATTGGTTTTCATAGCACCCCCAGTCTAACTAATCTAGTGCAGGTGGCTGTTTCTTGACTTAATCCAAGAGATTAGGTGGTGTAGAAATGCAGGAAATTTGTTTTAAATTGCTTTTTTTTTTTTTCTTTCTGGGGGAGGACCCTCAAACCTCCTGCCACTTATGTATCCTTCCAAGTTTTCTCCCCCATTTTAAAATATAACCAGGCGCCCATGCTTAACTTGTCTCTGAGAGCGAGAGGTGGGTGCAAAATGAGAGACAGCTCAGCCTAGTGCGTGCTGTGTGTGTGTGTGTGTGTGTGTGTGTGTGTGTGTGTGTGTGTGTGTGTGTGTGTGTGTGTGTGTGTGTGTGTGTGTGTGTGTGTGTGTGTGTGTGTGTGTGTGTGTGTGTGTGTGTGTGTGTGTGTGCCTTTTACTCTGTGTGTATCTTTGTGATTTGTGCACACGTGGGACAAGTATTATGTAGCACTATCTTGAGTTCTCGTTGTGAATGTGCGTACATTGAGAGGTAGTTAAGTCAGGAAGTAGCTGATGACATTAGGACATGCACACAAACACAAGCCGCACATACACACACACACACACATCGCACTCACAGAGTTGGTCCTCAGGGGATTTTTGGGAAGCTTTTGGCAGCTGACAGACGGACAGAGTCTCAGAACTGACTCTAATTGGCTGGGAGTTTCAGGAGGAAGACAACTGGACGAATGAAGCGGAGGATGAAGACAGTGACAGCCAGGATACATCCTCTATTGTTTTAAAGATTATTTAATTTCATTCTCCCTCACACCTCAGCTTTCAGGCACTAATTAATGACTGTGTGACTGATGCTTATTCCTGCCCCATCACTGTGAAAGAAACAGTCACAGTGGCTCTGTGAGGCTGTCAGTATAGGTACAGCATTGCTTTGAGCCACATCCATTGCTGTGTCTCAAATCACATACTTCTACTAACTAACTACTGTTCTGTTAGTACACTGTGTACTCTTTGTATTTACTTGTGCAGTGCACACATTTCGACAGCTAGGTGTTATCTCAAATTAAACACGGCTGTTATGCACTTACTGGAAATGACGATTAGCTAGTTTGCGAGCTAGTGTTAGCAAGCTAGTGTTAGCATTCGTGTTATCGTTCGTGGCACCAAATCATTACAGCCTGTTAAATTAACCCAATACTGATGGCTTATCTGACAACAGTATAGTGGTGCGTAATGTGTATAATGCGGTGATGTTCACTGTAGTTACAACATCCTTGGCCACCATTTCTAGTTTGAAATGTGGTCCTTTCTCCTCTGCTACGTAGCCAAGATGGTGACCATTGAGGGTGTGAAGTGTCCATAGTTCCACACTCAACTATTTGACCGTTTTGAGTGCACCATCCAGGTACTCATAGTGCACTGCATGTTTCCATACTTCTCAGTGTGAACGCACTTATGTACTCAAAATATGAAGTATAAGTACAGAAGTATGAGATTTGAGAGATAGCACATGATTCTAATATACTGACAATGCTAACATGCTGATCCTAAACAGGCTTATGGTGTACTATGATCATTATCCTAGTTTAATGTGTTAGCATGACATTATTTGCTAATTAGCACTAAACTCAAACTTCATACAGCTGGGGCAGATGGGAATGTCATTAGTTTTGCAAGTAGTAGTCATAAATTGGATTTTAGCAGTGCTTTTTGCAAAGCTGTTTTCTTTTTACCAAGGCTGGTTTCCCAACATTAGTATGTTATTTTTCCCGTCAAACCATTCATTTAATCCAGTGTTTCAGCTTGTTTAAGTTGTGTAGTTTTGTTTGTTCTCCACATGGTTACCATCTGCTAAAAAGGGATCTCAGAGTTTTAGTCCCAATTAATGACCGCATCTCTTATATAGTAGTTACGCTAATTACCTCTTAAATCCTGCCCCATCACTGTGAAAAGAGTCACAAGCCTAGTAAACAGTATGACTTGTAGTTTGATGTCTTCTAATGTAGTGATGTTGGGGCAGATCATTAGCTCTCTCAGTCATAGTGGAAACAGATGTGCATTGTCCAGTTCACTGTTCCCTTGTAATAAAGTTTGGATACATTGCACATTATAAGGAAATCGATTATTGATTGTCATTGAAAAAGTTGCTTAAATTTATAAACTAACACAAATGATTATACTTGTCATTTTAAGATCACAGATGTATTAAATACTCCAATAGATTCAATTTCAGCAGCCTGACATGGACTTATTTTTTAAAACCTCTATAATATCTAGTGTATTTGTTGTGATTTTGTTTAATTTAGAAAACTATTATAGGATCTTAACATTAATATTCTGGCTGAATGATCACTGGGAGCTTGGCCGATAAGTAAAATGTAATTTTCATGTTTGTTGTTTGTGTGAAATGAAAAATGAATAAAGGTACACGGTAGAGAAAATGTTATTACCACAGATTTATTTCATCTTGACTGCCCTTACAAGTATACCACTGAGGACATAAACACCACATGTCCATGATGATTCATTAGAACCAGGAAAATATATTTTTCTTCATGTATTTCCCTTTAAATGGCAGTTGAAAGGTAGGTTTCTTTTACAAAGCTTTGCAATGTTTGGTCCATATAAACAGCATCGTACCCTTGCCCTGGCACACACATTAATACTGTTTGTCACTTAATAAGTACTGTGTAGCTGTTTGAATAAACACATGTCAAATGGAAGAACTAAGCATGTATTAAGTGCAGCCAACAATGCAAACATCAATTCAGTTTTCTTTGCTTTTTACAGGATATTTGATCGCTGCTTTAATGGAAACATTAAGGGCAAAGATGCCATTAGTTATGCCACAGGCATAAATCAAATGCACCGAGGGAGGTGAGATGGGGAGGCAGCCTGTTGTGCAAAATAGTGGGGAATTAGAATGACTGTTGATTTACAGAGCTGTCATAATGAATGATAGCTGGATGCATAAAGATAGTAAACCTGACTCCTTAAGTGTTTTCTTATGAACATGATTGTTTTTTGAAGAAAAATAAATTATAGCCACAGCCATGGATGCCTGGTTATGTTTTAAAATGGGGGCGCACACTTGGAAAGATACATAATCGATGTGGGGGGGTCTGAGAGTCCTCCAACTTGAGTGTTGCTATTCTCTATACTCACAAGGCCATCTTCAGAGTATAAAAATTGGAACAAAGTACGAACAATTTAGATGAACTCATTTGATTCCAATCTCACCTGTTTATTTTTATTTTTTACACAAAGGTTGTAGTGGTAGCTTTTCTCAGTAGCACCACTAGCTGGGAATGAATCATTTTAACTTAAAAAGCAGATCATTTTAACCTACATTATCTCAAATCAAGAACTATTTTAATGCACAGCTCAGAAGGTGACTTTTGCTTCTCAAGATTTCAAAGGGACATTTTAGTCGAGGACTAAACCTTACTGCCAAAACACCCTTCAGAGTTAGCATTTACCCTGTATGAGAAAATGAGTAAATGAATAATCATAATAATAAAAGCAGAACACACAGATAAAAGGAGATATTGTTGCACGGAGGGATGCATCCTCGTATTTAAAAATAATTGCTTACAGAGTCTGATAAAAACTGTCGATCTTCTCTGAAACTAAAACAAAGTAGTCTGTAGAAGTCTAAATAAGTCACTTTCCACCGCTGAACATTTTACTATTTGTTCATTCAGACACCTTCATGCTGTGAGGAAAAGCTACGCTCTGTCTGTCTGTCTGTCTGTCTGTCTGTCTGTCTGTCTGTCTGTCTGTCTGTCTGTCTGTCTGTCTGTCTGTCTGTCTGTCTGTCTGTCTGTCTGTCTGTCTGTCTGTCTGTCTGTCTGTCTGTCTCTCACTGTGCTGTCAGTCTGCTCCAATTGATCAGCAACAGGTTGGACTGAACCAACTCAAAGGGTGGTCCAAAAATGTGTGATTACTTCATTTTGTCATAATCACCTGATTGCGGAGACTGTATGTTTATTTTTAAAGCAAAAAGTGGGGTAGCAAGACTATAACTTTGCTCCCCCTAATTGAGAAGTAGCATGGCTCTAGAGATGGCAGTGCCTGTCTTACACAACTTTGGTCCAGACTCAAATATCACATGATGCTTTTTACTGGTATTCATGGTTCCCAGAGCAGAGGATGATTCCTAATGATTTTAGTGATCCCCTGACTTTATACAATTGTTGGATTGATTGTTATGAAATTTTGTACAGACGTTCATTTCCCTGTCAGGATGAATTGTAATAATGTTTTATGACCAAATACCTGCAAAACTAATGACACACCCTTCATACTTTATGTTTAGTGCTAATTAACAACTGCCAACAAACTAACATGCTAAACTAAATGGTAACCATGGTAAATATGACCTACTATGCATAATGTGCCATGAACATCATAGCATGCTGACATTAGTGTTTAGCTCAAAGCACCGCTGTGCCTAATTACAGCCTCACAGTCATTAACATGGCTGTAGTTGTTTTCCTCCAGATTGAAACATGTTCTGTTTGCCCAAATTAAATTCTGGTGTCTGGTATTGATGCCCCTGAAGGAGAGACAAATCCCAGCATCAGAAGTCAAAAGCAAACTGCCGTAAAGAGTTCTGCTCACTGCAGAGAGACAGCTGGACTCACTGACATGAGATATTTCTCTCCTTCACCTCCTTCGGTATAAAGCAGCACACGGCAGCCGGTGTGCAGATTTTGGACATCAACAGAGTTTTTGATGCTAAAATTCAAGTCAGGGTACAGAAATTCAATCAGTCTACTGCCATATAAAAGCAATATAATATAATACTCAAGCGCATATAAAACATCAGTAAAGCTTTAAAATGCTTTCAGTACAGAGTCCCTTTGAGACAAATATTCGTATTTTTAGATCGATTCCTGTATACTCCAAATAGAATTTTATAGAAGGATATTTGTTTCAATGGACTAACACTGTTAAACCTACCAGTTTACAACTCAATTATAATGTGGTGTTAGACAGGATGATGACATCTCTGGTAGCACATCTCATGTTTCTGTCTTTCTTTCATCATAATGTTGAAAGGCTTTAACGCTCCACTTTGTAGTGGGACTTGACTTCAGGCTCAACGCTCAGATGCACTAAGGGGGATTTCTGCTTTCTCAAGTCATAGTTGTATCACATCCCCTTTGCTGTGAAGATGACTGCTGGCTCTTAAGTGCCTTTTATTCCATCATTTACTCACATTTTAAGTCCTTAATGCCTAACAGGACACCTCCGCTGTCTATTGAGTTATCTGATATCAAATATGATACCCCCTACCCCACTTTTTGTGTGACTATTTTGCAAATTGATGGCAGGTTTTTTAGTTTTTTTACTAGCCACAATGAGTCTGTCTGTAAAAATAATGTGACAGCAAAACCAAATGGATAAACCAATGCTCTATAAGTGATGTATTAGACTAATAGAATTGTGGTTGTTATAACTCTTAGCCAGTCATAAATGTTTAATAAGGTATTTCAAAATGCACGTTGCTGACAAAAAGTGGCGTCCAGAATTGATCGTTTTTACTCGGGGCTAAAGATCCCCTGTCAGCAAATCAATGGTGGAGATTGAGGCTGTAGTGAGACGGTTTGTTAGGCTGGCTGGCACCGCGGGGCCTGTCTTGTCCTTGGCATATCTTACTTAGTTTTATTTTGTTTGGTCATTTTACTTCTCTGTCAGGGTTTTCTTTTCTATTTCTGGAAGGAAGGGGCGGTAAAGGGGATTTTGCTTAAGCCCGTCTGAAAAGGGGGAAAAGTTGAAAAGTGAGTATGAAGGACACTGAATTTTAGAGAAGTTGCCAATTTTAAAGATGGAATGAGCAAACTATCGCTCAATGTGAGTGTAAGCAGAACTTTGTTGTCAAGCCAAAGGACACTCTGGATCATTTCCATATGATATGGAGGTCCCTGTCACTTCTCTAAACCACATTTTTGTCTCACACTCTTACAGTTTTAGCTCACTTTATATCTTCAAGCACTTTTTCTAACACTCCAGCTCATAATCTACAAATGTTTTTAAACTGAATCTGAATAGAATGGTTTACCTTGAGAGCTTTTGCACTCTAACTTTATTGGCCCCAAATTAAGAGTTTAATAATTAATGTGTGAGCATGCGAGAAACTACAGACCTCATGAAAATTTACCAGCATCGTAACATGGTTTCATTCCTATCCTTAAATTTCACCATCTTCTTTAACTTTTTACTTGTTTACTTGTTGCCTTGTGTCTGTCAATCCACACTTTTTGTCAATATATATAAATAGAAATATTGGATAAGCAACAATACAGGATGGTTTGTTTTTTAATCACCTTCCCTTTCGAAACAACACGGAATACTGTTAAAAAAGGCTGAAGTTTTAGTTATTTATGTTACTAAAAAAGTCAATGAGATTTTGATTGTTTCCTTACTTTACTTTATATGAGCTTTCCATGCTTAATTTTATAATGAAGAAGCCCCAGTTCTTTCTATTTTTTGGGCCCTTCCATGTTATTACATGTCTGCTTATTTAAGAAAAATGTCAGCAAAACATGACTAAAGAGGTGATCTTAGAGAGGTCATGTGATGTCCTTTCACCAAATAAAAGGATGAAAACATTACAGAAAACACATCCATTGTCCTGTTGATCTTTTCCACTCTTGGCAGACCCTTGATTTGCACACCTTTTACAGTGTATCTTCTTTCAGTTTCACTTATTTTTAACTTGGACAGATGTGCTAGATATCTCAGATTCTCTTCTCCATCCACACAAACTGTATCTCTTGCAGCAGTGAGAGAACAACTCTTAAAATATATAGATGACAAGGCTCTAATGACACATCTGACTGACACCTAACTGTCAGAATACCATCAGTTGGTGAACAACCTAGTCTGGGCTTTTGAAGAAGATGTTGCCTGGAGCTGAACATCAGCAAGACCAAAGAACTATGTTGTTGGAGTAGCCACAACCACTCTTTGAAGTCATTAGGCTGGACAGTCAGTGGGTGGAGCAGGTGGACACTTTCAAACACCTGGGGAAAGAATTGGACACCTTTCTCTCCTTCTGTCCGTATGCTGGCTCAAGTGTAAAAAAAAAAGCCCAACAGCGCCTCCACCTGCTGAAGAAAACAAAGACTTCTAATGTTAATGAAGACATTGTGAACATGGTTTACAGGTCACTCATGAATCAACACTCACCTTCAATATTTCATCTTGGTACAATAACCTTACCAATCAACACAAAATTAAACTCTCCTGCACTACTAATCAGACTGTAATCTGAGCTTTACACCAGGTCAATAACAAGGAAAGCCAGCATCATTACACAAGACCCCTCTCACCCCCTCCACCACTTCCTCTAGCTACTGCCATCAAGGTGTTTCTGTAAGGTTCCACTTGCAAAAAGAAACACTTTTCAAATGTCCATCATCCTGTCAGCCAACAGGCAGATGGAGATATATTCACACCTGAAGGTCACACCTGAATCATGATTATTATATGAATAGAAATGATAGTCATAAAGTCTCTGGCGCTTGGCCTCCACAAGGACTTTATCCTAGAACAGCCACAAGATAGACCCCCCAGGGAGTCCAGACACTGGTGGTGGAGGTTGATTACTTCGGATGAGAACAATAGTTGATGAAGTGATAGGGATGCTGACCCTGTGAAGACTGGGTGGAGATGAGGAGGTGGTGGGCACGTGTAACAGCTGCATGCCAGACTAAGAGAAAGAGACCAAATCATAGACTAACAATGAGAGTCTGTTGTTTGCTAGATGTGATCGGCAGGTGACAATAGAAATAGAAACTACACCCCCTGAGCATTGACAACCAGGAAATAAGTGAGCATGCGTGAGAGACAAGTATGACAAGGGTGAATGACCAACAACTATGCCTGATATGTTAAATATAGGCTTCCTGACTGAACTTTCGCTAAGCTTCATATCTATGGCCTTAAGTAGACCAGTTATTATCTATATTTTCCAAAGTAAAGATTAATCCTGTGGGAAGGAGTAGAGAAATTATTGCATATCTTCACTCTCCCTTTGTTAATCTAACACATTGCTTAGGGTTTATATTCCACAGGGAACACTATTGCACTTCTCCAGCTGTCAACTTTACATATTTGCATCCGCAGCTCACCCCCTAATTGGCAAATGCTATTCATTAACAGTCCTGAATGAACACGAGATGAAGGTCCACACCTGCTTGGGTCGACAGGTCAACAAACAGATGTGCAAGAAAGCGGACGTTGTTTCTGTTTCTATCCTAATATTAGCTAGACTATTTTACAGAATTATATAGGTTTACCAACTTGTTTCAAATCAGATTTTCCTCGATTGTGCTGTTTTAAGTTCATTTTAATCATTGCAGATCGTAAACATCTGTAAGTTACCTTAACCGGACTGCCCTGTCTAACACAACGTTATGCCTGACGCAATGCATAATAACTGGGCCTGTACCAATACTCCAGCTGCATCAAAACTTGGGGTCCACTCACCTTCCCATCTGGCCACTAGGGTTGCATCTGTCTAGGTCAGAAGATTGTGGAACTGGAACAGAGAACCTCCACACTGTATCAGATCCAGGAAGCGGAGAAGCTTATCTACACCGTTGTAGTTCTTGGATCTGCTCAAGCTAATGGTACATCCACAGGAGAAGTTAAATCCAGTCTCTGGTTCACTTCTGAACTATCTAACCTACCTCAGTTAGGAGCAAAGCTTGGGCCGTTGATAGACATACTCCTCAGACTCCTCTCACCAGCTTGCCTTTAGACAGCTAAGAAATCAATATATGTCCTCAATAAGAAAAGCAAAGTCAAACTACTATCTAGACCTGAATTCTAACACAAGGTCTGACCCAGGAAAATTTTGAAAATTAGTAAATTCTACTAAGAACAAAAATACAACTTAATTACCTGCTCACATTACTTACAGAGACACTGTACTATCAGGACAAAAGGAAATATGTTCAGATTTTAATGAGCATGTTGCTGCAGTTAGCTGCCTTTTTGAAGAAGTTACTTCAGGGTCTACTAACCTAATACTGCTAAATTTAACCTCTTTGTTTTTCATAATTTTTCTTCTTCTTCAGTTGCTGAACCTCTTCAAACAAGCAGCACCAAGAAAGCAAGAGGAGAAGAACCTTAGACCCATTTTTTCTTATAATCTCCTTTAATCCTTTAATCACTCACTGCTTAACTCATCTTTTCAACTTAGGTATTTACCAGCATCATCCCAAAAGCCTGGAGAGCAGCTCATGTTGTGTCTCTTCACAAAGGTGGAGATAAGTCTGACTTACATAACTATCAGCCCTGCTTCTGCAACTGCCCTGCTTCTCAAAGATCCTCACATCTTTATTCAATAACTAGCTGAAATGTTATTTAACCAAATATTCCATCCTGAGTCCCCCTCAATCTGGATTTAGAACAGAACATAGTGTCCGTATCTGCTGCTATTCTTGTCTTAAATTATCTTGTGTCCACTGTAGACATAAGATGGACTGTGCAGCTCTTTTAGTTAACTTATCAAAAAACATTTGACACCGTTCAGTGTTGATCAGATTTTGGCATGGACTCAAACACTTTGAGGTGGTTTAGCAACTACCAGACAGCAGAGTATGAAAATGGGTGATGATAAATCTGACTTTCTTCCAGTGACTAACGGATTCGACAGGCCTAATCATCGCCTGATTTGGTGTGAATTCAGCTGAAGTCTTTCTACTTTTATCACCTGTTCTCAGGACTGGCTGACACCATGTTCCTGCAGTAAATCCTACATTTGGAAAGACATATATTTTCGCCCCATTTGTTTGTCTGTAATGCAGAGTAGAATAAAACTTAACATACTGATATCAATGTGGCATTCAAACATTTGGTTAAAAGTTGTGTTGATTTTAGGTGTAGAATGCATTTATTTGTATTTTTTCATGCTGTTGCCTAAATGAATATATATTTAAATCTTTGCTACTTTATTATTATTTGATTGTTATATTGCTATGTCATTGCCATTGTCATTATTATTTAGATATTTATTTTATTTTTACTCTGTACTCAGGACTCCAACCATTACCTCCTTTCTCTCATCAATAATAACAATCACATCATGAATCCTCTAACTGCTGCCCTCCGACGAAATCCGAGTCTGTCTCCCAGCTATTATCACACTTCCCACTGTGGACTTTCATCCTAATTATTATTTTGCTTTGTATCTCATTAGAGTGGAGAGGAGGTTTTGATCAGGCAGGGAGTTCCGGTCCTCTGAAGTGATGCCAACGCGGAAGTAACTTAAAACGGCATTCTATTAAAAGGCCACCAGGGGGCGACCGTTTATTTGATGATAAAGCAGGGTATGCATTAGGGCGTGGCTACTTCGTGATTGACAGGTTGATTGGTTCACAGGTTCAGGAGGGCGCCTCATACCCCTCCTGATGCCCATATAAGTAGAATCCGTGTTTTTATTTTTCCCGGCATGCACCGAAAATTTTCAAGATGGCGCGGAAACTATTGGCTTCCGAGCAGCAGTCCACAAACCAATGGGTGACGTCCACAACCATTTCTTATATACAGTCTATGGTTTTGATCAAAAGGGCTGTTGTAGCACACTACTGGTAGTGAAGTAATGCAGTATATTAATCATTAATTAATAAAAGTTACAATTATACTGGACCAGAATCAGGATACCAAACAAAATAACAAAAATAACCATACATTCAGTATACAGTTCAATTCCACAAAGATACCTCAGTTTCAGTTCAACAACAGTTATTTATTTTGTCATTTTTTCTTTGGTTTTGAACCACTGAGTTCCTCTCAACTACTTTTGTAGTCTGACTACTGCACCCTCGGCCAGTTCTCAATATTTGGATCCAACCTGCACAATAATACAGTATACTGTATCAGTAATATAAATACTCAGCCCCTTCATATAAACCAGTGATGGTTACAACTCATTGCTTCCGCAGACACAAGGAGTATTTTAGGGTAAGAGATAAGAGTCAGAGTCTGGATTTGGGGTTGTGCAAGTGGTTGTGGGAGTTGAGTGTAAGAGTGTGCTTGTGCAGTTCATGATGTTAACCACACCACCATGATAGAAGAGGGGTAAGGTATTTAGTTCTTGGCTTCTTGGGTCTTCAGTTTAGGGATCTTCAGTCAGGTCTCGTCTAGGTTGCCTCGCCATCAACTTCAAATCAACTGAAAAAAACTGACCTGCAGTTAATTGACATGGCCATAAATTATAGAATTTCTGATTTGTCAGGAACTGGACATTACTTTAACTTCAATGAATTATATACATATAATGTAAACTGTACAATCAATCAGCATGTTTAAAATAACAGTTACAGTAAATACATTTCTGAGTAAAGTGAAACTAAATTTCTGTTTTAATTTACTTTTTCGATCAAGGTAAATCAATGTTGCATGAATTAAATTATACAGTCTAAACTTTTAAATCAGAATTATTTTACCAGTGAAATAAAATACCTGCCATAAACTCACTGGCCAGCATGATATTTTTTAGGTTTTTTTTTTTTACATTATATTGATAAGCCTTACTACTATTTCGTCCACTCCATTAAACATGAAGACATACATACATTAACAAACATATACACTATTTGTGACCTGGGTTACAGTGTGTTTGGGCGTACAGGCTTTTGCATGCATAAGAGAGAGCGACAGACGGTGAGATCAGTTCTCTTATAGTTCGATGGTTAGAGAAATACACAGATGACTGGCAGCAAATAGGGGTTGTGCAGTAGCTTGTTAGCGTCACACACCTACCAGGTAACAATATGTTTGGAAACTTTTATAATGAGGCTGCTTCTTTCATGTCCCCAACAATCCCCAATGCATAAGCAGCATGACATATGCTAAACAGTGCATTGTTTGGCACCTACACACTTTCTTTCTTACTTACGTATTTCTTTCTTTATTCCCATCACTTTCCCCTGAAATCAATCTGCCTGCTCATTTATTTTTCGCTCTCTTCCCACACTTCTTCCCTCCTTCGTTCCTTCTTTTCGACTGTCATTTTTTCCCATCCTTTCTCAATGTTTTCTTCATCTACTCCTCCATTGCTTTTTTTCTCCCTGCCTCACTCATTTCTTTCTTTTCTAACGAACCCTGTCTGAATTATGTCAACCTCCTCTCTTCATTTTTTCCTGGGGTTGGCAATAAACTCCATTTGGTTTAGATTGCTGCTGCTGTGTGTGTGTGTGTGTGTGTGTGTGTGTGTGTGTGTGTGTGTGTGTGTGTGTGTGTGTGTGTGTGTGTGTGTGTGTGTGTGTGTGTGTGTGTGTGTGTGTGTGTGTGTGTGTGTGTGTGTGTGTGGCCCAGCCGAACTTGTCAGAATTTTCTCACAGTCTTGTTCATTGCCATCATGTACATATACCACTGATTACTTTTCAGTTTTAATATGAATATGTTTACTAGCTTGACAAATTATAATTTTGATCTAACCTCTTAAAGTTCATCCTGAGGGTACAGAAATGTCTGTACCAAATTCCATGCCAAATCTAGCCAATGGTGGTACTAGAGGAAAAGTACAACACCAAAATCAGTAAGATTCATCCTCTGGGGACCATGAATGCCAGTGTACAAAATCTCACACTCATCCATCCAGCAGTCATATTTTAGTGTTTCAAAGCAATGGACTGACATTGTTATCAATGAAGCCATCCTGCTGGCATGGGTAATGCAGTGTGAATGCTATGTTACGCAAATGATTCCCATGTTAAGGAATCACAAGTGATCATGTCAACTCAGAAAGGTTGTATGATAATCAATTATGAGAGTTTTAAATACTGTGCATGGACAAATTATATTATATCCATTAAATCTTGGTTTAATACCATTGAGGGATGGACTTTGGCTGATGTGAGGTGCCTGAGTTGGCTTGGTTTTCTGGCACTTCCATTTTATTAAGTGCCAAGCTGGATATATCAAAGCTTTCAGAAGAGTCCCAGTTTCCCACTTATAGTTACACCTTATAGTTTGACATGTTAACTTGTTAAGTTAATATGATATGATGATATGACATGAACGTGGCATAAAAACTGATATTTTAACCACCAATCACCAAGCGTTGCAAGCTGTAGAAGCCATTAAACAAATGCACCCAAAGTTGGCACGAGTTGCGTTTGCTTGCATGTAACACATGAAGCTTCACTATCACTAATTTCTACTTTGTTTGCTCCTATAACACAAAAAACACTCACACAGATGTTGCCACTTACCCTCCATGCTGCCCTTTGTACCTGCTTTCTTTTCTGCGATTCCCTCCTCTGGCTCCTCTGCTTCATGTTATTCTTGTCACTTTGCTGTTGTTTCAGACTTAGCCGGATATTGGATGATAAGACGTAATCAGGCCCACCCCCCACTTTTCAACCTCAGTGCCTGTGTCACTGCTGACATGCGGGTTGGCATTTACTGCGTGACAGCAGCTTGACACAAGTTCACATCCCTCTTCATTATGGACGCTGGAGCCAGTTATATTTTGCGCCAATCAGCCTGGGTGTAATCAGTTGTGTTCAACACACCAATCTAGCCCCATGACAAGATAATTACCATGGGTTCCCAAGGGAGTTGTGGAGTGGGGAGGACCACAGAACTCAAATAGGAGTTGTAGCAGTAGTTGCAACATTAAAGTATGATGTAAATCTTTTTTCCAGCAGGTTAATCAGAGTTTCTCTGCGGCTATTTTTAGAAACAAGTAGGTGGAAATGTTTTCAGTAGGGGTCAGTGCAAAGACTGTGGAGTGCTGTTGTGAGCCTGTAGTGAAAAATCTTACAAACAAATCCGAGCTGAGATGTTTTATGTAAGGAAACCTTTTTAGAGTATACTTACATCCCTTTTACACCATTCCTCTTATACTTCATTCACCTTTAGTCACTTACAGTACAGACACCTACAGTTACTGCTTACTTTGCAGATCATGATTTTATACACAAAACACGTGATGAGATTATAAAATATGCACTGCTATAGATCAAACCATCTAACAGTCAGGGCCAGATTAACCCACTGGAGGGCCCTGAGGCAAAGATGAGCTGTGGGCCCCTAATCACTAAAGCTTTCCCCCCTGGGTTCCATAAGTTAGTCTGGTAATCATTTGATTCAAAGAACTATTTATTTAAGAGAATGCATATGAAATACATAATGTGAACAGGAATTGAAATAATTAAAGGTGATGAAAATAGATTTTGACACTTGAGATTAGGTCATAAAGTGACTTTAATGCCAATATTATTTTAGTTTAGATTGTACTTCAAAGGTGCACATTGCTAAACCCACACATACACATGGCAGATGTGATCCAAATCATGTGTTTGGTTTAACATCCATCAAGAAACTCAGTGAAAATACAAATTCTATAAAAATATGATAATATTACACTGACAGACTTTTTACTTATCATACTTGTAGTACTTTTTTTGTACTAAACTATTTTTTAATTCAGTACTTTCAGTATTTTTTACATTATAATATTGTTACCTAGGCCTGTCACGATGAATACTTTTGTTGGAGGATATATTGTGTTTTGTATTTTTGTCTTTTGTGTATTGTGCGGGGTGTGGGGTTAAAAAGTAGGCGCTACTCTTCTGTAAAAACACAGACATCATAGTGTATATCCTACATACACTGATACAACCCTTTTGTGGACTTTTTTTCAACAAATCCACATAGCAGTTAGCCATTCAAGACAAGCCCACAACATTCACAACATTCCTTGTGCAGATAAATTTATCCCACTCAGAATGTGGATGTTAGTTAGTCTAGCTGGGGAGCGTGAGCACTGATCCCCACATGTGTTACTTTTTGTTCACATTATTTTCAACACCTGCTGACTCATCGGGAGCTCCCGCACACTTAAGATCGCCCCGGATTATGGACAGGAGCATGTGCAGCTAAGATCAGCAGTATCTATTTTTTTATGGCAAACGACCAAAACTGACAAATGGCTAGAACAAAGACCTCAGCATGAATCAAGAGAATCAAGACATAGCGGTAAGAAGCAGGGCTTAAATCACAGATGGGACTAGCAGCAGCTGACCACCTCAGCTGGTGGGCTGTTGAAAATGAAGATATATTATAGACTAATTTTAGTGTTCACCCACACAGACTCACATTGTCAGTTGGTAACAAAAAATCATGTATGGGTCTTTGTCTCTTCTTCTTCTTTTTCTTTTTTTTGTGTAGTTACATTTTTGACAGAATAAATACACATGTCAGAACAAGCTCTATAAAGATACCCTTTGATTTCTTAACGGAAATTCATTTAAATTTTTTTTTTTAAACTTTAAGTAGTAACAGAACGCTTCTTCCCCCCGCTGAAAATATGTGACATGCTGCGAGTGCCGAAAACAGCATGAAAAGAATGAAAAAAAAAGCGAGGCTCATAAATGATAATTTTTCATACAGTGGGTTACACGGTGCAAGCCATTTCAGAATATGACATATTTTCCTGTAGCTGCTATAAGCCTTATGAAAGTTTAATGAGCAGGAAAAACCTGTTAATGTATTCTTTGCTGGAAAACTCCAACCTTACAGAGGAGAGCACAAAGAGAAGCAGTGTGAGTGCTTTCTCTCGCTCTCTCTCTCTGAATCCTTTTCCAGTGTTCAGTCTATCTGTGGTCATAAACATCATCCGTCTGACAGGTCACACAGACCAGAATCCATCTGCCCCGACCATGTAACAAGTATTTCTACTGGAGTTTCTCTTCCTCTCTGGCCTTTAGGCGTCACCTCCAGTCTCCTCTCCCCCCCCCCCCTGTTTTCCTGAGCTTTCTCTCAGCTTCAGTCTCCTGTCCTCCGCGTTTGTTTTTTTTTTCATGTGGTCATAAACAAAAAATCCCTCTGAGCGGTGACTTTACTCCGGCGACACGGGCCGGGGGCACGGTATTCATCACTCGCTTTGACTGAGTTACACCTCGGCTCAGCTCAAGGTCAAAGCAATTACTGGACTTTCACTCCCACTCTGACCTCCCTCTTCTCCCTCTTCTCCCTTTTCTCCGCTCTCCTCTGCACAAAACACTACTTCTCGTACTCCCCCCCCCCCCCAATCCCCCTCTGACCCTTCTTCCATCTCCCTCGCCACTCTGCACGCTTTGTCTCTCCGACACACACACACACACACACACACACACACACACACACACACACACACACACACACACACTTGTGCTTTTTGTTTTCCTTTGTTGCTTTTTCTTCTTCCAAACTTTGTGAACTTCTCCCCTCTCTCCCCTCCTCACTCTGCTATGTCTTTCTACTTGACACACGTTGCTCACATAGCTCACGTTGCTCAGGGTTTTTTCTTTTTCTTGGGTGTCATCATTTTTCTCTTGTGTGAAACATGATTTGAGTAAGTAGTTTTTTTTATATCCCACCAGCATTTCAGCAGCAGTAATCCAATGTCCTGAGAGTCCCTGAATAGATATCTAGCATAGTAACCTGCAGACTGGTTTGACTGGAGACCATTGCTGTACAAGATTTCTGTCAGTCTTCAGCTCTAATTATGTTCACATTTAACTTGTGCTACTCATTAGAATCCAACATTAACATTGAAGTAATGGGAATTATCGTTGCAACATAGATTGATATCACATATAGGGGATTATACCCTGTTAGGATTGATTATACTGTCTTTCGTGTACAAGATCAGCCCTGTTTGAGACTCATCAATAAGAGACATTCTCACATTCTTCTCATAGAGAAGTTGTTTCTTTTCTTGTTTTTCTTATTTACACAAGGATGTAGACTATATAATGTAGACAGGGCCAGCAAACATAAAGAGGTTTATAAAAAGCAGGAGACCTTTGAGACAAGTGCAGTAAAAAATATGAATAATAATAATAATAAATAATACAGAGCAGACATATATTAATTTCCTTGACAACAGTCCATGCTTTTCATTTCCTGTGAAATAGAAAACTTATGGGTTCCCTTGATAAAAGAACACACTGCTCTTTAGTTTTGTTTATTGTTCAAGTGAAATATACTGCTGGAAAACACTTTAGATAAAATATAATTTAGATCATAAATGTTACTTTTGTTTGGCTTGTCAGTCCTCTAAGTTTCCAAGTGCAGTGTTCATTTAGGTGCATGTAAGGGGGCGCTACAAAGATATTGCCATTTAAAACAAACCTAAGCTGCATTTACAGTTCTGCATTGAGAAGTTAAGCAGCTATGTGCATAGTCGCAGGAGCCATTATATCAGTGGTATAAAATGTTCTTCAAATGACAATATTATTTCTGAGACAATATATCGTCCAACAAAAGTGACAGGCTTACTTCAGTCCACAGAGACTGCAGAGATACCAAGTGGAGACCACAAGAACAAGTTTCTAATGCCACTGGAGGTTTTTGAAAGATTAGATTTTTCATTTAAAGTGAGAAGAAAGTGTGAGAACATTGAAGAGAGTCTCAATTATCAAGCAAATGCATCTCTGCTGCAAACAAGGCCAAGTTGCTAGGGGGTCCACTGATCCAACTTCCTCTCTCGGGGACCTTTACTAACACAGAGTACTGATCTAACACCCATGTTCCCAAATTTTAAATCTGACACTGTGAATTTACTGGAACACAAGGTGATGGATAACTGTGTTGCTAAACTCAGAGTATATCAGCAGAAGGAGAGGGTTTAGTCTTCTTCCTTAAGGAGCAATATCAACATGAGGTCATCAGATCTATTTCTTTGGTTTGTATTTTTTTTCCCCACCATGGGGTTCTCTCAGGTCAGCCCATATAACACAAAATGAAACTGCCAGAAGCAATTTCAAAATCATCACCTCAGCTGCCAGAGGCAAAGAAGCCGTTGTCAGTTGAGCACATAATGGCTTTTGCTTTCTTTCCAAATTACAGCTCAGGAAAGGTTCAAGACTGCAGAGTTGAGCAATTATCAGTAGACTGCCCAAGAAAAGGCTTACAGAGGACATACATTACCTTGGAAAAATATCACAACCTTTCTTTTCACCAAACGCCTAAATAATGGAGCCAATAAGTTCAGGTTTACTTGACCTGAATGATTGCAAAGAGATGGCAAGAAATCACTCATGAGTCACACAGAGCAGGACAAAGAAATGTAGACAGAGGACACAGCAGCCCCCTACTGGTTGATGACTCTCATTACACATGATAAGGTCTAAAGGAAATGATCCACCTTCTTCTTTTCTCTTTTCTCCTCTTCTCTCATCTATTTTCTTTTCTCTTTTCTTCTTCTCCTCC
This sequence comes from Scomber scombrus, assembly GCF_963691925.1. Taxonomy (NCBI): domain Eukaryota; kingdom Metazoa; phylum Chordata; class Actinopteri; order Scombriformes; family Scombridae; genus Scomber; species Scomber scombrus. The sequence goes on along the minus strand of NC_084975.1, from coordinate 27,727,725 downwards.
CCCTTCTTCTCTTCTTGTCTTCTCTCCTTTTCTATTCTCCTCATCTCTCCTTTCTTCTCCTCACCTCTTCTCCTCTTTTCTCTTCTCCTCTTGTTATCTCCTCTCCTCTTCTCCTGTTTTCTCTTCTCTCCTCTCTTTCCTCCCCTTCTCTTCTTTTACTCTTATTTTCTTCTCTCCTCTTTTCCTCTTTCCTCTTCTCCTCTACTATATTTTCTTCTCCTCTATTCTCTTCTCTCTTTTCCTCTCCTCTTCCGTCCCCTTCTCTTCTCTTCTTTTATCTTCTCGTCTTTCTTCTCCTCTCCTCTTCTTTTCTCTTCTCCTCTTGTCTTCTCTCCTCCCTTCTTCTCTTCTCCTATCTCTCTTGTCCTCTTCTCTTCTCTATTCCCCTTTTCTCATCTCTTACCTCCCCTTCTCTTCTCCTCTTTTCTCCTCTCCTCTTTTCTCTTCTCTGTTCCTCTTCTCTTATCTCCCCTGCCCCTCTCTTCTTGTCATCTCTCCTCTCCTCCTCTTTTTTCTTCTCCTCTTCTCTCCTCTTGCATTATCTCTCCTCTCCTCTTGCATTATCTCCTCTCTTCTTCTCCTTTTCTCTACTCTTTTGTCCTCTTCTCCTCTTCTTACCTCCCCTTCTCTTATGCTCTTTCTCTTATCCCTTTTTCCTCATCTCTTCTTCTCTCCTCTCTTCTCCTCTTCTCTTCCCTCCGTTTGTCTTCTCCTCTATTCTCCTATCCTATCCTCTCCTTTTTCTTTTCTCTTCCCCTCCCTTCCTTTTCTTTTCTCCTCTCGCCCTCCGGAAGATCTCTGTGATAATGATGTTTCAAATTTAAACTTTAGTTTCTGGTCCAAAAGCCTTTGAGGTGTCTTGGATGAGCAGCTGCAGTCTGCTGGATAGCAGTCTTTAAAACATCATCTGTGTTCCCAGATCCACTTCAAACGAACATTCAAAAGCCTTTCTTCAAGCTTCCACGTTTCTTCTGCAGCAAATCTCGAGTTTCAGAAGCACTTTCATGCCAGTTGATTTATTTTCATTGTAATGACAACATCTTCTTTCTTTTTTTTTAATCTCAGCTTGAAAGTTTGTTTTTTTCATGTGTTTTCTCATCTGTCAAACTGTAGTATGCTTTTAAACCCCCCAGTACATTACTGATGAAAATGACTTCTTTGCTTGTTCAGCAGAGTCATCCATTTTCCCAAACTACCTCAAAGTTTAATGGCTCAGTAAACACATAAACAAATCAGCGAGCGATACCAGCAAGAGGTATATTAGCGCTTTAAAATGGGAAGATCTGTGGATGTGTTTTTCGCTCGTATTATTTCCACTGAAAAACAAATGATGATGTGTACACAGGCCTGTAGCACACAGCTCTGCGCCTGATGTATAAAACACCTCCGCCTCATTCTTCAGCCGTTATTAATTGCAGCTGTTTCTTTCTTTTGTAACAAAGAGAGAGGTTTGCCGAGACGAAGCGTGACATTGATCCATGCTGACTAATGTGACAATGTTTCCTCAGGTGAATGTGTCACATATTACACCTGACACTGGTGTGATGGATTACCAAGCCCGCAGGTTAGGAGGAAATGCACATACAGATATACACACACACACACACACACACACACACACACACACACACACACACACACACACACACACACACTCAAAATCATTTTGGCAACAGAAACACACATAGTACACTGCATCGAAAATACACAAAGTGTACATACAGCATTGTGGCTACAGTCATAAAACACTGAGCTCTGACAGCAGAAAGCATAAGCAGGATATGCAGGTGAATGTACACACATACAGTACACTTGACAAATTGTTTAAATGTCCCATAAACCAAATTTTCAAATATCTTACTGTGAGTGATGATGTCCTACAACTTTTTTATACAAAGTTAGAAGAGTCTTTCAGTTCAGAACAGTGATGTTGTTTAACTGGTATCAAATAGCCCATTTACAGCCATATTACATTTTTGTCAAAAGATGCTTTAGATGTATTTTCATAGATTTTTTTTCTCCCCTGGAAAAAAAACATACAAGTTAAACTGAGCTAATGAAACACTTTTAGAGCTGCCTGACTATTTACAGACTCACTATAAATAGACTTTTAGAAACAAGAAACAATATCTGATGTTGTGAACATGTAAATGTTTAGTCCTTGAACATAAGATGACCCACAATTTTTCAAATGTAACTTCTAGAATAAAATATCATGTAATATTCGGGGGCCAGTTAGGTTGTCACAATAATTAATGAATTAGTTATTGACTCATCATACAATAACTAATAACCATCATGTAATTGTCAACATCGTCATGTCACCCCATTTTTGATGCTATTTATGGTCTGCATTTTTTCTGAAATAGCCATTCAATTTTACATTCACTAATTAACTCTGTATAGTAGTTTTCATTGTTTGTGCCCCCCCCCCCATTCCTGCACTGAATTCAAATTGCCTTCACATGCACACAAGGGATTCACAGGAAACAATGTTGCATGTAATCAGTGTGTGCTTATCCCATTTATAGTGGGATATTCACTTTCCTAATGCTGTTTCAGAGCTGTATTATGTTACTGCTAATATAAACACAATATCCTACTGCCACTGCTTCACGTTAAAATAAATTAGACTGGCGAAACATGGATTGGCTTTTATTATGAAGCAGCCACAGGAAATGCAAATGGCTATTTGTCATAGCCGTTGGCACTTACTGTGATCTCAGTCACAATAATTGTGTAATCGACTTTTTGTACAATAATGTAATTATCAACATCATCATGTTTATGGACTTATCATATGATACATGGACATAACCTTGATCATTTCTTTACCTCAACATTGCCACACTTTACATTAGCAGCTAAGATGCTATTTATGTCACATTGGCTATTCAAGTAGTGTCCTCCATTCCTCACTGTGCACATCCTGAGTGGAGACTGCAGAAGTGAGCTTATATGGAATTAAAGGTAAATAACTCTTTCCTGGCCCATAATGGCAATCTGTGTTTTTAGGGAAGCATAGCGCCCACTCTCCAATCCCACCCCCCGCCCCCCTTGTATTATTATGCTATTATCATTATATCAATGGTATAAAATGATCTTGATGACAATATCATTTATCGCGATTATTTCTGAGACAATATATCGTCTAATAGAAGTAGTTATTGTGACAGGCCTAGGGCCAATACAAAGCCAAAGTAATACTGAAATATTATCTCTGCTACATCTTTTGGATACATTACATTAACCATAAGAATACTTAACTCATATAAAGAGATGTAAGCTTTTATAAGACTTTTATCACAGAGCTAAGACTTGATAAAAGAGTGTCAGCCTAGTTGTAATGGACTGAAATTTGGCTTTTGTTGGTCAACATTTATAAGTCATTGCATGTTGGGCCCATCGAGACTGCCTTGACATTCAGAATTGGAAGTGAGTAGGGACTGATTCAGTGGATACCATTACATTTTTGTTGATGGAAACCACCAAAATGTTACAAAAAGTAGCCCAAATAAAAACAGTCCAATACCATTTTAACCTACCCTTTAAATGAAAAGTAGCCCATTTGGACAGAAACTGCTCAATTTGGCTACAATTTAAGATATTTCTGTATTTGGGTTTTTCCCCCCGTTTAAAGTAGGGGGGTCTCAGTTTGGAAAAGGGTCACATCTCCTTATTTACAAAAGTGTACCTTAATCTGATCAAACCACACCCACATAGTCCTGATGAAGTACATTCGCTGAAACTGTTTTTTTCTGAATTTTAACTGTGATTGTGCTTTTATTTACTTATGAATACTTAATGTTACAGAGAAATACTTCAGCATTGAGACCAAGTTTCGAGGGCTTTAATGAGGACTGGGGTTAAAAACAGTGGGTGGGGTTTTTGCAGTGGCAGCAGATATAACATCCATAAATCTGAAGCCATCAGGGAATTCATCTCCCACACCAGCACCAAGACTTTAATTGGCTACTTTATAAAACTGCATGAAATAAAACTGCATGTTTTTATACCCTGATATTACAACCTTTGCCAGCAGCGTCACTGCTGCCAACGTTACAATTGGAAACACAGTCATCAAAGTATCATAAAAACTCGGTTTTAATGCGGGTTCTGGTGCTGCGTTGTTTACTACACTGGAGCTCTAAGTGTGTTTAATGTTAGGTATTAAAATTTTAACACAGATTGGTGGAATATGAGCTATTAAGGGTTACATGGAGACGGGAGTGAACACACTCATATCTCCAGGGGCTGCAGCATAGAATTATCAAGTTATCACTAGAATTAGAAACATTTCAAACGCTGAGCTTTTCACTGTCAGAGTTATTCAGATGACTTGAAATGATAATACTGCATATTAAATGTTAGATTATAAAATATTAAATTGTGATTTGACACTAGCAAGCCTTTAGGGGAGAGAAGATATGGGCTTTGTTTATTTCCAATCTGTTTATGGTTTTGCTATACGGGAAGAGAGGTTGTTATTTTGTACAGTACAATTACAGCGACTAGCTTGAGGGACAAGTAAATTACAGTGTAATTGGATGGATGATACAGCACGGCTCATGGCTTCATAACCATATCACAGGTGGTTGATAAATAACCTGCTGAGCAGAAATTGATGTGTGTGTGTGTGTCTTTGTGATATCGTTTTTGACAAGTGATTGAAGACACCTTGCTAGACGAAGGGTATTTCAATTTATTTCCACAAGGATAGATTGTTTCATCGTGTGGTCAACTTTAGAAGAAGCTGTGTGTTTTTTTGTGAATCATGACTCTTAAGTGAGTACTTACATGTGTGAGTGGTTATGTATGTGGATGTGTTCCAAATTTTTTACCTAAGCTGTGAATTTTATCTGACTGAGTTACAACGTAGTGGCCCAGTCATCCATCTGTTCCACAGCCCCCATGCAATTGTAATTGCATTAGTGCAGTGTTGATTTTTATTAGACACCTTTTCCCAGAGTCCCCAGGCTCATTTTCCTTTATTAGACCAAGTCTGGAAAGACAATACGGAGCCTCACGTGGTCCGCCGTGCACGGAGTCCCTCCAGGCGAAACATCATTCCAAAGTGAGCAAGTGGGCAGAATTGAGACCATTGAGGGGATTTGCCAATGAATGGTGCAGTCTGTCTTTGTGCCACTTTGCTGCTCACACAAGTATGTTTTCTATCAAGAAAAATGTCTTCCAAATTTTGAAATGCCACTTAAAAAGCAGCAGTGGAATGCTTAAAATCATACAAATGAATGATATCTCTCTAAATGAGTAAGTTGTTCTTTTTCCGTGGTGTCATCTCGTGTTTTTCAAAATCCGTGCATCCATCTGAAGATAAAGACATATTTTGGAATATTAAAGTGCTAATGCTAAATTCATACAGTAGTGGGCAGCTTAAAAGTGGCAGCAACAGTGTTTTTTGTGATTAGCATGAAGGATTATTCTTGACTTTAGAAATGGTCCAGGGTCACTCACTCATTACTACACAGAGCAGAACATGTCAAAGTGAAGAGGAGGATAGAGGCCCAGTGGGTAATCCAGGGGACAAAGAATGGATGGTGTGAATCCCACCCCGACTCAAGACCACAATGGACACTGCTCAGTCAACAGCCAGAAGCATCCCATTGGGACTCCTTATGTGACCTGGCTGTCAGAGCATCTAGATGGAGTCTTCGAGTTGCAAGGAGTCGGCCATTCAACACCGTCAGATCTCAGCTGATACTCCCTAAAGACAGGAACCATCCTCAGATGAAGACCAGAGTGTTCAACATCACATGTGACAGCTGCTGGGAACACCGGAAACATTCGATGCCAGAGACCATGTTTGAATAGAGACAGTGGTCGCCATCTTACACTTACCTCCACCTCCTGTTGTCACCAGTGTTGGAGAAGTTACTGGAAAATTGTAATCAATTACTGATGACACATTACTTATTGTAGTTAAGTAATTACAGCTCATCATTTACTCATACCCGTCAGCTCCATCTCAGTTGCCTTCAAACTATTCAAAATCCTCCACAAACACACATCACATCTTTTGTATTTAATACACAAATAAAAAGAAAAATTATATTTTTAGGGCTGAAACTAGAGCTTTTTAAATTCTGATTTTTTAAATGTTTTCATTATTAATTCATCTGTTGATTCTTTTCTCTACAAATTGATTAGCTTTTTTGATCCAGAAAATGGTCAAAAATGTTGATCACTGTTTCCCAAAGCGTCCTCAAGTCTAGTTTGTCCCAACCAACAGTCCACAACCCAAAGATATTCTCTTTACCATCATGGAGGACTAAATACTCACATTTAGGAAGCTGGAATCAAAATATCTGGAAATTATCCTCTTAAAATAATGACTTGATGATGGATCAATTATCAAAATAGTTGGCAATTCCTTTAATAGTTGGCAACAAATCGATTAATTGATTAATCGTTGCAGCTCAAGCAGACAGTAAGGATTTACTGACCATTCAACATTTAATATTAGCGTGCCTCACTCTTGAATGTAGCTAATGTTAGCCACAGCTACACCTAGCCAGCTAAGAACACACAACATGTGAAAAAGACAACTTTGGAATTACTGCAAGTCACATTTCTCCTCCTCCAGAGTTGTCTGTCAGCTAAATACAGAGACCTCACTGATATCAACCATCCATTAATCCTGGAGAGACAGCAATCACGCTAACACATTAGTTGATGGCGCTAATGGAGAAATACTTGGATTACTAACTGTAATGTAGTTACTGAATTTCAAATCGTAATCCCTTACAGTAATCATCACTAAAATGCTACTAAGTCATGTTATTGCCCAATTATCATGTGACTTAGTTTCCCTGCTTATGTCAAATATATAAACTCCATTCACTGGCAAAGACCATGACGTGGTTGAAAGCTCAAGAAAAAGAAAAATGAGTGGAGTTAAGATATTCAAGGCTTCCAAAGGCTTGTGCTTGGATATTCAGGATACTGTTGGGCCATTCAACAGGTTGAATTCTGTCACTGATTATCACATAATTTCTATATTAACATTTGAATAGGCTGTGAAATATGTTGGCAATAATGGGGAAAGCACTTCACCGACCTCTGCTTTATTCATTCAGCTCTTCTAATTCGATACATTAAAACCCAGCTGCTGTTTGAGCCTGTTTCCATCCAGTATATCCAGTATAGTGCTTTGATACTTGTCATCTTTGCCTGCTTGTATTATCTCTCTTACACTGTCACCACCTTCCTATCTGTTAGCCTCATGGTCTAGATATAGATTTTATGTTTCCGTCATAGCTCACAGGCTATATAAACAGATGTGAGTCACAGCACTATTTATTTTCACCTTCACCTTAGCACCATGTTCCAGAGTGGCTGGACAGTAGTGTCACTTACTAATCTTTGTAATTTATTTGTGAAATGTGTCCTAGGCTTCAGCTCGTTCCTCTTCATTTTTACTGCTGTCACACCTGCTGCAGTAGCTGCTGACAGAACATGAATAGCAGCAGATCTCTGACAGAGAGTCACTCAAGTGAGAGAGACTCGCTGTAGTAGACTTAAGTCAGTGAAACAGGAGCCCAAAAGCATGCAAAGATAGATGAAATATGTCTACGTCTATGTGGATTACTGGTCAGTGCCCACTTCTTTACAGTAAAAACAGGATTATGGCAGAAACTAATAATTTCAAATTGATTATTCCATCAGTTTTTGGCCTAGCATGACTCTATGGATGCATCGCCATGAAATTTGGCACAGTTTTTGCTTGATAATGACTCAAACTAGTAATTGGTCATCAGATTTTTTTGTCAATTATTAACTATTACGTAGGATTTAGTGTAGGTTTGGGTATGGATAACAGATAGCTGAGGAGGTAAAAGAAATAAGATAATGATGGAGGAATGAGTTATATGGAGAGCAACGGAGTGAATTTTTTCTTGTAAAAGTACAAGGATATGTGTATTTGTAACCTCCACCCTCATCTTGTCATTTTCTCGTCTTCACTGTTCTGATGTCTTCCTGTTTTCTGTCCCTTTTTTATTGTCTGTGATTTTCCTGTCTTTATATTTGCAGTCCTGTGCTCTTCATCCATCCTTTTTTTTTTGGCTATAATGCTTGCCCTCTCCCACCATCTCCGTCTCAGTTTGTATACTCATACTCATCATTTTTCTTCTTCTTGTTTCTCGTTTCTTTTATCTCCCTCTTTTCTGTCTTCATCCGACCACCTTCTCTACCTTCACCTCCCACTCCTTTTGTTCTGCTCTTTCTCTCCTCCTTGAAAACATTCATGAAAACGTAATGCACATTTGAACAGTGATAAATAGCAGTCATTTTGTGCCATTGCTATAATTACCATAAACAAACAAGACCATTACAGGAAGATTTGCATTTCACCAGCCTCCTCTAAGCATTCTGTATTGTGTGATACCGATTGAGGTCTCGGTCACATGAATAGCTTTCTTTCTTTCTTTCTTTCTGGTCTTGGTATTGGCAGATGGTGGAGGAAGTGAAAAGAAGATTGAGAAAGTACTTTCAATGTTTGAATCCTTTCATCGTGTTTATCCAGAAATTTGGAAACATGTAATTACTGGATTCCTTGCATTTGAGCCAAGGTTGGAAAACATGTCTGCTTTGAAATCTTTAGTTGTGTCTACCAGTAATTGAACTGTCTAGTACTATTATACCAGAAAATTATAAAATTATGTATAATCTGTATTTTAGCTTGTATACCCGAATGTAGCCACACCACCCCCCCCCCCCCCCCCCCCCCCCCCCCCCCATCTACCTCTTGTATGATGTGAAGCACTAATATTGAATCTCTTTCATTGGGTTGATTTTGTTGGACTTTATCAGTGTCTGTCTGTCTTGTGGTAGATTGTCTTGTCTTCTTAAGAGGCTAGAATTGGGGTGGGACCTATTGCTGAAGTAGGCCTGTAAACACACTTGAACTCTCAGTTATATTTGATGGGCTATACAGATAAGTTAATTTGATTATTAATGTGTACAAAATTGCGAAGAAATGATGGACAGCGCAACAAGTCCCCCAAACTAAACAACAGAATATGTTATCTTGTCACTGCCATCTGAAACAAGCAATGTTTTAGAGTGTTTTCTCCTCTGACGCTCCTGTCAGCAGAACAACATAATAATTATGTACAATGATTGTTCCAAAAAAATGATTCGGACAACTGTTTTCGGATCTGCCACTGTTCAGGATAGAGTTTCATTAGTTGTAGGCACAAAGATGAGCTCCATCCAGTGGGGAAGATGGTGAAATGCAATTGACAGATCTGGACAAAACAAGTGGACATTGAGTTAAGACTTTTTTGTCAAACTAATATGTTAAAGTTACAGAAACACCATTTTGATATTTAGCATTTTGCCATCACAACCAACCACAAAAGTAGGAATGTCATTAGTTCTGCAGGTATTTGGACATAAGCCAAAGTATTAGGGACACCTGACAACGGTGGTAGATCACTACAGTTATTACAATTTATCCAGAGGGGATGTGAATGTCTAAAACAGACTTCATGGCAATCCATCCGATATTTGTTGAGACATTTCACTCAGGTTAGTGATAGAGGAAGTGAGTCATTTCCCAAAGTCATTCAAATTGAGGATCTAACAACTTTGGCTCTCTGTAGAAAACATTTTAATCCATCCATTAGATTGTATATTTTACTGGAAAATAAAGAGTCAGGGGATCCAAACAGTCAGTAGGATCCATCGCCCGATAAAGCTGTAGTAATTGTTGAGATATGTAATTCTGGATCAAGTGTCAAACAGATACTTTTCCTAAAGCCCAGCCTCTAGAGTGGCAAAACACTACTCGGTTAAAGTAAGGGGATGATCGTTGTCATGGTTAAATGGGGAAAAGTCAGAAACGGGTAGCCGCCTCATATGTCACAGTCACACACTTTATTGATCCAACAACATTATGCTACTTCTGCCTTTGTTACTCATGAACAACAGTCATCACTCACGTGCCCACCAGAAGTCCTTTTCAGGTACTCTTTGAAATAGGTCATTTTAGGTGTCTGACAAATAGGATCTCAGGACACATTTATACCTGGAATTAACATGTGGTCTCTATCTGGATATGTTATCCATCTGAACCACAGGGTTTTTTGTTTTAAAATACGTTCTTGATTGAATCTCAACACTTAGGTGGGGCTGGAAGGCTCATAAAAGACAGATGTCCTTAATTACTTTTTTGCCACAAAACACTTGCTAGTTACTAGTACCACTTGTGTCTTGAGGCAGAGGTGGAGTTAAATGACCTTTCAACTTGCTTTGGAAGGTTCTTTAGGTGAGACAGCTGAGAACAAATCCCAATGTGTTCCGCATGTACTTACACCTTGTATTAACATGCAGTTGTTATGCATTTTTAATGCCAGGTGTTAATGGAGTGTCAGACGATGGTAAAACAACTCTAAAGACAGCTCAGAAAAAATACAGAAATAAATACATTTTGCAGTCATAGCTCATTTAATGTTGATGTCCACTGGTTCATGGCTTGTATTACTCCCTCAACTACAGATATGGGACAAAGTTTGTTAGCTGTTTAAAATCCAATTGTACAGTTTATTGCACAATTATTATTATTATGCTGAAACTTTCAAAAACAGATGATTGTTTTTAGCAGCATGTGACAAAGTGGTTGAAACCCATCATTTGTCACCTTTTTCTTCCACCATCAACACCAGTTAACTTATTAATTTCACTATGCTTATTTGTTTAAACCATTAGTTTACCAGTAATCAAACTTTGCAGACACTTACTATCCCTGGTTTGTTTGTTTGTTTTACATTATATTTGGTTACAATTTACATTCAGCAAACTTTTGGTCAAAGTAAAACACAGACATGTATTAAGGTTAATCTTTATTGGGTATAGTTCTGAGTTACATAAGTTATGCATTGTCTGTCTTACCAAACCCACCATGTGCTTACAAAAACAAAAGGAAGAACCACCCCACTACTTCCTGTATTTATACACCGATGATGTCAGTGGGTTGGACTAAGCATGGGGGATTTATTTTACTCAGTTAAAGGGCTGATTTTCATGCCTTTGATTTATTATTGTTTTGGTTTATTGAAATGTTGGGAATGATGGGTGGTAAACAGTTTTGACTGATACAAGTAGCATTGTTAAGTGCCAATTGGTAATATCTGCTGTTATCGCATCTCATCGGTCATTCTATTTTTTGGTGTTCTTGCTTCCATGCTGGCTTTTGTGTTTTTGTCCCTGTGGCTGTCTATATTAATATACATATCTGTGTCTGTATGTGTGAAAGGATGGAGTGAGGTCTGAGGCAGGGGAGGCCACAGAGCTCCAGCGGTTTTGAAGAGAAGATGGACATTGACTTGTAAACTTGTTTTTGCCCACACACACATACACAAACACACATACGTGCAGACACCCACCCGACCACACATGCACACACACTTGTTTTTTCCACACCGCTCCAGGGAAAAGAGGAGCCTATGGAACCTTCAGTCAACCAGAAAAAAGGATTTTTCTTCTTTTTATTTGGCATATCCCAAACCGGAGCTATTGTGTGTGTTTGTGAGTGTGTGTTAGTAGATGTGTGTGAGCGTTTAAAAGAGAAAGAGACAATAAATGGAGAAGAAGAGAAAACACAATAAAGGCTCTTATTAAACCAGAAAAGGGCACATTTGGTCTTTCCAATTCAGTTCTAATCAACTGCTGCGCCACACTAAATCCACCATTTGTCTTCCAGCTTTTGGCTGAATAATTACATCCGATCCATTATGATAGATAATGTGTTGTGTTGTCCATAAAGTGTCCGTAATGCTGCAGAGAAACTAGTTGTGGGTGCTGTACAGAGTGCCAAGTGCGGTTCCTGGCTAGAATGACAGACGGCTATTATAAAACAGCACAGAGCAATTTTGTCCTGATAAGAGACACACTTTGTCCAGGCTCTTAAGCCTTTGAAAAGTCGAATACACTTTACTGTCCTTGGATGAGAGTACTCACCCTCAGTCATGTCAATTTTGGACTTTTTTCTGTCAATGTTTTTTTTTCTCCTTTTATAGTCATCCATTTAGTGACAAATTGCTTCTTGTCTCTCTTTCTCTGTCTGTGGGTCTGTCTGTCTGTCTCTCTCTCTCTCTCTCTCTCTCTCTCTCTCTCTCTGTCTCTCTCCCCCCCCCCCAGGGAGATGAAGTACTGACTGTCATTAAAACTAAGGCTCAGTGGCCGGCGTGGCAGCCCCTCAACCTGTGAGTATTGCTCAATGTCAGTTGCACTAAAAGGAAAAAGCATTTCTGTGAGACACTGATTGAAAATAATAAATAAAATTAACTATAGAAAATCAGGAAATATAACAGCAGGATTAAAGTCAAACTGAAATTTTTTTTAAATAAAATTTTTCATAAAAAATGTAAATTGTTCATTTCTTTGTAGTAAATGATGATGTCAGCTCTGTAATTTGATTGGTTTAATATCTGTGTGGACAGGAAATAAAAATAGGTCACCAATATAGGGGGTGATGTTGCTGCTTGCTCCCATCTGTAATTTCAGTACTCTTAACATTAATCTGTGTCGTTATTCAAGTAATTGAGTGTAACATCTTGTACCTGAGGTTACAGGACAGTCACATAGAGACACCTAACTCTAGTTACACTTTATTAACTAACTAACTTTTTGCCTTGAAATAAACAAAGACATACACAATACTTGTTTAGTGATATATTGTAATAAATTAAAAATACTACATTTACATAATTTAGAACATACTGGATGATCAACAAAAACTTTGTTCCAGAAATCCTTGATAGCACAACCTGTCCATGAACAATAATCCCTCAACTTCATTGTGTGCAGTATCAAATTCTTAATTAGCAGAATAAGCACTTAAGTTGGAAATTGTTCAATATCTGACAGACTTAACAAATAAATTATAATTAAAATTCTGAAACTATTGTATGATTTATTTATTTATTCTAAAGTATTCTTAATTGTTTAGGATGCCTTCCTTTATGAACCTCTCAAAAGCCCGGCTGACTTGTCTGAATACTCACATGCTCTGGCAATCCTGTGCACTCTTTTGAATTAGTTCAAGAGCAATTACAAACTTATCGCAATTCTAGCCCTCAGCATTGCATGGGCATGAACACACAGACACACACACATACCTACACACACACAAGCGCACACTAATGTGCGGTATCTTTCACCAAACATCTGTTTAATTACCCCTTCTAGCATTGTCTGTCATTTGCGATATATTGTGCCACTATTATTTTTACTAATGAGAACACTCACACACAAGAATAGGCTCCCATAATAACACACTCACATTGTCAGTGTGATGTATGAAATATTAGCTAATTTTGTTCAATTTTGCATACAAAGTTGTGAAGAAGTTTATAAAATCGTTGTTTGTACTTATGACTTAGTTAAGATGTGATTATTAAGATACCATATCTTCAAAACATCTGATTATTTTCTACAGGTATTTAACATTCAGAGAGAATATGCCATAAGCTACAGTGTTCCTGATACTAATTGGATATTTTGGAGCTTCAGTTATGCAGCAATTAGCTGACCATGACAAAGGTCAGAGGTCGTGACATCAGAAATTTTGAAAGTAATTAACTGAGTTATGCAATAGCAAAGCGTTATAGGGAAATATTTCTCCTGAGATGATTTTCAAAACATGCAGCCACACTTGAGTCTTAATAAAATAATATGAATAATTAAATTTATAAATGGATAGGTACTTTGTTTTTCTGTATTTTGTTCTTTATTCCTTATATTCATCATCATCATCATCATCAGGCGAGCAGCTCCATCAGCAGAATTTTCAGTGGACCGCACCCGTCACCTGATGTCCTTCCTCACCATGCTCGGGCCCAGTCCGGACTGGAACGTGGGGCTTTCAGGAGAGGACCTCTGTACCAAAGATTGTGGCTGGGTCCAGAGGCTTGTGACGGACCTTATTCCCTGGGATGCAGGAACTGACAATGGTGTCACATATGAGGTATATTATAATCTGCATTTTCAGTTCAAATGTACAATACCAGTCAATAGTTAGAACAAACTATCCCAACGTGTGTCCAAATTTTTGACTGGTACTGTATGTTGTTAGATGTAGAAACCTGAAATGAGTAACATCAAGTTGACACTTAACAGTTGTATCAAAATCTATTAGCTGTTTCCATCATGCAGGACCCCTGGAGAATTCACTGTAAAACATAAAATGGCGAAATAAGCTAAAAGAAGTGAATGATTTTAGTCAGAGGTCAGTTTCATTATAGTGTCAACAACTCAGTCTGACACTCTGTATACTAGCTCTAACGTTAGCTTGAGAAATGTCAGCGTGTCATTTTTACTGTCCTGCCAGCAGCTCTCTGGACCCAAACACTGTACGTTAGCCATGAGGTTAGCTTGAGATATGTCAGTGTTGTTGAAAACCATAAATAAAAAGTTGTCTTTATTAACTAGCTATATACTGGTCAAAGCACCTGTTATAAATTTGCTGTTTCCAAACAAAAGTTAGATAAATGAGATGCAGATTTTTATGTTTGCTGCTATATGTCAGATTGGTCACGTTAGCTCTAGCCCCAATTACTGTACATTAGCTGTAACGTTAGCTTGAGATATGTCAGTCTAGTCAACCACCATAAATAAAGTTGTCCTTGTTATCTAAATAATTAAATAATCACAGAAGCTATTATTTTTCATATTTGCAATGTTATATTTTTACTCTTTTTTCAGCACCTGTGACCCCAAAGATTAGATTTATAATTAGCTTGAAAATGTAAGCGTTGCTACCGTGACCTCCATAGTAATAAGAAAGCTTCCTTTGTTAATTTCCTGTTTTTCTGAAAAAGATACATTAAAATATATTACATCACCTGATACTACTGTGTGTGAGGCACAAATGTTGCCTGTGTCTCATCAAAGATATACTGGTGTTGTGACTGCAGGAGATAAATTAAATGTGACAGTTATCATTAAGTGCATCGCGTATAATTATAAGTTATATTGCTAACTATAGCTGTGGACTGTGTTAAGCTTAATTTATATCTACCCCTCACGTCACAATACACTTTACCTCCACTTGTCTGTTACTGTGACAGACATCCTCTTTAGTTTTCTACATCCTTGGAATGAAAGGTGCTCATCCATATTCACTTACTGTTTGGAGACCACAGCAATTTATTTATAGTTTACAACCTCATGAATAAGCAAAGAGCTTATCCTGCTAAGGGGAGGAGGTGTAAATACTTTTCAAAAGCTTAACTAATATAAAACCAGAGCTCTTCTAATTCATCTTGTGTTACTTTTTAAATGTGGTTTCTCAGCTGTTATGGCCCTGATTTTAGCCTCATATCAAACAGTCCCTTTGTTGGGTTTCCACAGCTCTGTGGTACTCAATTTACTTGCATTTTGTCCAGCATGTGTATATTATTTCGCAAACTTTTATGATTATAAGGACACCAAAGTAAGGATTTAATTCTCCATTAGATGAATTTGACATTGGTTTCAATTTTTTTTTTTTTTTTTTTTTAAATCTACAAATACTTTTCATATTTCGGTGCTTTTGTGTCATTTGTATTGTGCAAAATGTATGTGAACCAGCCTTCACATAAATGGAATAAAATCACATTCCTATAACCCTGCATTACTTTAAACACTGATATACTTTTGAATACCTGGGCAGTCTTATAAACTACAGTTTTCTGGCCAATACAGTGTGCTTCCTGTCCTCTTGCTCTGGAAAGTGGTTTCCTATAGTTTTTGCTTCATGTAATGCACACACCGTACTATAGAGCAGAAATTATATGACTGCCACCTACAGACGGAGATGTGAAAGTACACGTCTACAAGACCGATGCTTGTATGTTTTTGCACTGTATGAAAAGTAGGTCATTTACTTTTCATTTGCAATCCAGTCATTAAAAGTGATGTAGTTTCTAATTGTCTCAAGCAAGTGATGGATGTATTCTCTTTGGTCTCGTTTGGCACAAGATATTTTCAACCAAAACATCAGAGAAGAAACTCTAAGTGAACTTGAAACTACAAAAGGAGTATTGTTGGCGTTGTTGTTATAGCACTGTGGATATAACTTCATATCTCCCTAATACTCCCTTTTTAGATATCTTCCTTTTGTCTTATTCAGGACTGCTGAATATATTAAATCAAAAGTTGGTTTGAAACTTGAAACAACAAAGTTGAGTTAACCTGGAAGTACAAAGAGAATGATTCATGTTTGTCATGTGTTTTTTTTACCTTTTCTCTCTCTGGAGGTTTTTTTTAATTTTTTTAAAGCTTTAACAATACATGGACACACATGCTGTCACACACACAGCTGGGAACAATGCCACAAATCTCCTGTTAAAAAGCTGTTAAAATAGATATATAAATCATGCATAGTGAGATCAAACAGAAAAGAGACTCGACCAGATGGTGGATGGGAGAAACAGTGACTGCACAGGACTCTGTCAGGCACTTGAAAACCTACCTACCTCACCATTTTTGGTCAGAATTAAGCATAAAACCAATGCAGCAATTGTCATGCTATTACTTTATATTACTTTGAGTTTCCATCAGTGAATTTATTGCCGCTCTACTGTTCTTTCCCTCAAGAGAAATAATGTTATTCTCTTTTTAAAAGCCTGTTTCACAGACATGCACACACTATATGCTGCTATTGGATTAATATTCTTGTCCCACAAATAATTCCCATGCCTTAAATTTTGTCTGTTTAACTTTGATTACTCTAACCATTCCTCAGAGGAAGACTAAGACTCCCCCTCCCTCAGGCGAATTTGATACCCAATATATTGAAGCAAATATTTCCTCGAGGACATCAACCATGGAGCGTGATTTGCACAGTACTAATGTAGGAGGGTGGGAGTAGCTCTCCTTCAAATCATGACCTGATCTTCACCCGTAGCGTCTTATTTATGCACGTTCATTTCCCTCTGATTGTTAAAGAGCCGTCAGAGTTAATTCACCTTTAGAATCACGTTGCAAATTCAAAGGCAACCACCTAGGGAGACGACAGTGAAACCTGAGAGGCCCTTGTAGTGCTCAACATTTCATGATAGGATGTTCAGTACAGCAAATGGGGGCTTCAGCTGGGTGATAAATTCAAGTCCACCTGGTGTCTCATTTTGTTTAGAAATATTGTTACTAAAAGCTTGAAATGTTCCAGAGGCATCAGCTTTATTTACAGTATGTTATTAGATTTTTTTGGCCATCTGGAGAATGCATTTAAAGCTCTGTAGTGATCTCCACCAATTCCATTGGAAAATGTCTAGCTTTTTAGCTGCTGTATGCTCAATTAAGTCCACCACTTATGCACTAGCATTTTCTATATGCCATTTAGTGCTGAACATGTAGTTACAGTTGGTTTATTGAGCTTCATTGCTGAAAACAACTGCCTGCCTGCCAGTAGAGCTGATGAGAACTGCAGAATAAGATAATTATCTTTTGCTTTGTCGCAACATTTCACATTATATGTAGCTATTTGATTGCAAATTGTGATGGTTGCTGCTTTAACTTTTGTTTATACTGTACAGGACTTGATATCGTATTTGCTCACTTACCTCCTTTTCCGACTCTTTCAGTCACCGAACAAACCCACCCTTCCTCAGGAGAAGATCAGACCCCTGACTAGTTTGGATCATCCCCAGAGTCCTTTCTATGACCCTGAGGGAGGGGCAATTACCCCTCTGGCCAAGGTGGTGGTGGAACGCATTGCTAGGAAGGTACAATGTAGTCCGTAAGAATGTGTATGTGTTTGTGTGTCTGTTGGTCAGTCCATCACTCCAGACTGAAATATCTCACCTTTATTTGCTAGGACATTTGACATTTGGTCCAAGATGGTCCAAGAATATGAAACCAAACAGCTTTGGTGATCCCATGACTGACCCATGATGTTTTCTCTTATCCATTAAAGTATCTCAACGTCTACTGGATGGCTTTGCATCAAAATTTAGGCAGACATTCATGGTTTCCAGATGATGACATCGGTTTTGATTTTGGGGATCCCAATTTTTAGTGCCACCATGAGGTTAATACTTGTGGATTTAAGCCAAATTTCCTGATCATTATTGATGGATACTATGAAATTTGTATTGCAAGAGCTTTGGGCATCACCAAAGAACCATCATCACTTCAAATTCTAATATGCCCATGACCAAATACCTGCAAAACTATTAGTCAGTATGAAACTAACTGTTATCATGCAAGTGAGGTTCCATGCTTAAGTTACAGGATGACAACTAAACAATTTCCATGGCAACTAAGTCAACTCTGATGAAGGCAGTAAGATATGGTTTAGGGCTTTGAAAAAAGCGAATTCTCTGTGTTGACGTTGAGTTAGTTTTTTCAGACAAACCACTATTTCCAAGGTCAAAAATGAACTTTCCCGCTCAAAGATTGTTTTGCTGAGATCATAACTTTAGATTAATAGACTTGCGTTGTGCTTGTTTGTGTGTGTTAGCGTGTGACCCCAATTTCCCTTGTCTGCATAGGGAGAACAATGTAACGTGGTGCCAGACAGCATAGACGACATTGTAGCTGATATTGGACAGGAGGAGAAGGAGGAAGGTACAGTCAAAGCACACAGACACACACACACACACACACACACACACACACACACACACACACACACCTGATTATAGTTCTTCAGGTAAAAACCCCAAACAAGTTCCAGTGGTTGAAATCGAAGGACTTAATGGGCTGTTAAACTAATTATTCAAACCCTATCATTATATGATATTGCATTCCTTTGGACTATTTGCACTTGACTATGTTCACGGTCCACTCTGTTTGCTAAACATTCACTTGTCCTGTCAAGTCATGTAGCTCTCAAACTAAGTAGATACTGCAGGAATTCGGTGTCTCGGGATGCTCAAGGGCACACACGTAATCTGCTGACATGTATCGACTGTTAAGCTGACTGCTCATTACGGCCACAACTGGTTCAGGCTGAGTCTCAGGTAAGCTCAGGTCAGACAGTCAGAACACACATCTGGCAGGTCTTTCTATCCACCCTCCTGTGAGAAGGTCTGAACCCCGCTGTTTCATAGCCAAATCTGTCCTCATTCAACATGTTTAATATTTATGATGCATCACAGATCCTTGAATTCTTAATCGTTCTGCTTTCACCACTACAAAATAGCTAGGTTTACCTGTAATATAGTAAATAATCCCAATTAAGAAGTTAAGTTTCAGTTTGTCTTGATTTCTTCCTGTCTCACACTTTTCTCCTCTCATTTTCGCATTATAGGAGGAGAATAAATAAATAGATCTCACCTGAACCAAAACATTGATATGTTTTTCAACCCTGTCTCCTGATAATTATAAGGATTCAGGGTTCAGTTGTTTCATCTAGACCCAGTATCAAATCCGCTTAACAAGGAAATCCATTTGAATGTCTTATTGAATCTGATGAGGTTTAGCTCTCAATGTTTGGAAATATCTAAAGTTCTAAAAAAAACAACTAATTTTCACAACCTGTAATTTCAACCTGAAAATAAGATGAGCAGCATCAAATATGAGATGTTGATTAAATATATCTGATGAGATGTAGCCTGCTGGACTTCTGCAAATTATTTTTCATAAGCTATTTTCTTCAAACAGTGGAGATCTTTATGTATGACTATTAAATTGATAAGATATTGATGTGATATGCACAAAAGTTCAACCGAGTAATTTAATGTGAAACAGATCTTAAGGCTCATCGCTCTGTTGGAGTCCATAGTCCTCTCTCGGTTTTCAAGCAGTGTGATGTTTCCAGTCTGTGGCTGAATACAAACACCAGCTTGCTGAGAGCACATTAACCAAATGACAGCCAAGTTTCATTTTAGCTCCTCTGTAATTTGAGTTAATTAGCAACAATTGATATAATCTTGCGTTTGTCATTTTAACCAGTCAGCACAGGCTAAAAACGACATTACCTGCTCTAGATGCAGAATGCTGCCCGGATTACTGTTTCTAAGTGTTTATATGGAACTTATATGCAAACTATTACATTAAGTTTAGGGAGTGTTCTTTAATACTTGTTTAATACTGAACTAGAACCACAGTCTTTCAAGGGTTAAAGCAAATGTTTTAGTATCCAAAGCAGCACAGAGGCTACGGGACATTAACCCTGGTCGCTGATGTCAAAGTGCTGCGCTTCATTTGCCCACCTTCCTACTCCGCCTCCTCCCGTAGACTTTTCACCTGTGTAAAGATGTCACAGGTCTTGGAAAAGACAAACCGTGCCAATGAAAAGAATCCAGAAATGCATTACACTTCCTGCCAAATAAATGTGTTAAAAGGGAATTAGTATACAGTACCAGTTTTGTTTTTGGAACATCCCCATCTCTTATCTTGTGTTCTTATGGTGTGAAAAGTACACTTGACGCTCTGCAAATGGGCTTAGGCCTGTCACAATAATTACATCATCAACTTATCATACAATCATGTAATTATCAACATCATCATGTCTATTCAAAGTAATACTGAATATTGTAATATTGTCTCTGCCACATCTTTTGGATACGTTAACTTATATAAAGAGATATAAGCTTTTACATGACTTTTATAAACAGAGCTAAGACCAGATAAAAAACACCATTATTTCTAAGACAACAAAATCATCCAACAAAAAAGTCATCCTTGAATGGGTGTTTGGCCAGACAGGGATCAGTCTTACCCGGCCAAACCAGAACCATAACAGTATTGGTGTTGCACACACATGCATTGTTACTATTTTTACTTGGGTATGGTCCAGGATTTTGCTCACAGCAGATTTCTTAACAAGGATCTCATGCTGCCTAATAAATGTCTTCTTCAGTCAGTCAGAAACCATTTGCTTCTTTTCCCTCCTCCTTTCTTACTCTACCCGTCCTCTCTTTCTCCCTCGTTCCTCCTCTGCTCTGTGTGAGATGACACTACAGGGAACGAGCATCTATTCAGGGTGGTCCACATGGAGCCTCACTGCTTTTCACTAACACATCAATCCAACTCTTTTCTTACCTTCCTCTTTACATTTTTCCACCTCCTTTCTTCCTCTTTTCTCCCCTATGTCATTAAACCTTATCCCAGGGAATTGGACCCGCTCAGGTTCGTCCCTGAGGCCTGACGGTATATTCTTTCTCGCCTCTCCTCTCATTTTCTCTGCCTCTCTGAACCCCCAAGAGAGCATTATTAATTCAAGCCAGTTCCGCCAGTACTTCTTGTAGTGCTGCTACTGCTGATAATTGGACAAGACATTCACAAATCACTCCCTTCTCTTTCTCTCCAACTCTTTCCCTCTGCTCTTTCTTCTCCCCCCCCTTACATGCCACTCTCTTGTGGTCCTCCACCGGCGGTAATCACCTTTGGATACAATGTTAAATAATCAATGTCAGCTCAGCCCCCATCCCTCACCCCTCTCCACCCATCTGACAAATGAGCTCACATGCTTTATTGGAATGAAGTAGAAATTAAGCTTTGTGAAAACAGAAGATGCTAAAGATGACCATGTGAGTGAAACGTAATGAAAGTATTAAATTTCCTCTTCTTCTTCTGTCCGCCTTCCATCGACTTACCATCCCTCTGTATTCCTCTCTCAGACGACACACCGGAGACGTGTATCTACTCAGGCTGGTCTCCCTGGTCAGCGTGCAGCAGCGCCACCTGTGAAAAAGGTCGCAGGATGAGGCAGAGGATGCTTAAAGCCCAGCTGGACCTCAGTGTCCCGTGTCCCCACACTCAAGATTTCCAGCCCTGCATGGGCCAGGGATGCAGTATTGAGGGTGAGCACACACACACACACACACACACACAGACATGTTCACAGTACAAAGGATAGCTACAAGTAACAGAAGCAACGTTTTCAATTATCTAGCTAGGAAAGGTGATCTTTACAGTCTACCTTTGCCTAACAACCACTTCTGAGTCTTTAGCTGTGGTTGTGTGGGATGCAGTTATCACATAAAAAATGGAGGATTTTGAAGAGGAAAACATTCTCAGCTAGGTTTCCTTCAATTGGTAGCATTTATTTTAGGGCATTGAAGCACTTGGTGCTCCAGGTTTTAAAGGTCACGTATTAAAAGTGACATCTTGTTGTTCCAACCAATCAAGAGCATACAATCAACTGTGAGAGGACTTTGATCAGCTGATTAAATGAGTGAAGCCTGTTGTGTTCCTGCTTGGTTAGAATGAAAACCTGCAGCCACATGAACCCTTTATGGAATAGTTTGGACTTTGCTGTGCTGTATATAAATACTGTATCAAAATGCACACAGCCCGTGTTCATAAACTGTGCCTTTAAAAGATTCAGATTCACATGTGAAGCTGACAGCTGATTTAGGGGTCTTGAGCATTTTTTGGTTTTTTTTTTACCCTAAAAACAAAGACACAGACCATTAAAAAGCTGCATATGAATAGTTTTATATTAACAATGACTCAAATGATATTCTTTGGCTCAGTCTCACGGCTGTTATCAACTTCATTTCCAGCAGTAGACAGTTATTTTCAAAGACAAAGCTCTGAATCACTGACAAGAGCCTCAGAGGAAAAGTGTAAGTGTAAAGTCTGGTAAACATATTGTTTTATCAGAGACACACACAGGGATTACAGTGAGATGGAAACAATGAGTGAGAGACATGGCTCATTAATACATATTAAATGTTGCTGTTATGTTGTTTTTTACACTAATAACACAATTTAATTCAAAAATGGACCAGAAAATTCCCACATGTATCTTTCATAAGTCCTTCAATCATGTGTCTTCTTTGTTGAGCTGACAGCATCAGGATATTTAACTCTCCTCACATACAGCGTCGCCTGTTCGTTCAGCAGCAGAAAACTCTTTCTTTTGAGTTTGATTGCTCACTACACTTGCCAATACAGTCCAACATCAGAACTTATTCATATATGTACTTTATGCAAATCAGATCAACTGCGGTTTGGCTCGCTTCCTGCTGTAGTCTTAGTAAATAACTTGCTAAATTAAAAAGGTTGCATTTATGCAAAAGGTAGACCCCAACTGTAATTTATACATACTCACACACACAAGCACACACTTACCAAGTAGTTTCAGAGCGTAAACTGCTGAACTCCCTCTGTCAAAGATGTGCTTTTGCTCACAGAACTCTTTTGACCCCCAAAAAAAAAGTATTTTTTATTGGATGACTATAAACACACTGACATCCTCCTCTGCTGCTTCCATTCATCACACAAAGAATTATCAAACTAACAAATATTACATTTCTTCCGTTCTAATCTTCTCAGACTTCGGGGCGTTCATTTCTTATTAACAAGAGGGAGCGATCAGTGAACCCCTCAAAATAATAAGCAGATTAAAGCTGAGGTGTTTATCTCATCGTGACCACAAAAAAACAGACTCGGCGACTGCTGGTTCATTTTGGCTTAAACCGATGGAACCTGCGGCGAGAACGCAAATCCTGCTGCCTCGTTTACGTTTCACGGCCCGGTGGAATTATTTTATCCAGGAATTTAATTGTGCAGCCATTAGATGACAATTGGGGTTATTGTTGTGAGGGATTATCCACAGTGTGAAGAAAAACGGGGGGGAAAACAGAAGGAAACAGTTGTGTGATTTAAAAAGAAAGGATGATATGTAACCAGGAGCTGACGGGATAGATCCCTGAAGATGATATGTTTACAACAACAGGATATGTCACAAAATACAGTAAATCCCTAATTAGACAGAGTAAACACTGCTGATTGGATAGCCTAATTACTGCACTGAAACATAAAAGATTATGTGGATTAGCTGGTAATGCTGAGCGGCCTCCTGCAACCAGGATGCTTAAACTGGGATTGTGTTTGTCTTTTAACTAAAAGGAAATCAACACGCCATGCTTTCATTGTTGTGTTAAAGATAACAGGAGGATTGTGTATGATTTGCAATCTAATTAAGACTGATCCAAAGACACAAACATGTTAATTAAAGCGTATGTTCACAGTTCACGGTAATCCAAGTGTCAAAGCTGATGACGGAGGCGTTTGAAGCAAATTAGCGTCGACTTTCCCTCCATTATTTTCTCCCGCTTCTCTCGGTCTCTCAATGTTGTCGTCAAAGGAGAAACTTTTCCCTTTGATTCCTGTCAAAGTTATCAGTTTGATGCTCTTTTACTGTCCCGCAAACAAACTCACATTAGCACAAAACCCCCCGGAGTTTCCTTTTGTCCAATTTCCAGTGAAGTTGTCAATTTGGAACAAACGCTGAGAGGCAGCGTCTGTCTTCCCCGTCCTCGCTCTTCCTCCCTCGTTCCCACAATATGTCTACCAGTCATCATATGAGAGTGAAGCTCAGGCTGTTTGAGACTGAAGAAGCTCCTCACACACACACACACACACGCACACACAAAGACATGCTCCCACCCTCCACTGCTCTTCATATCGATTATAAGACAGCAACACGGATAGCTTTTTGTTCCCGAGCACCTCTCCTTTGTTTTCATTTAGCGCTCCGTTAGCGTGCGCCGGGAGATTGATAATTGCGGGGTTCATGCTAGGGCAGGACGGGGGCCCAACGCCGAGGGTGATTAATATTCCTGGGTAACGCTTTGGCTCTCTGGAGGCCTCATCCGAGCTGGAGATACCTGTATCTTTTATTAATGATTCACTTAGTTCTGCTTTATTAGGCCACAACCGGTAAGCAGCGCATGCTCTCAGTTTGTTGCAAGGCAGAGAGTACAGGAGAGTCAAGTGTTTCGGAGTCAAAGAAAAGCTAAGTTGCTCAAAGTTCATCCATCATTTAAAATAAATAAATAAATAAATCTGTGTACAAGGTCTTTTCTGGCGTGATCATCTCTTTTCTTATTATAATGTACTACAGTATATGCAACCAAAGCTCCACTCTTAAGAGAAGCTTTTTTTAAAGAAGACAGCAATGAGGCACAGTTGGACTTGTACAGCGGCTCCCTCTAAGTGAAGAATAGGGAGATCTTGAAGCGCCATGCTGGCTAATAGTGATAAAATACAACAGAGTGAAGCCTTGTTAAGCCTGAAAAGCTGCAGTTCACTTTACAGCTGATACAAACCAGGGTCATACATATTGACTTCCACTCCCTCAGCCCCACGCTGACTGTCCCTCAGGCTACTACCTTATTAAAAAAGGAGAGCAGAAGCAGTTTCTGAGGAAGAGCTTTTTTTTTTTTGGAAATGGTACCTTCCAACTTTGAACCAGTCTCCCTGTAGGATGATTGATCTTGCAGCTAGCTGACACCTGTAGCAGGTGTAAGAGGCAACTCAGCTTTATACTCCACTAGGCAAGGCAAGGTAATCAATTTTACTTTACAGGGAGGTTAGCAGCAACTCCTTCAGCAGCAAACACAAATCAATACGTACATGTATAGAAATGTAGAATAAATCATAAAGCAACATTATTTTCTGCATGAATTACCAACATGATTTAATATTATGTATTTCTTCATTATCCATTTAGTCATATATGTACATTTCATATATTTCATCATTTATTTTATTAGGATCCTCATTAGCTATTACAAATAGTAACAGCTACTCTTCCTGGGGTCCACATAGATCATATACATCAATATACACACAGACTCATACAAAAAAAAAAACACATGATGAGGTTAGCGAGGAATACAAAAGAATGAAAGCAAGAACAAGAAAGAATAAAAAGAAAGAATAAATGCAATTTACAATTTAAAATGTTATTTGTTCATTTCAGGATTGTTTTATATGCTCATTAATTAGTAATATTTGTCCTCATGTTCTGTACATGTGTTCTTAAAAAAATAATGAACCCTAAATTGCTCTTCATGTAAAGAATGTGTATGGGAGAAAGACATGTAAAATCACTTTGGCAAATGTGTCCGGCTTAGTAAATATAATGCAGAGCTTCATCTGAGAAAGTAAGTTAATATGACTAGAGCTACAATGATTAGTCAGTCAGTCGACAACTGTTTTGATAATTAATAGATTATTTCAAGCAAAAAATGTCAAGAATTCAGCTGTGACAGGTTCTCAAATGTGAAGTTTTGCTGCTTCTTGACCTTACATTATAGTAAATGGACCTTTGCATTTTGGACTTTTTGGTCAGTAAAAATGAGACATTTGAAGATGTCACTTTGTCATCTGGGAAACTGGGAGGGACATTTTTCTCTGACAGTTATCTGATGCTTTTATTGACCAAAGAAACATGTGACCAAGCAAAGTGTAGTGATATGAAATGACCACTTACAGTAAGTGCAGATGGAAAATGAAACTCTATATACTACTAATTTTCCAATTATATTTGTACATGAGCATTTTCTCCATGTTGTATTATGTAGAATATTATAAATAGTATTTTAAACATCACTGTGGCAAAAAAACTCTTCTACTCTCCTTTCATTAAATATATGATATGCATAGCTGAAGGATCTACAGACACGCTGTTCCTTAGCTTGTAAATCATTCATCCAGTTGTTATCATGCCTGGCACTTGCTACTAAATCAAAGCAGGTTGACCTACATGCAGAAAGCGACAGGAACTGAAGAAAATAACTAGATATTGCCAGAATCTAGTTACAGGCAGATGAAGTTAAAAAAAAAAAAAAACAGAAACACGAGAAGTTTAAAAACAACAGCTGCAAACACCGGGATACATTGATCACGATCTGACGAAGAACACAAAAGTGTAAATACACAAGGAACTAATCACAGCACGAGACACAGCTGGAGTGGAGCAGGCACTGGAAAAGCAAACAGTGGTTAACAATGAAGACAACGAGGGTGTGACAGGCAACAAGCAGGGCGACGCTAACGAGACTAAACACTGAACAGGTGTGCAGGGGAGGTGTGGAGGCGAAGGCAGAGCAGATACAGGAAGAAAAGAAAAAAAAACAACCCAGAAAACAGAATCCTCTTAGACCTTTCCAAGAATAAACATTAATATATAATCTAAATACATAGCTACACTATAACCTGCAAACTCTCTTATTTATAATGTATTGATGATGCAGTAAAAATGTGGCCCACAAGCTACAAAAAGCAAATGTTGTGTCCCAAATCTCTCCCTTATTCACTCATTCAGTATTCCCTATATATCCTACCAGGGTATGCCACAATTTATAACTAGGTCCAAGTCCAGGGCCAAATGGGGTCAATATGATTATTATTAATGAGCAACAGACTTAAATTGACCATGTTTTCTCAGATGTATTATGACAAATTATTCATACAGAAATATGAACTTAGCTTCTCTCAGGACATCTTGTAGAATTCAGAACAAATGTATAAAAAGCTTATAGATTAAACGAATGAGAGATCAAATTTAAAATGAAGTGGCATCCATTTTTTATGCCTTCCTCTCTATCAGCAGTTTTTCACTGAGTAATTTTATTGCAGGCAATCAAAATATAATAATAATTATTTTCTTCAATGACAATCTAAATAATATTTATTATATAGGACAGTGGTATTCAATTAAAATTCACGGAGATCCAATTTGTGAACATTTTATATAAACTTTATTTATCTTAATATTGATTTGAATCCCACAACTTGTGGGATTCAAATCAATATTAAGATAAATAAAAAAAGAATATAAATAAATGTTCTTTTCTTATATTAAATAAAGATGGCATTTTAAAATAAAGTGCATTCCAGAAAGCTTTTGATTGTGCTTCTTAAATAAAATTGAATCCCTTTTTCACTTTTAAACGTAACTTTAACTTAAACCATAAACTTAACTTCACATCTAATAACTTTATAACAACAACATCTCAACAGTGAGTAGCAAATCAAGATTTCAGACACTAACCGACCCCACGGTCACATTTAACCACTGGTGTGAAAGCAAACTTCCCTTTCCTGTACCCCAAATGTTTTTCTCCAAGGATGGCAAAGTCATGACCTGCCCTACTCTGCCTCTGATTGGCTAGTACTGGTTGCCTTAGTTGGTTGGGTTCAGTTAGGTTTAGGCGTGAGGAGTGAGATTGGTTAGGGTAAGGGTAAGATTATCAGCCAATCAGAGGCAGAGTAGGGCGGGTCATGACATCGCCATACTGGGAAAAAAATAATATTGGGTCCTCTACAAGAGCCTTCTCACACTCAGTCCAGTATAACTAACATTAAAAAAAAGTGTGAGGATCACTGGAGGGCTGGTGGAGTCACAGTGCTAACAAACCAACTGAGTGAATGAGTGTGAATGATGTATTTAATACATCACCTGTCTTTAATTAAATCTCTGTGGAACACTCTTTTGTTTTGTTTGACCAAAACTGGTTAATTGGTATTACTCATTGAAATAAATGGTGCAGTCCAGCAGTAGGCCTACTTATGTACTGGTTGCAATGAGAAATGGCAACAAGGAAGCTGCACCTGTGAATCACAGCAGTACAAACAAGTTTTTTTTAAGCACAGCTGAGATACAAAGAATGCAGAACTTAAATAACCAATGTGTAACAAAGAGAAATGAGATATTCTTATAGTATGTGTTGCTAAATATACTTTTTTTTTTTTCCTGTTCTCGGTGGACAGAGCCGTCAACATGCATGATGTCAGAGTGGATCAGCTGGTCAGCCTGCAGTGTGTCCTGTGGGATGGGGATGAGGTCCAGAGAGCGTTATGTAAAGCAGTATCCTGAGGACGGCTCGCTGTGTCAGCTCCAGACTGAGGAGACAGAGAAGTGTGTCGTCAACGACGAATGCTGTGAGTCCCTTTTAATGTTGTTAAGATGTGTGTGCGTGCAGGTGTGTGAGGGTTTTTGTAAGGAGTGTAACATTTAAAAAACTTCAACCAATCAAAGCAACATGCAAGAAGCTGCAATTATCTAAATGAACTTTTCTCTATGACGCGGCCAAATCCACTGTGCTTTTAACTTAATTCAGCTGTTACATCGTCTAATGAGTTGAACTTTCAACTGTGAGTGTGGAGCGTATTTTAAGTTTTGTTCTAAAGTGCGTTAATATGTAGCTCCACTTACTACTGAAGCCCACATATAACACACTGCTGGTGGCTGTTTTAAAATGTCAAATTTAAAACCTTTTCATCATGAAGCTTGATCATGAATCATGAATGTTCAAACACAGTAAATCCTATATTTGAGTGATTCATAAACTTAACAAAGCCAAGTGTAGACAGCTAGACCTGAGCTGCTTTTTAAACTCCATGCTCCACAGTCTACTTTAGATTTCAGTCTGAAGCGAGGAACAGCCAACAAACACACGCATTACTGCAGGGGTCAGTTATTAAAAATAATAATAGCCTTTATTTATAGAGCACCTTTCATACAAGGGATGTAGCTCAAAGTTCTTCACAGAGAAAAATGAAAAATACAATACAGTAATAAAACAGCAACTAAAAAAAATAGAAAAAATAAAATTAGACATCTAGTAAAATAAGTTAAAATGACACTAATTAAAAGCCAGATTAAATAAATATGTTTTCAGCTGTCGGATAAAAATGTTCACAGAGCCCACATTTCGTATAGCTTTAGGTAGAGAATTCCATTATTTTGGGGAATAATTAAAGAAAGCTGCACTTTGAGGTTCAACCATGGGCCTCTCTTGTCATGACGGGGCTGTTAACCAGTACAGTGGAGAGGCAGGCCTTATATGTTTGTTTATTTCTTTTAATTCATTTAAGAATTAAATATATTTATAATACTGTTAAGGGGGGAAATGATGTTTGTGAAGAACAAGTTATGGTCACACAGGCTAAAGCATAATTCATGGTTGGCTTATTAGACTTCATTTCAGCATAATTTAATGTTTAAATAGCATAGCATAACCATAGTTTTGATGTCTGTCCTTGTTTCAGGACAATATTAGATGTAACAAGGTTATATTACAATAATTAGGATTTAAAGGAACCGTGGGTTAATTTTTGTTATCTACAAAAGATGTGTGAACAATTATGTATGTTTTGATGTGAACTATGAAAGTCAAACTTTCATCAGGGAGCCAAATATTTTTGCTGCAGGCTGGATTTGACCCACAGACCACTATTTGCCTCGCACTGCATTTATGCATGCCCATTATTATAAGTAATGGGAAGCTGAAGCTAAAGCTAAAATATGAGACTTAATTTGTTAGACTCACTGTCATTGAGTCATTTGGGTAAAACTGATAAAGACAGATAATAGTGATGATTAACTTATTCCCTCACAATTCAACAACCTTGAAACTTGATGTGAATAACACTGATATTGTCTTTTCCTGTGTAATTTTATCTTTGCCTCAAAGCTCCCAGCAGCTGTGTGGTGACTGAGTGGGCTGAGTGGGATCCCTGCAGCGTCACCTGCGGGTTGGGCATGAGGAGACGTGAGCGCATGGTGAAGATGCCTCCTATAGACGGATCGATGTGTAAGACGGAGGTGGAGGAAGTGGAGAAATGCATGATGCCAGAGTGCCGTGAGTTCACAATTACTTACTTATAACAGTTTTGATCATATTGTGAGTGTAATACATGAGCTGATATGATATGATGCTTGTTTTTTTTTTTTGCTCACAGATACCATCCCTTGCATGCTGTCTCCCTGGTCGGACTGGACTGAGTGTAGCGTGACGTGCGGACGGGGCATTCGAACGCGTCAGAGGATGTTGAAGTCTGATCCCGCACAGTGCACAGAGGAGCTGGAGCAGACAGAGAAGTGCATGCTGCCCGAGTGTCGTAAGTGACCGAAGTTCCTTTACATAAATAGGAAGGTAAAAACCAAAAGCGGTGACTCATTTTTGTAAATTCCCTTCACATGAGTGCAGACTGTGGGGTTAGGGTTGACTGACGGCTTCCTCACTGTTCTGTAAGCTTTGTTGCACCTGTCACACATAGGAAAAATGTCACTTTTATTATACTTATAAGTACAGCATATGTGGTCTGCACACAATGTGTAACTCCCCCTGAGCAGAGGCCTAATCAGCAGCTTTTGAATTGCTTAAAACCCATGTGTGGGTGAACAAGACCTTTATGATTACCACAAGCCTCCTGGTGTGCACTGATTTCACCATATTATCTAAACCACGTTATGGGAGTGAAATTAAAGAATAACAGTAGACTTTGTTATAAATATCAATTTCATTTTTGTGGTTCAACTTTTGAATTACTTTACTTATCAAATTTACACGCAGGTAGTTTCCAATGGACTATAGAAATGTACATTTGTGGTGCATTCACCGTAGTGTTAACACCAATAACCTGCCAGACTATCTGCTTGCTCATGTTGCTCTCCCTAATAGACTCTGCTCTACATCCTCAGCACATGTACAATCACATTATTTATTTAAACTACATAAAGGAATTATGTTATAATGGGTTAATGTTCCCCAAGCCTGCTGTACTTCAGTTGACCAGATTGATTGGACACAATTAGTCAGTGAAGAACGAAGAAGTATTCTGTTCCTTTACAGAAGTAAAAGTAGCAATACCACAGTGATAAAATGTGCCATTATAAATAAAAGTACTGCAATTTAACATTTTATTTACTGTAAGTAAAAGTAGGTCAGAAAATATACAGGAAGTATCATAACTAAATGTGCTTATTATGCTACTAATAGGTGTTATATTATTATAAACTATATTAATATAAGTAAATGTACTTAGTTACATTCCACCACTGCCTATAGTGCATTTTAACATTTATTTAACATGCACCCAACAGGTCACAACATTTTCCTCTGTACCTATATTTGTTCTAAGCCTTTTATTCTCAATTTTTTTATTGTCTGCCTCTCCTTTATTCCTCTTTTTCTGTCATTTCCCCCTTTTTCCCCCCCCTCT
Source organism: Scomber scombrus (assembly GCF_963691925.1). NCBI lineage: Eukaryota > Metazoa > Chordata > Actinopteri > Scombriformes > Scombridae > Scomber > Scomber scombrus. Next base: position 27,696,027 of record NC_084975.1, on the reverse strand, counting down.
GTCCATTCTTTTTCTTCTTTCTCTTCCTCCATCCAGCCATCGACTGCATGATGTCCGAGTGGTCGGAGTGGTCAGAGTGCAACAAGTCCTGCGGTAAAGGACACACCATCCGGACCCGCATGGTCAAACTGGAGCCTCAGTTTGGGGGCAGCGCTTGTCCCGAGACCATCCAGAGGAAGAAATGCAAGGTTAGGAAGTGCCGGACAAAAACGAAGGAGGAGAGAGGAGGGGGAGGAGGAGGAGGAGGAGGTGGTGGAGGCAAGAGGAGAAGAAGGGGCAAACAGGGAAAAGATGCAGCCGTGGAAGAACAGGCAGGTTGGTGGTGATTATTTGTTTTATACTTTTGGTAACTAATTAAAGCAGCTACACGAGACTGCAGGTGAGATGTCTTTGCATTTGTTGCGACAGGTTGCAGGATGCAGCCGTGGACCAACTGGACGGACTGTACCAAACCATGCGGAGGGGGGATCCAGGAGCGTTACATGTTGGTGAAGAAAAGAGCTAAGGGCGCAATGACGGCCAGCTGTAAGGACCGGAAGGAGATCCGTGCCTGTAACGTTCATCCCTGCTAGGGGGCACTACTGAGCTACAGAGGAAGGGAGCAGTGTGTAATCTGGGTTTATTTGATAAGAGATGAGGAGAAGGGGGGGGGGGGTTCACTTTTTTGTGTAGAGGGAAGGTGAGGGATTGATGGCAAGATAGTTTGTCATGGAGAAAAAAGGAGCTGAATCAAGTTGAGTCGAGAAGGAAGAAGGAAGACTTAAGAGGAGGAAGAGAGGAGAAGATGATGTGTTTTGTTAGTCAAGCCATTGTAGACATTTTACTTTAGACCACTATGGAAGTATTAGAGAGTGATGTCTGTGTCCTGCAAAAAAAAAGTCCCTTTTAAGAATTTTGAGACAAAATAGTGCAGTAGCTTTCCCATCGACATATCATTTCCTTGCAAGTATTTTAAATTTTGAAAAGGAATCCGTTATTGAACAGGAATTTTCACTGAAATCTGCTTCTGAAAAATACCGGCAGCAGCCCCGAATTTTAGGCATGTCAACAAAGACACCCTTTTACAAACATCCTTAATGCTATCATGCAACTGTCTTAGCTGTAGTCTGACCCTGAAATGACATAACTGTGGTCATATAGAAGTTACTTCCAACTATTTTTCATGCTAGAATGTCCAAGTATTTTCAGAATAAGAGTTAAATAGCAAGGAGTAGTTTGACATTTTGGGATGAATGTCCCGTCTTTACGCTAAATATGAAGCTACAGCTAGCAGCCAGTTAACGTAGCTTAACATAAAGAGTGAAAACAGGTAAACAGCTAACCAAGTTTTTTTTTTAAAAGGTAACAAATTCACCTACCAGCATCTCTGCAGCTCACTAATTACATCGTTGTTGGTTTTTTTTTTTTTTTTATCTCTACAAAGGCCGACTGATAGCTGCTTCTTGCTAAGCTGTGCTAACCGCCTGTTAGCTCTAGCTTCAATTTTATGTATGCATAAAATATGCATGTTTTCTAAACTTTAACAGGGTGTGTTTGAAAAACAGAAGATTCAGTTTGTTAGCATTTGCAGGTTTTTTTCCACTTTAAATAGGCCTATATTACAACATTAGTGTGTGTTGCTAAGTGATATATTTCCCAGGAAATCATAATTTTAAAATCACAAGAAAACCCTCAACTTTTGAATTGTACTGTAAGTTGGCAACAGTTACTCACTTTAGTAAAACATTCATAAACAGGCTAAACTGAAAAGATGTTTGACTTTTTTTTTTGCAAGACATAGATGTTAACACAGGAAGTCTGTCAAGACTCGTGGATGTACTGTATATCTACTATCTAACCAACACTTATAAATGACACTGCTACTACTACTACTAAAAACCACTTTCCATAATAAACAGATACATTTAAATGGAGATGTTTTATACTGTTAAAATTAGTCTTTATATACTGTACTGCTGTTTCTCTGTCGTTTCAGCTGATGTAGCATTAAACCTGCGATAGCTCTCACTCTGTCAGAAGACTTTATTTTAGCATGTGCAAAGATGATTATTTTTGATTGGACATTATGCTTTATCAGCTGTATTTGTCTTAAAAACAGATAGCTAAATGACTATATCTGCCTTTGTTGGCTCCTTAAAAACACAGACAGATGGAGCCTTACAAGTGTCATGTCTTACACATGTGCTGTGCTGCATTGATGCAGTGTTGTGGGTGCAAAAGAGATGGTTCCTACAGTATTACAAACTGCAGGACAGCTCAACATACAGTAGACTGTTACCGGGGCCTTGGTTACAACACACTTTATTCCTATATTTGTTTCTTTTTTTATTATTGTGCTTTCCATTTTTGTTTTTTGGATTATTGCGTAGCGGATTATGTTGCTGTTTTCTTTTGTCACCGCCAAAGTACTGTTTTTGTCTTCTCTGACTTTCTTGCCCTCACTTTTTTTTTTTTTTCTGGCCTCTTTCTTTGCCGCTGTATTACATGACTGTTTTGTAAGAAACCACCTTTACAATAAAAAAAAAAAGTAAATGTTAAAATCACGACATCTCTGAAGTGGTTTTGTTCTGTTCAGATACTGTCTGTTGACTTTTTATATAAATTGTCTTTGAAGAATTTCATGTAAAAAATCTCTTATAAATGAAAAGAAAATAATTTCTTGTAAACATGATTTTGAACTGAGGACACTGCAGAATACACGTCTTTATATGATGATATATATCTTAATACATTTCTGAAATATCTACTACATTTTTGTAATAAGAAAGCTTGTCATAGGCATCTCTGTATTTTCCCACCTCAATATGTTTTCTACATATTGGGTTGTAATGAGATCAGAAAAAAAGAAAAACTTTTTGAAAAAAATTTTGATGAATTTGCAATCATTAAAAAACCCTTTTAATAGAAACTCTTAAATTGAACCAGGCTTGTGTACAGATAGATGGGGCTCAAGCATCTGCCCTTTTGGCCTGTGACTAGATAAGTGGTTGATGGATAGCTCGTTAACCAATAGTGAGAAACTTGTACGGCAGGGGTGTCCAAACTATTCCACAATGGGCCATGTGGCTGCAGGTTTTCATTCCAACCAATCAGGAACACACCAGGCTTGAATCATTTAATCAATTGATCTCAGTCTTCAGACAGTTGATTAGTTGAATCATGTGCTCTTGACTGGTTGGAACAAAAACCTGCAGCCACATGGCCCTTTGTGGAACAGTTTGGACATGCCTGTTGTAAGGAGACCAGGATGTCTTGTACAGGAACCTTTATTGAAACTCAATTGATGAGATCAGAGTTATAGTACAGTATGGCCATCTGTGTGACCTCAAATGAGGATGTAAAGCCAATGTCAATAAAATAGAGTAATCATTTAACCACAACAGGTAAGGACTCAAATGCAGCTAATTGTGTTTTAGCATAACTGTGCATTGACATGTAATTTTTTTGTTGTCATAAAAGATCCTATACCCCTTATTGGATGATTGGTTGAAAACAGTTTCCTCTGGCCACTATAGTGTATTTACAATTTCCCTCCACTAGATGGAGACAAAAGAATGTAAAATAATGTATTTCATGAGGAAATCATGGTCATGATGATACCAGGAGTATAAGAAATAGCTTGAAATAGAGCTCGACCTTGTCTATAGATGTACTGATAGAGAATGTAATACCAACACGTTTATTATTCATTTATCTTGAACTGACATTACTTTTTAAATACTGTTTTCACTAACATTTCACACACATTACAATAAATCGGTTAAAACCACAATACAAGTTGAATCATATATATCGACATATCTTTTTTAAAAAGGTGCATTCCATGTATGTATTCTTGCACTTCCATCAAGTTTTTGGGCTTGTGAGTGACAGATTAAAAAAAGAATATAAAAGTCAGTACAGCAGGGGTGGAGTGTCTGAAATATAAAGAATACGAATAGTAGCTATCCACTTGATATGACTAAATCAGACTGCTGAAGCCTCATATAAGCTTTAGATCAACCTTTAAATGACTGTGTGGACACACTGTGGATTTTGTCCCCCATCACCTACACTGAAAGCACATTTGAAGGAGATCTTTTAATAGGCCTAGGAAGTATGAACAGGAAGAATGATTACAGTGAGTAAAAAACTTATTTTTTCATGTTCATATGGAGACTTCACTGTTGTTTTAAGACAGACTTGAAAAACTGTGAACCTGTCCTTTAAGTCTAATTTAGCATTTTGTGCACATTACGTAGAAGTTACATCTAATAAACCTGTTGAATCTGAGGTTTTTGATGTTGAACCTTTTCCACTCAGCAATCTGTTGAAGAGAATGGTGGCATACAGTGACACTATAAATGTAATTAAGTCAGCCCACATATCACGAATAAAGGATAATAAATGCTAAATGAAGTACAACAGCTTTTATATCTACTAATGATCAATTTTCCCACAGCCACAACCATTCTCTCCCATTGATTTTGCCCCTCTCCACCTGTCCACTGACATGCTTGCTTGATTCCCACACCCACCTGCTCAGCTGTTGCCACTCTTCAATTATCTTCACTTGCTGCTCATTATCGCATCAGCCCCAAAGACATCTATTCCCTTGTTTGACAGTTTGTCAGTGTTGCTTAGTTACCCATTTCTGCTACCCTAAACCTCTTTCACTATTCCGTATTCCTCCATCTAATTATCTGCTACCTATGTTTTTGACTTCTGTTTGTGACCTGTCCATGTATCTTGGCTTTTTGAGCTGGTTCGCTGGTCTAGAAAACCCTTTTTTATCAACCTGTCCTGCCCTTGTGTCTGCTGTTGGTCCTCCTCTTGTTTGCTCAGTACACACATGTGACAGAAAGTGTTTGTGGAAACAAAACATAAATGCAGCTTCTTCCACTTCTTCACTTCCTGTATACATTTTAAAACCTGGAACATTTAGCAGATAAAGAGCCAGATATTTCCCTCAGTTAGTGAGAGCAAACCAAAGTGAATATAGGACTCACTTTCATCAAAATGACTCAAAACCAATTCTAATGTTGCTCTCTGTCTGCTCTCTGTCTATATTGTGATAATTGTGTGAGGTAATGTTCCACTGTTGTGTTTACAGTTGACCCTAAGTTGCCCAAAAAAAACCCTTTTAATAGAAACTCTTAAATTGAACCAGGTTTGTGTACAGATAGGTGGGGCTCAAGCACCTGCCCTTTTGGCCTGTGACTAGATAAGGGGTTGATGGATAGCTGGTTAACCAATAGTGAGAAACTTGTACGGCAGGGGTGTCCAAACTATTCCACCGGTCAAGAGCACATGATTCAACTAATCAACTGTCTGAAGACTGAGATCAATTGATTAAATGATTCAAGCCTGGTGTGTTCCTGATTGGTTGGAATGAAAACCTGCAGCCACATGGCCCTTTGTGGAACAGTTTGGACATGCCTGTTGTAAGGAGACCAGGATGTCTTGTACAGGAACATTTATTGAAACTCAATTTATGAGATCAGAGTTATAGTACAAGTGAAAACACTGTGCAATACCACTCAATTCTACAGTCTACCTCCAGAGAAGAGTATTTAAACCCCTCACCAAATCCTCACCCTTACTACCTCCAAATAAGGTTATTCTATCACACATCTATGCATTGGTTATCAAATGATAAACAAGACACTATGGTGACTAATGTTAACTGGAATCACGTAGACTGTATATAGGTCATTTGAAATCAATTCTAAGAGGAGACCAGCCTGACCATCTTCACAAAGCACAGCCATCATCTCCCCCCTACCTCGGTTACCATAGGAGACAGCCAGCCTTATCAAGACAGCTTCTTCCCCCAGCCAACGTCAGTGGACAGAGAGATGAACTGCTCTGAAAGAGACAGGTCATGACCTACTGCTCCCAGGATAGAAAACGACCAAAGAATGACCCCCACAGATCAAACTTAATTACTTTAAAATCAATAAAGGAACAAATTCAGAATTGAACTCCCACACACAAAAATCTATCAACAACACTTAACAAGACAATAAGTGAACCACCATCAGTAATAAACAAAACAAAAATCCATATTCAATAATGTAATACATTAAGTTCAAACAAATGCCAATGTGAGCTTCACATACTTCTCTATAATGACTAATAAGTAATCATGCAGCATCACTATAATCAATCATTATTTTACCGTTTTTTTCCTCTATTTCTTCAATCCTCAATTAAGAGCATGTTGTGATATCTGATGGCTGCATTTGTGTTCTGGTGCAAGACAGCACAAGCCCCTGTGTTACGGAGCTTTGTTCCTGCCCTTATTCAAGATCGTGTATATCAATTTGAGAGCATGATTTATTGATTTCATATTCAGATTTTGTAAAATTGTCCCTGAAAAACCTTCCCTCGTATTCAAAGATAGCCTCTGCTTTTGATTAGATTTGTTCTGTTTCTGCTCAGGCTGTGTGCTTGCACTCAGATATATTGTTGCTTGCACAGATTTCTTGCTTTAGCTTTTCTCTTTACACTCAGGCTGCTTCTGTGCGCCTGTGAAAGTTCTGATCTTGGATTTTTTGTGCAAAATTCCCCAACCAATAGAAAAAGCTAGGTGTAGTGTTGACCAATGAAATGATCCCTCTTTGCGGGCATGTTTGCTTTGCTTCTTAGAGCATCCCGTATAGGTGGGTACTCTTTAATCGGGTTCATCCACTCACTCCCTGCAGGTCTTTATTAAATGTACTTCTCTTGCTTTTTTTATTACTTTTCGAATAAAAGGACAGTTAACTTATACATGAGCACCTGTACTTTTTTACTATAACACCTGCATACAGTATAACAATAAAACCACTATTAAAACATCTCAATATAGCTGCAAGCCTAACTTAGGCAGTAGCTTACTATAACAATAAACTAGTCTGGTGTAAAATAGCATTGTCATTGAAAATGAGTGGTAGGCTAGTTAATTCCTTTTTCAGGCAAGTGAAACAAATAAATATGCATAAATCTATGCATTCATATGTGGATATCTCTTTTCCTCTCCTCCTTACTCCTTATCTCTTGTTTCTTTCCCTCTTCTCTCCTCTGGCAGCTCTTCTGTTAACAGCAGTATACAGGCTCCAAGGGCTTTTAGCGAAGACAGGATTGAAGATGCCACTGAAGCAATTAGCTGCAGGCTATATTAAAGCAATCTTTAAGGTAGACTCCCTCTTCCTTCTCTTTCCATCCCACATCTGTTTGCAGTTTCCTGTCTGTTCCAGCTGAAGCAGGATAATGAAGAACAACGGCTTTAATTGTAAAAAAATTTCCACTCTGAGAAAGAGTCTGAATCTATTGGTGAAGAGGACTCAACGGTCAGTGTAGAAATGTAGAATTAGATCTAGTTCAGATCAGGATTTGTTCTGATGAGTTGCAATTTGACAGTTTGACTGATTCCCTGTTGATTGTAAAATTGATCAAATTTGGTCCAAATGGTTCCTGTGCTCACTGTGCACGTGTTTGCACAAGCATGTGGGTGTCTAATGTCAATTTATGTCTTCAATTATCAGTGCACTTTTTTCCAGTGCCATTAATTAAATCAGTACATGAAAGCACTGAAATTCACATTCACTTTCAATTCTCGTTAGCTTAGTGAAACATCAGCCTGTTTTTTCTAAGTTTTGTACAAAGCCAACAATCTCAACCACCAATATTCACAAAAAAATGTAATGGAAATCTAGTCATTCATGTTTTAGATACCTTATTGAGTAGCGTATTGGTTAAGGGGAAGCTTCAGCCTCATTGTGGTGCTAGATTAAACCTCAGGAGATCACCCAAAACAGGAATTATCCTATGGGGAAGCGTACAACATCTGTTATCCAATATCTGTTTGTTCCAGGCTGGTATACACGATTCTGATGCTCCATTTTTAAAAGGCTTATAATGAGTTAAGTATTACATAACACGTCGTGGTAAAAAAAGGAGATGCATTGTACTGCTCTCCCTCTCTTGTCTTTTTCCTCCTGTGGATGTGTACTTCCTCCAATTCTGTCCTCTATTACCATCCCTCCTTCACATTACTTTTGTTCTGGGGCCTCTGTATACTAAATTGCTTTACTGGGACTTTTCCAGGGAATACAAAATGACCCTTGGGATCAGCACCACTCCTTAAAAGCGAGGGGGGTTATAAGATAGCTAAAGAGTAGGAGGAGATGGATAGATGGTAAGACAGAGTCCAAAAACTGCAGCCAGAGATCTGTATACAACTACTTTAACGAATTAAATGAGACAGATTTAAAGGGAAATTCTAATATATATTCTTTATATATATATTTATAAATCTTATTTTCTTTCTAACACGTCATCCAAATTAAACCCTAAACAAATTAAATGCTGCATGTTATTGTGTAGCATGCACTACAGAACAACCATAGCAGGGTTTCCTGATCAGTTTTCTGATCTTGTACTTATAGTTAAATCTGCCCTCCAGACAATTTTTTTAAGGTGGAAATAAATAAATAAAAATTAAATGACGTCAACTCCCTCTCTCTCATTAAAAAAATTCAGAATCTGTCAAAATTGAAGGGAAGTTGTGAGTGCAAAGTTACGTGATGTGAATGGTTGTAATTATGTGAATAAGACCTAGGTTGGAATTTTCCTTTTAAAATCTGCTTATTAAAGAATTTTCTGTGAAAGCTCAAGCGAGATGCCCCCCCGCCCCTTCCCTGAAAATGTAGCTTTAACTTCATCACACTGAGACCTTTGACAAGCTTTGTACATTAGTCTGTACAAGGTGTAAATCTTTTCAGTTCCTATTCTACGCCTACAGTCAGCATTCACCTTAACTTTATTCATCCATCTAAACGCCATGTTCTCCATTTTAATGGTATAACTGCTAAGACCATGGATCGATATGCTATGGTAATACATAAATTGGGCCCGCATGCACTCTGCAGAGCTATGTGATGTCAGCTGTGCCAGGAATATACCATAAGCAGCCTATTATCTCTCCTGTCGTCTTCCCATAGACCATGCAACTTGTGTCCTCCCATGTCAAAATCAACCCGGTCTAGTTTGATTGTTTATAAAGCATAAGGTATACATTATCACCCAATTCTGTGGTAGATCTTTACAGCCAACTTAATTCCAACTTTTTACACATATTTTTTGAAAATGATGGTCAATAGTCCTCATTTAAATTATACCTAATTTTTGAGTTAACGCCTGTTGGCTTCTGGGGTCAAAATTGACCCTAGGACATCAGAAGGGTTAAATTACATATTTTACATATTGGCCAAATTGCAGATTTATCTATATCAGTGTGGACATTCCAATAATAAGTTTGAGGTTATTCACAATAGAAAGTGCTTCTGTTACATATATTGTCCACCAGAGAGAACTGACGGTTCTGGCTCAGTACGGCACTCCAATTCACGTCTTCAAGTCAACTCTCAAATATCTCTATCATTCAGGCTATGGATATATTATTTTGTTAAAACAATATATATTACAGATAATGTTTTTTGTATTATTTGTGAATGTTATTCAGCGTTACAAGTGTGGCAGGAACCTTCTGGTTTTCTCTTTACTACTGGAAGTAAATATCAATGTGGCGTTAGTTAGGAGTTCGTTTTGACCAAAATACCAATACCTCATCTTGTGCTGCCTCCTTTTCATGAAAGTCCGCCACACTGCACGTAACAGTTCCAAAGGGACAGGAGTAGTTGAATAGATGAATGAAAAGTACTGTACTACAGCAACGAAACAGCACTTCAAAGTGTTACTCCTGCCCTTCTTTAATTGTGTCCCATGTCAGTGTGCCTGTTTCCCTGTTTTGCTTGTAAAGATAAGGAGAAACTTGTGAGGTCCCCATGGAAAAACTGGTACATTGCAACATCTCTAGTAAGATGATACAGCAAAGAAGAAAATAGGCCATAAACTTAAAAATACCATGTAAACGTGTGAGGTTGAGCAAGCTGATTCAACACTGTATTTGATACAACAGCAGAACAACTTGTGTATCTGTTTATAGTGCAGCCAAACATACGCACTATAACGAGTCTCCTTGTTTTCCTCTCTGCGATATTTAAAACTGACCTGGTGACAAAATGCTGAAAAAATGTCTGCTGTCTTGTTTTGTGAATGCATTTTTCATGAGCGATCGCTAGGCCTGTTACTATAACTACTTTTGTTGCATGATATATTGTCACAGAAATAATCACTATAAAAGATGTAATTGTCATTTCAATATCATTGTATACCTCTCATATGATAATATAGCATAATAATGCAAAGTATACAGATATAATATACAGACATGATGATGTCGATAATTACATTATTGCACAATAAGTTTTAATGTATTTATTGTGACAGGCCTAGAGATCACAGTAAGCGCTAACGGCTATGACAAATAGCCTTTTGCATTTCCTTTGGCTGCTTCATAATACAAGCCAATCTGTATTTCGCCATTTATTTTGACGTGAAGCAGTGGCAGTAGGATATTGTGTTTATATTAGCAGTAACATAATACAGCTCTGACACAGCATTAGGACAGTGAACAGTAAATAGTGTGGCTGTTATCAATGAGATATGTATACACTGATTACATGCAACATTGTTTCCTGTGAATCCCTTGTGTGCATGTGAAGGTGATTCAGTGCAGGAATGGCGGGCACCACAAACAATGAAAACTACTACATAGAGAAGTAATTATTGAATCTAAAATTGAATGGCTATTTCAGAAAAAATGCAGACCATAAATAGCATCAAAAATGGGGTTTGGTTTCATAAAAATCTTAAGGATTCTAAGTTTCAGAGTAATGAGGCAGTATGAGGCCTTTTTGCTTTATCAGATGATAAAGATCTTTATTCTGTAAAAAGCTTCTTTTGGCAAATTTTTAGCTGTTGGAGGTTTGGCGCACAGCCTTCAAGCAAATAGTAACATGTTATAGGATGCAGATTAGATAATATGTAAAACTGAGCCATGATCCCTAGAGAAGACTGTGTTCAAACAGCCAGTCTATATATGCATATTGAGCACACATATGTAAATATGCATCTCCTTGAACCTCTGGTACAGCAAAATATTTCTTGAAGTCTGGGTTTTATTCAGAGGTTCCTTCCCAGCATGCTCTCCGTTGACAGTCAACCAGTCCCAATAGGTTCAGCTTTATCTAGTTACGTTTGTCGGCTGTGTTTGGTGGACAGCTGAAAGCAACTGAGAGCTCAAAGTCTATAGTGGCTCTCTGATTTGCCAGCAAATGTGAAATATTCATGTTCCCATCTGCATAAATCTATTGTCTACATGTTTCATGGCACAATCTAAAAATAAACTTATATGCCTCTGTATTGTCTTACCACAAGGGATTTATTTGTTGTACATCAATCTATAGACTGATGGGCATGTAAATATTTCATCTGTTGAATTAGAGAGTTCCTCTATAACTTGTCACAACAGACTGGAAAGAACTCTGTAAAACAATTTGGAGGATGTGATTCAGTAAAGACAGAGGGGATCCAGTGTGTGCATTCAGTAGCAAGATGAACAATTGAGCAATGACTGTGTATTATGAGATACTGAATAATCAAGTGAGGCTCCAAAAGACACTCTATTGTTGCTTTGTCATTACTATTCACAGTTGTGCACAATGAATACAAAGCATTTTGACCGTTACTGTTGATGAAGTACAGGTACGACGTGAGTCCAGGCAGGTGAAAGGCGTTATCCCTCATTTATCATTAATAAACACAAAGAAAGAGAAGGAGGTGTTGCAGGGAAGTAGTACATTGTAGAATTGTTTGAACACTGTTGAAAAGTAAATGAAAGGCAGGTTCAATCCAGCCTCAATGACTGGAGTTATTCTGCGTTTCTAAAGCCTTTAGATATAGATTTCATATTCTGACAATTCCAAAAACCCTTAAAACCGAGCTGGACCTGACTTATGCTGCTAAATTTGAGACCCGAACCCCACCCGATGCTATATTATCAGCAAGTCCTTAAAAATAAATCACAAAAGACATAGTGTTGTCTTTGCCTTTACAATTGACCCATGTTTTTCTCATCTGACGGCCTTAGCAGAACATCGTTTGTGCCAACCAAAACCATTGCAGAAACCTGTGACTTTTCTAATCTGACATTGCTTTGGTTGAGGTTTGGCTCAATTTAGGCACCAAAACAACCTGGTTAGGGAGAGAGAGTTATTCAGGTTCAAATAATTACTTTGTGAAGGTTAGGGAACTATTGTGGTCATGATATTTGTGTTGGGTAATGAACAGTGGTCTCTTGTGTCTTCTCAACTCATCCATCAACCCCAACCTCCTTCTTTTTGGACTTTGACGCTCCATAGCAACAATGTCTTTGTTAGATTGCTTTTAGTCATTTTCTTTCATTGACGGTTCACCAGACTAATGAAACACATTCTCTTTCCCTCTTTGCACTAGGTGTTGCTACTTGCCTGTATGGATTCAACTGATTGGCACTACCACAGAGAGAGAAATGTACTAATTTGACATTTGTCTTGACAGTAAACCAACAATAGTAGCGGTATTTCACGTTCTTTAATCAAATGAGCAATTTCTCACATATATCTGTACATGTTTGAGTCCAAATCAGATCAGAAAAGTTTTTTGTTTTTTTTAACAACAAACATTGCAAACACAGTGTTCAGAGCAGGCTCCATGTTGGATATGGACATCTGGCATCATAACAGGAAATCACAAAAAGGATAATTTTTCCTCTTTAAACATGTTATCTTGGAAGTCCTGTGATTTGTATTCACCACCAAAGTCTTTAAGAAACCAATTAGCTCTGTACTAGAATAAAAGAAAATTAGAATTTCCGGGGTATTGCACAGTACTTATAATTATTCAAGGTGGTGCTGGAAAAGAGTCCAAAACCGTACTGTTTGGTTTGCTCTCAACCTTTTTCCAGTGAAAAGGCTCTGATAAACCCACTGTACGCTATCTGTCCCACACCAAATAACAGACTTGCATCTAGCTGGTGATCATAGTTAAGAATTTAGATCAAAACAGAGCTACAAGGAAAGTATTGTATTGGACTTATATTCATCAGGTGGACACAAACATGGCTCCAAAACAATGCTAATGTGGCTCCAAGTCTGCTGGGTGGGTAAATAAGCAGCTCATGTTACAAAAATGTATGTGTATACCTCAGAATCAACCTGTGCAAGCTACTTCTTTCATTACACGGTTACCCACATGTTTGCATTTTGTTCTTGAATGTCCATCTTTCCACGCATTCATTTTATGTTCAGTATCGCTGTATTTTAGTGTTACTGAGGGTTATTATCGTGCATCCAGCTCATGTTTATGCATTTTTACCACAAACAACTCAGTAACTCACCGCTCAGTGACAGGAAGAAGAGAATAGATCTCCATATTGGTACCATTAGCAGCATGCCTGAGCAATTTCAGTATGTGTAAGTGTGTGCACATGTTTGTGTGTATCACAGTTGAGGCTCGTTGGAATCCAATTGATGGTGGTGTGGTTGCAGGCTAATTGACCTAATTTGCTGCTCTTTCAACTAAGTGCTTCTTACTGGTGGGATGATCTCAGGACAACCTCCACCCGCCCTTCCCTCTCTCTTTTTACTTATTCTTTCTGTGATCAGGCACACTCACGCATACACAAATATAAACGCAGGGGGAGCAGTGTCTACATTAAGATGAGATGGTGAAAAAGGAGCATCTCCACTATCCTCTGGTGATGAGCTTTCAGACAAACCACCCAAATATTCATTCATTCATCCCTCTTTGGCAAAATCATACAGAACATCAAATTACCATTGATGTACACTGCTGCTTGCGGTTTATTATTTCATCGCGCCCCTCAGCATCTGATACTGATGCACAAGGCAACACTTTAGCATCTGTATTAGACGCGTTTGGCTTTCAACTATGATGTAAACTCATCAGCCCCATTATTAGATGCATTTTACAACCATTAAAAGGAGGTTGGAGGCATGAAGCGAACAGTAGTCTCTTGCAGAAGTCCAACTTTCTGCTAACTATTTATCTAGCCATCCACCCAAACTTTTCTGTTTAATCAGACGCTTGCTTTCACCCTACAGTAAATGTTTGACTGAGTGAATTAAAATAGGTCTTTCGCTGGTTGGATGTGGCATCCTTAGCGATCTGTTAAAATGGGAATGTGGGGATAAACAGCACAAAGCAACAGTGTGTGGGAGTGTATTCAAATTAAGCTGTAGCTAAACACCTACACGTCTGCATAAGCAGAATTAACAACAGGCTTAACTGTAACTGACAATATTTATGATAAGGACATCCAAATACTGCAGACCCTTCTCTCAATCAAACTCCAACATACTGATAGTTTAGTACATAATATTACAATCTGTCTCAAGTGTTAAAGAGGACAGGTCTGCAGTTAGTTTTATAAAGCAGGGGTCTCCTGAGCTGACCAGAGCCCGAAAAAGTGCACAGATGTATATGTATTTATTTAATTGTTCCTCATCTACAGAGGCTCATTGACACTGAAATGTGTTTCTAATAAACTCTTTGCTGAGACTGCAACACAATTAAGTTACATGAGCCAACACAGAATGAAGACAGTGGAAAGGAGAGTCTATAGTCATGCCTTGCCTTGCCTCTGTGAGGCTGTAATCAAACACAGCTGTGCTTTGAGCTAAATGCTAATATCAGCATGTTAGCATGCTTATAACGACAGACCTCCCAATAGAAAAAAAAGCCTGTCCCCCCGACTCAAAAAGCATTTTCCCCATAGACCAGAATTGTAAAAGAGACATCTGTAAAACTTTTAACAGGACCTCTCCCACAGCAGACAAGACCAATTGTGAGTCTTTCTATTATGAATTTTTGATCCATGGAGCTTATATATTTTTAAAACCTTCCTTTAGCCGAGAAAAGCCAATTAAGATCATTGACGTCATCACAAAGTCTATGGGCTTGCATGCAGGGCCAGCAGGGGAAACAAGTGATTTAAGAAATTTGGTGGCTTTTATCTATTTTCTTATAGGTACAAATGAAATTTACAAATGATCCTGTCGTCTGATCATGAGCAGAGTCAATGAACTTCTTCACAAGGGAAGAAACATGTTTGACATGAGCATTATAATGTCTTAATCTAAAAGAATTTGGAGTTTAAATATGATACCAAAATCTAATCTAATGAAGGTATATAACCAACACAAACTCAATGCTAAATTAATATTCTGTTCACCATCTTATCATCTTCATGGCTGCTAGTTTACTGAGAGATTTTTTAAAATGTTATTATTTTTATTGTCATATTTTTACACCGCAACTTAAGCGGCTGCCCATGAATCTCTCTGGAGGTCTCTGTCCAGTATCATCATCTGTTGCAGCTGACAGTGTAACATCACCTTTTGTAGGCTACAACCTATTCTCTTGTCTATCTCAGTGGCTGTTACATGCCTTGACCACCTCCCACCATGGACCACTTTGATTTAGAAAGATGTTCAAGAATCTAACTTCATGTCAAAGCATTCCTTCCTGATTTCTCCCCCCTACTACTTGTAATGTTTTTATCTATCAATTTCTAAGAACAGGACTTGCAGCTCTCTGGTATAAAATGTTTGTTTCCCCCCCTCAATTTTAAGGGCACTGATCATGCTAAAGATCAAATCTCTACACACCAACTCATGAAGAGGTGGCATTCATCAGGCTGATAAGACTAAGAAAATGTTCTCACAAAAGGCCCATTGTCGTGCAAAGAACTTTTAAATTAATAATCAATAACAATGTTTTCCTACTGTTCTTCTGTCATTACTGACAGGATTCTTCATCACTTTAACTCTCCTGCTTTGCTTTTGGCGTATCATTACCCTGCTATTTCAGCTAGCGTCATTTCTTATCCATTTGTAAATGCACAGATGGATAACAAATCATCTGAAACACCAACAAGTAGGAAGGTGTTGATTCACCAGTAAAACTAAAGCACAGCCTCAGTACCCATTGAGTTTTTGAACTCTGCTGGAGGGAAAAATAGCATTCTTCAAAAAGATATTCCTTCGTTTGGTGTTTTGATGGTGGTGGTGGAGAGAGCTGATTAACTCGAAAACTTGAGCAACAGGAGCAGGAGTTCAACTGGGGTGAATTTAAAGGCCATTCCCGATGATTCGCATTATTCTCATTATCATCAAACCATTCTGCCTTGTGTGGTAGCGTCTGGATTTGTTATATTTGTCCACTCATTTTTTTTGTTAGTTTAGTCCATTGTTTATCTGTATTTGCTCTATGTATCTTCATCTCTTTTGATACAAAAATAGAGCATAAACACTCTGTTGCTCACTTTAAAAGCTTAAATACTTTAATGCTTAACATTAAAACATGGTTCATATTTCAAAAGGATACTCTCTGATTGTATTTAATATTACTAGGAATTTTAATTGGGAATGAGCTTGCTGTTTTGAGACTCAAATGAAACATCCTTATCCTTGAAATATTCAGACACAGAACATCATCAATAATAAAGTCTGTGTCATTTCTGAGTACTTTTGCTTAGAGTCTGTTGTGTCAATATGATGCAGATCAAAAACACTCTTCCGGTACAAGAACACAGACACAAACACGCTTCCATAGAGAGAAGCAGCTGATATCCATGTCCAGTAAAATATTATTTTCTTTGAGGCACCTTCCTTCTCCCTCGTAAGGAGTAACTACACCCGGGCTAATTATCACTTCCACTGCTAATTATTGGTAGTCTTTCCACGCCTTGTGCAATAAACCACCTCACATGCACTGTCAGCACTGCATCACAGCACAGTACGGTAACAAGTACAACAGCCCACAATTAACCACACCCAGCTGTGATCTGTGGCTGGAAGTTCATATCTATACCTTTCAACCCACAGAGGTTAGTGCAGCAGTCCAGTTTAGATGTAGAGTTTATTAATTTAATATGCAGTATTTTGATCCTGATAGTACTTATAATTAACTCCTGTCAAGTCAAACACCAAGCACTGCATATCTTATCTTGCATGACTATGGTAGCTGCATCATGTGTTATTGATGTGCATTCATGCATCATTCGAGTCACACCTGCAACATACCTATATTATAGCTTGACTGTGGTATTCCAGAAGTAGATACTTTACATATGTCTGCATCTTTCTTCTAGCTTTTATTGTTACTACAGGAACAACCTAAAGGTACCTCTACACATATGTTGCATCACGTACTGTAGAAAAATAGAGTGGGCTGTAATTTGATATAGAGGAAATGACTACCAATATGGCAAGTGTAGCTCTCATTAAGTGTTTCATCCCAAATTGGCTAATCAGACTTTGAGGTTAATAACCGTGTGCGTTCATTAGAGCAGCAGAAGCCTTCTCTCTCCTTGCCACTGCCTTTTCCTCAGTAGCTGCCATCTTGTTTACAGCGAAAAAACTGGAAGCAACAGCAGCAGCTTTCTGTAAGTACTTTAACACAGAAGTGAAGTGGCTTATTATGGCCCTTATTATGTTTCAAAGTGCCTGGTTTTCAGATCAGTCTTTCAGACAGAATGTTTTCGCCTCACATTACTTATGGATGTTTCACCACTGGACCATCTGTCAAGTCAAGTTGAAACATTTTACATTTGTGTGCATACATGCATGGTTTTTTGGGAGCTTACTTCGTTTTGCTTTTCTCACTGAATATTACCCGCTCTTCTGAAGTATATTTAAAGGTGCAATGTGTAGAATTTTATGACATCGATGGGAATGCACGTGACAGAAATGGAATATGATATTCCTATGTATGTTTTATTTTCTTTACTGCTTATCTTCTACAGGGAGGATAAGCCAATCTCAGCTGGCACTGGGTGAGATGCGGGGTACACCCTTGACAGGTCACCAGTAATTCACAGTGCTAGTACGTATCATAGAGACATCCATTCACGTTCACATCCACACCTACAAGCAATTGAGAGTCACCAATTAATCTAACCTGCATGTTTTTGGTCTGTAGGAGAAAGCAGGCCTACCCACAGAGAACCGACACAGGCACGGGGAGAACATGCAAACTCTACACAGAACGCAGAACCCTCCAGCTGTGAGGTGACAGTGCTAACGACTGCACCACTGTGACCCCAAGTATGTTTTCATTATTGTATTATCACCTCATAATGAGAATCGTTGTTTTCATTCCTTAGAATTAGACCTTTATATCTACATAGGGAGCGGGTCCCCATGTGCACCATGTGTCCATGTTGCACCGCCATGTTTTTACAGTAGCCTAGAAGAGACAAACCAAACACTGGCTAGTTTCTCCTACACACTTGGAAGGGCAGTGGGAAGGGTATTCAATTGGTTACAATCTGCAACATCACTGCTAGATGCCACTAAATCCCACACACTGGTCCTTTAATTCAGTGTCAGTTGTGTGTCAGTTTAGGCTAAGCATTCTGTGGATTGGGCTCCTGTAAGTGCTGTTTACTTACAAAAAAAAAAGAAAAGAAAAACCTTCTGTCAAGCGCTCTCTCTCATTGCACTGGTACCTGGTCTACTACTCTAGAATTTGTACCATGGCTCCTTCAAAGTCACTGCCCTCTAGTTCTTGATTGTCTTGCCTTGGTTGCAAGTCACTTTTTTAGTTGCGTCTTTGCATTGACTTTGTATGTAATCGTGCTGCTTCTAAAATTTGTTTGGCATTCTGTCTGAACACACAGTTATGCAGCAGTTTATTGAGGTCAGACTTTGAACTGACAAATTAGAGTTTAGCCCGTGGCAAAGCAGCTCAACCTATCATGGGGCATTTTTGGACGATAGATGTTATCATGAGTCTCATCTCGCTCTGAACGCCCCCAGCAGCCATGGTAAGAAGAGTGAAAAACATCCACAGAGCAATACACACCTTTCCAAAAGTGCTTGGCAGCAGCTTTCTGCAAATTGCCTTTGAGAGCTCAAGAGGGATAAATTAGGTGGACAAATGAGCCCCATATGCAGGCTAGAGGTGCTTCAATGTTGGATCAGTTTTAGTGCTTCTTGATAAGTTGAATTACATCCAAGATGTACTTTATCTTCACTAAAGCCCCTGATTTTGTAAACAAGGCAGATTCCTCAGAGATCTGTATGAGCTGAGACTTGGAACGGCGGAAATAAATGACTGATAATGTCATCACAATCAGCATAAATACTGTGTCAGCATTCTGTCTGGTTAGTTCTATCTGTAGCAGTCTCATCATGGAAACACTTTTCAGGTCCCTTGGAGCCTTTGTACACTGTGAAATTGAACTGTCACCCTCATTGTATTAGAAACACAGAAAGACTCAGACAGAATATTATCCCAAACATCACTCAGACTCCACATCACTGTGGCTTTATAGTCTCGCTGTTGGCTCAGCTTTCACTCGCCTGAGAGTCTTGTTCCTGTCTTCCCTGCATTGTCATACTTTCAACCGCAAGACAACAGGGGAAATCTTGTTGAATGGCTTAATATATTTTTCCGATTCTTTTCTTCTCATTTCGTTCCACCAGGTTAGCGAAGATATTCCACAGGGGTAAAATAAGGTGTTATTACAGGTCAAACAGCAAAGTGCCTCTTCAGCAGGTGTTTTGTAGGGTGTGAAGAGAGACGAGCCATTGTTATAAACTGAAGATTTTCCGCCAGCAAAAACTGTTCAAACATACAGTGCAAGCATCACATGTTTGAGTGTGTGTCATTAGCTTTGTGTGCCTCTCTCTCGATCTGCACCATGAATTTAACCTTTCCCCTAATCTGACACTCCTGCTGCTACTTCTCTGCATGCCACCTGTCTTATTAAACTTGTAATGTTAAGTAAATTAGATGAAGCACTCACTGATGTTCCAAAATGTACTGCAGATATCTTAGCAACAGGATCCTTTGTTCTCAATGAGAAATATGTATTTGTGTATGTGATGCAGTGCTAAAAATAATTGAACACAGTATGTTTAGAAAACTTTCTGTCACACATTGTTTGAAGTCAGAACTGAGAAAATTAGTTGTTTTTTTGGTCCATTTGAAAACCATTCTGTACTTGGTGTGTTATGCTAGTAGCGGCTAATGTAGCCTGAAGCTACTAGCCTCTAGCCAGCCCAGTCTTATGGCAGTTTGTGAAATAGTCACAAAATTACTTTCATTACATTGAATTACTTTCATTAAGTATGCACAGTGATTGTGATTTGACAACCACTCTGTAGTCGGTGTGTTTTGCTAGTGGCAGCTAATGTAGCCTGAAGCTGCTAGCCTCCAGCCAGCCCAGTCTTACGGCAGTTTGTGAAAGAGTCGAAAAATGTAATGTACGGATTCGTGGACATGGACACAAATTTTTCCAATTATTTGACACTCAACACACCGTTGAAACTAATGTATTTGAACTGGAAGTATATTTTGTGCCCACGCCACATTTGAGTGACTGACGCTATCTATGACGTCAACATAACATACACATTTCCATGTTTGGAAGTGGCAGGTTTTCATCAGCGAGTGTCAAGTTACAAATCGGAAGTAACCTTAATAACTTCATCATTTACGTGATTTTAAACCAAAGCATGATCTTTCTCTAACCCTAACCAAGTAGTTTTTGTGCCTAAACCTAACCAGACCTTAACCACAGCATTGTCACACCATATAACATAATTCTTTCTAATAAGTGATTTGATACATATATAGCACACTCAGGAGGGCTGGGTCCATATGAGGTTATTGAGTGCTGAGATGGCAGACGGGAGGAGTTTAACTGAGCCTGATCTCTCAGAAATACGTGAAGGGGGCACGACTTCTAAACACTGAATTTCGTGATGGGGACATCCCATCACGGAAACAATACCAACAATACCAATGTAAAATCAATAGGAATCCTTTCATGGTGGACAAACGGATTCCCCGATTCAACAACGTCACGTAGTGGGCGATAATTAATACTGTTTTCTAATCTATAATTCTTTTATTTTATCGTTATTTTTAATAGTCATTTAACTGAATTTATTATAGTGCATTAAATACGATTTTTTGTTATCTAAAAAAGAGGTTGTGTATGATATAACTGTCATTTTGGTGTAATGAGGTAGTTATTATATTTATTACCACTGGACTTTAACTTTACGTTATTAAAAAGGGAAATACTGTCCTCTTTTAGCATTTTACCACATGAATAATATTATAATCAATAGTTTTATAGGCTGTTATTAGAATGAACCAGGGAATTCGTGTGTCCACCACGAAAGTGGATTCCCATTGATTTTACATTGGTATTGTTTCCGTGAAGGGGACACGAAAAAATTTGACACATTGCGTGTATCCACCACGGAATTCAGTGTTAACAGGGGTCGTGCCCCGTCGCATATTTCTGTGAGATCATGTCGGTTTAACTAGTATGTTACCAGGATTGATGGTTTCCCACCAAAAGGTACATAACAGATCCCTTTGTATCTTTTGTGTTTGTACTCCTGTTGTTACGTCTCAGTTGTATTTTCAAATACCGCTGTTAGACCAAGTGATCAAAAATAACTATAAAAGATATTTGGTGAAAATGAAATCCTCCCCGTATTGAGCTGTGTGTTGGCAGTCACAGTAAACTTGCTGTGGCACTGACGAGCTCTTATGGGGCGTTCAGACCAAAAACGTCTGACGCGAATTGAGCAGCAAGTCTACATAGAAAATCAATGTGAATGGCGCGATAACACGCGATTTCATATCAGGCGGCGCGAATAAGCGTCTGAAGCGAATGAATGAATCAAGCGTCTGAAGCGCCGCAACATCCAATCAGCGGCGAGTTTCTCCCGACGTCACAAGAGCGAATGAAGCGATGATCCAAAAAATTATATTTATGATCAAGCGGCGCGATAGAAGCGATTTTTTTCGCATCAGACGCTTTTGGTCTGAATGCCCCTTTACTCATTTACTTCAGGTGGCTCTCGCCTACAGTTGCTGCTTTGTGTGAAGCACACACTGTTAATCACCCTGTGCTGAAAACAAATACCTGCCACTAGTCAGACCAGCAGTTAACCTGTAAGTAGGGGGGACTTGGTTTGATGCACCGCAGCAGACACATATATGATGCTGTTATGTGATGAACTAAAATTAAAATTAACTCAATTAAATGCTTAAAATGACCTGCATTTATGTCAATATCAACTTTTGCCCTCTATTACAAAGTTGGAGGTTGGGTAGCAGGGGACAACATAAATCCTAAATCCAACACAAAGCCTGCCTTTGGAGACACTCGCCAATAATCACCCAACATCCTGAGGAAGAAAAAACTCACCTTGAGTTACTGTGGAAACAGTTTACCAAAGAAGAAAATTTGGATGCCGCCTGAAGAATCTTGATGATGTTGTGATTGTAACTCCCAGATTGCGCTGCAGCTGCTGATATAACTAAATTTGAGAGGCTACAAATGAGACACATGCAAAAGCACATGAATTGGGGAGTGACAGTGGGAGCATGCAAATGTTTGAGGACATGAGCAGTGTGTAACAGAAACAATAACCACCAACAACTAAATACATTGTACCTACTACTATGGGCTGAGATATATATGTCGGGATGGAGATGGTCAGAGTGAAAGTTGCAATGACCAATATTTTAGGCCTAAACTATGGATCAAATGATGTGTAATGTGATAAGGGTCACTCAGTGATGTGCATACAAATAATTATCACCTAAATCTATAGTTCCCCTCTTCTCTTTTGCATCTTTAGGCTAATTGTTTTCATTTCGAGACAGGGAACATTTTCTAACTGCTGTCAACCTTAGTTCTAGACACAACATGCAGCTGCTTTCAGCAAAAAAGAGGCTCTGATAAATCTACTTTATACCACCAGCACAAACAGCAGACAGACAAAATTAATGCTACTTTATACTTCCACCGCTCTACTATACTCCACTGCATTTATCTGACAGGTTTAGTTACTTTTGAGATGATGATTTGACACAATGGATAATATAACAAGTTTTTAAAATACAACACATTGTTAAAGATGAAACAAGTGGTTTCCAACCTTTTTGTCTTTTGACGTCTTACAAAAAGCAGTGTGTAGTCAGGCTGACATTTCAGATGTCTATGAATTGTTAACAGCTCCACCAAATAGTGATTTTTCCCTCTAAACTTCTCACATGGTTTCATTTCAATAAATGTTCAAATTATCCAATATTTCAGCAAAAATCAAAGATTAAAGAAAAAGTCCAAAAACTGAAAACACATTTGTGTATCAGAACTTTGTTTTTCTTCTTTCCTCTCCCATTAATCATCTCACCACCCCTCACATTTATCTGCTCACCCTTTGGAGGGGCCCCACCCCTAGGTTGGGAACCACTGGACTAAACTAGCTAACTGTAGGCCTACATAAAGTAGTGTAAACTAGCTCCACCTCCAGCAGCTCCAACAGTAACATGCTGCTCTAACACTGATGCTTCACTATTAATAATCTAATGATGTCATATATAATAATATATCAGTCAGAGGGACCAAACCACTATTTTTATAACTATATTATGTTTCTGATACGTACAATATATAACAAAACTGAGTACACTCCTGCTCAATATCACTGAACTATGAAATAATTACGAATCCTTTCCATTTAATAACATTGTATTTCTTTTTAGACAAACCCCAAGAAGAATTAAGCCCATTCACTTGAGAAACAGAATCATAATTAAACTATAATGAAAGGTCCATATTTAAGAACGAACTGTAGCTAAAATTAGCACACTTCATTAGTGAGGCTCCATTCTTTTATTTTTTTCAACATTTTTATGCCAGTCTTCAATCTTCCTGGGCAGGGATGATACCAGCCTAGCACCAATATGTGGAGAGATGTTCTGTTGTTCTTCACATATGATTCTTTTCAGCTGCTCTTTGCTAGAGGGGTTTTGCTGCTCTATTTTCTTCTTTAAAATACTCAAAGTGTTCTATTGGATTGAGGTCAGAGGACATACTAAACTCTTGTGAAGTCTGCGGTGTACATACACTAAGAATGGACTTTAAAGTTAAATAGGTGACATCTTGTGTATGGCAGTTAAAGTTTTGACATGAAAATATTTCTATATATTCTGGATTTTGAAATGATGAAGGCGCAGAAATTAATGAAGCAACGCGTTAGTTCATGCAGGACACGGAAGTCATACGCATCACATCTAGAGGAGTCTGCCCCTTGTTTGTCTTCCTAACAAAGTTCCTGGTCATTTTGTTATCTTAAAAGAAAGAAAGAACTACATATATCACACCATATATGTATATACATATGAGTGACAACCAACCCCGAAGAGAATGTGACAAGCATCCCCAACTGGGATCTTTTGCTACCAGTAAAGCTACCAAACATCTGTTTTAGCGTAGCTAAGAAAAAAACCTACCTAACTATTGCTCTCTCTTCATACTTTTTAATGGTAATAATTGTTTGATTATAAACTCGTTGTGTGAAAGCCCAGAAGAGAAACACTGAAGAGTTGGATATTTACATTTTCACATGAAAAACACTAAACGTCCTCTCATCTCAATGTCAAGCAGTTTACTCCAGAAATGACCTCTGAAGTAACATCTCACCTAAATTCTGAAACGTTCAGTACCAAAACTTTTTAACAGTGTCCTCTAGGGCCCGAGATCTGATGAATGTGACAACCAACCCGTGTGACAACCAACCCCGTTCTCCCTTACTACTAATAGAGCATCTTAAAACATGCCTAGAGGGGATCTTTAATGAGCACGGCTTTTAGGTTATTGGCAAAAATCCCAGGAACATTTCCACATACACACCACAGACACACCAATATTTTGCCTTTCAGCATCTCGGCCACCATGAGGTCCTATGTCAGTGTCAGCACTAGTGAAGGTGTGTATGTATGTTGTCAGAAGCTTTTCATAGGTCTTTCAATCACAGCGGACAGTTGGGAGAGCTCACAGCACAGGTGTGAAGTGGAGGAAATAAAAAGCCTGAGGGGGGGGATATGTTTGTGTTTATATCATCTGTCTCGTTCAATCTCTCTCACTCTCTCTGAAACATTTCTGTTTCTGTTGCACAACCCCCCATAAACCAACCCATGCTATATATAGAAATATTTATTAATAACATCTGAATGGACCATTTACACAATCTGCCTTAGTTTCATAGTACACCTTGTGTTTTACAATATGATTAGTATCTCACAACAAAAGAGATATTAAAAATGACTCACAGAAAAATGATGCATGCATTGTACCTACAAACACAGAAGAAATTGTCATTGTTATTTGTGACAGTGTCCAATACAAAGACATAAACAATACTGGCATTAATTTGAATTTTCTAAAAACAAACACTGGCTTATTAAAACAACTACAGGGTGTGGTCTAAATTCAAGAGGAAAAGCATGGTCTCCTCACAGTAGGATAGGGCAGCTGCAAGTGTGTTTTTATAAATCTATACTGATGTCATGGCAAAGGAATGATTGATTACTAATGACAACATGATTCTGAGTGATCACCTTCATTATTTGTTAGACATCTTTCCAAATGGAAACCTTCTGCAGTGACAAAGCCCCGATCAAAAAGGCACAAGGAATTTCCCACTGGTTTGATAAGAGTGATGTTAGCTACACAACAAGGCTTTCTGAAAAGAGTGCATCTTTCTGAACTGCAGCTTTATAGTTAAAGGATAATTCTTCGTAATAATTTTAATAGTTTAATATGTTTCACAGTTTTTGCCATCTCTTTTTTTATGGTAACGCTGTCTCTGCCAGGGTCCCTTAAAGCTGCAGTGCGTGTTTACTAGTTGCACATAATTTGATTTCCTGCTAATTTAAATTAGGCTGCACTAACTGATATTTCATATTAATAATCAAATTACTATGTGTAATGTAAAGGGTGTCACTCAGAGTAAAAAAAGTTACCACCCAACTTGATATTCCCTCTTTAATTCTATACATAACATTTTGTCTTTAACAGTCTACAACGTTATTGTTTTGATTTAGTCTTGTGGCTCTCATTAACTTAATTTTCCAGCAGCAACAAAGCTCTAAAAACCCCACTGTAAACTAAAATACTTACCTAGCACCAAATGTTAGAGACCAAAACAGAACTAGAAGAGACTAAATATTAGACTTTCATTCATCTGGTGGCCAAATTAATGACATATTCGCAATTTATCTGCTAGATGTGTAAAAACACAACAACACATCTATGTTTGGTTTTGCTGCCCCCAATTGGCCAAAATATTAATTATGATGCTTTAAGTACAAAGTCAATGCTGCTTTAAGTATAATGTAAATACGGGTGGATCCTGCATTATTACATAATCTTTTGGCTGTATCTTATAAAATCATTTGGCTGTGCTCACATGAGTGTAATTATTAAGTTGTGTTTTATCAAACTGCTTTAAGCAAATTGCAGCCAACTAGACTTTCTGCACAGCAGCATCAGTTGGTCACCAGATCTTTTAACTTGGTGGGTAAAATCGTTAAAACTACAAAGTAATATCCATCTTGTAATCCAATAGAATGAACCTTTAACTTAAAAGGCCAAGATATCAATGAGAACCATTAGCTGTCATACTTAGAGATATGCAATGATGTTGCATTTGAAGAGATTAGTGGCCTGACCTTTTGCCAGAAGAAGATGCCAGTTTCAAACACTGATGACAACTATGTTTGCATTTTCTTTATTTTGACCACACCCTGTTAACAAAGTTTGACAATTAACATGCTATAAATAACACACTTTATGTTCCCTCTGTCAGCTGCTTTACACATTCATGAAGCAAATCCTCCTCCGTTTCTATCTTTACAGGAACTTTGAGAAAGTCGCCCATAAAGTTTGTGGTCTTGGTTGATTCGAACAGGAATGTCCTCTCTTTCACTTCTAAGTATGTAATCTCACCTCTCTAATTCTTACTGTAGAGCAAACACTGTACTATGGTAGCTGATCACTCACAAATCGACAGTTACAGCTTCACACGTTCGACTAAAAATGAATGATTTGGTCCACAGTGTGATTTGCTAAAAAAAAAAAAGAAGAAGCTTGATCTGTTAGATAATCTCAATCTGTTAATACTTCACAATCTGTTAAGTCAAAACGATGGATGAAAGTACCGTCGAAGCTCACTTGGAATGTAGTTAAGTGGTTTTTGGTTGTGAAGACACAAGAAGAAGTAAAAAGTGGGGGATTAACCTTTGCTGCAGTCTTAGCACACTAAAGCCTAGTTCAATCTTAAGACATCAGTTTGAGTAATGGCTTTTAGCTGATGTTACTACTGTAGTCACTTGTTAGTCAGACCTTGTACTGGATGTTTTAACATTTCAGTAAGACTACCTGCAGGTCCATCGTTCATCATTCTACCACCCTGAGGCTCTATGTGTGTTTGTGTAAGTGTATGTTGGGGGTCATGGTGACGGTGGTGTCTTCAGGGAATTGGTGGATCCTCCTTGGCTTCCGCTCCCCGTCGCTGCCTGTCCAACCCACTGGACCGAAACAAAGAGAGAGAGAAAGAGAGATGGGGGATCATCCAGTTAGTTACAGGCAGAAGTGAAACAAAATAGTCTAACAAAGTTTTGGATTGCATGAAAACCATAATGACACCATGCTATTTTTAGTCTTACAGCTTGAGATGGTTGAGAAATGAACAACTGAGATGGTTGATCAGGTGGTTGGCTAGGACTACATGAAAGGTCATTGCATCATTTGAAACAAAAGCGTTCATCCACTTGACGACATGAATGTGAATGTTAAGTATCATGTCAATCTGTTAATGTGGAACAGGGTCACAGATTTGTAATGATATCTGCAATGACACCGTTACTTAAGCTGTTCTAATTTTTTATTTCTGAAATTGTGGTGATGTGTTTTTGGATTTCAGGCTTGCATTGTTTAGTTTTCATGTTCAATGTCTTGTGCTTCTTCATGTTTCTTTTTTCCACTACCACAGTGCTTCAGAATTCACCTTGAATTTCAAGAAAATACAGAAATTCATTTTAGGGATATTGTGACAAGGACAAGTGTTAAGCTTGAAAATAAATACCAATTTAAATGGAAATGTGGATTGGATGATTGGAGACATTCCAAAGTAGTGAATAATGGATCAGGATATTTCCAAATCAACACCTTTCCATGAAATCTGCCTACAAGCAACATGTAGTACAATCCTTTAATGTGCGTCTGACTTACAGGTATTTTAAAACTAGGGTGAATATGTATAGCTTGTGTAGCTTAGTGCTGCTAAAGGTGGGTGAACCTGTCAGAGGAATTAGACATACAGTCCAGATGTCATGTCAGCTATACAGGGTTTTCTCTAAATAAACCACTGTCAAAGTAAGAGTGATGGCAGCTTGTATGACCATAGTACACTATGGGCCAGTTTCCCAGACAGGGATTAAGTCTACTCTAGACTTGTTTCTCAATGGATATTTTAACAGAATCTTATTTTTAGACTAAGATTAGTCTCAATCTCTGTCTGAGAAACTGGACAGATAAGATTAAGACCAGATGACCTCAGACCTGGATGAAACCTCTGTCTAAAACTATGAACTATTGTAATACTGAAAGGTGTAGCTATAATATTTTATCCAACTAACATGCTGCCGGCATCTGAGCACTTTGTTCTGTCTTTGTTTCTTGAGAGTTGATTGATGATGTTGATCTGATCCTCTCTGATTGGAATTTCACCTTCCCTTGTGCAGCTGGACTGTACAGGTTACCATGGCGATTTACCCTGGTTTAACCTGAGCCAGCCCTGTGAGACCGAAAAGCCAGGGATATGAGCTCAAAGTTGGCTTGCAAACACACTAACCTTGTTTAGTGAGAGCAGCCCCTGCAGTCTGCCTTTTCTGTTATTCAACTACTCATTCATGTGACAAAGTGGAGTCATCTGAGCTCTCTGCCTTCTTCACTTCCTTTGCTTTCCGCTCAATAGCATCAGAGCTGCCTTCAAATCACTCAGGGGAATTCAAGAGCATTTTGTTGTGGGTCTTGGTGTGTGCGCGTGTATGTGTGTGTGTGTGTGTGTGTGTGTGTGTGTTTACAACCCCTGGCTGAAGAGATCAAGTTGGTGAATTATTAATGCTCTCAGTCTGTGGTCAGAGGGTCAGTGAGGCTTACTCCAACACTTCAGAAAAAGCAATAAAGCCTAAAGTGGAAAAGAAAACTGTGTGCGCTTGTGTGTGTATGTGCGTGTGTGTGTGTAAAAGACAGCATATTGCATGTGTTTGTATAGGATGAATCTAATCTTGTTTTGCCATATGAATACTGTATGCATGTATATCACCATCTGTACTTTACATAGGTAGGTATGCATTATTGTAAGTATGAGTGTGTGTTTGCATGTGTGACATGTCAAGTGGGCCAGCTAGGTCCCCTCAGGAGTTATGTGTGGATCTTTTGAGGAAACACAAATAAGCCATTAGTCCAGATCTGGGGCTGTGCTGCTGTAGTCCAGTACTGCTGCTAATGGCCTCCGATAAGACACAGCTAATGGAGAGTGCATGTGCATGTTTTCACGCTATACAAATGGCCCAAGAGACGGCAAGAGAGCTCTTTTAGATTCACCACTGCTGGCAATACCATTGTCACTGACCTCCCACCAATACTGCAAGTCCTCTGGTAAACACAATGTGACAGCTACTGCATCAGTTACTTGTACAGCTTGATGCAGTGCTGGGTGTCTAACTGGGAGAAGTGGGAAGAGTGCTGATGTCAGGATGCAACTTAAGAAAAAAAGAAAAAAACGAGCTGACTTATGGTGTAAAAGGAGCTTAAATAGTGTGCACAACCATTTAAAAAAATCCTATGGGACTTTCTGTCTCCTGTTGCTCCTCTCGCTAGCTCTCATTGAGTACACCCACACACTTACACACATAGACTGAGAGGCAGATCATTCACAACTACTTTACTCTATGCTGCGCAGCCACACTACAACATACACGCGGCTGCGCACACCTCTTGAATAGAAACTCCTTCAAAAAGAGCCCACGAAGTCGCTAGACCTCTAGTGGAATGTGCACGTAGGCCAGCCGGAGGCTGAAGACCCTTGCTAGTGTATGCCAGGGCAATAGCCCCCACAATCCAATGGGAAAGACGCTGCTTGGAGACTTGGCTTTCCCACATGTGGTTTCACCCACGACACAAACAACTGATCACTACGTCTGAAACTCTGGGTCCTGTCCAAGTAAATTTGCAGTGCACGAACCGGACATAGAGTATGCAACCGCCGATGCTCCTCAGAGGAAAAAGGCAGGGGATAGAAAGCAGCCAGCCAAAGAGCATCTAGCACAGTGGGAAGATCCCACGGTGGAGCCAGTGGCCTAGACGTAGGCAATTTACGGCGTGCCCCCTTCATAAATTGGCAGACCACCGTCTTTCCGTCAAAACCAACATGGCAGGCTGAAATAGCTGCCAGGTACACCTTGACAGTCGAAAAAGCCTTACCCTTCTCAATAATGTCCTGTAAGAATGACAGAATCACGGTTACAGAACACTGAAAAGGGATAGCTTGTAACGCCAAAACATACGCCACTTATACTCATACAGCGTCCTGGTTGATGAAGCTCTGGCGCAATGAATAGTATCAACAACATTAAGAGGAAGTCCAACCGTATTCAAATTGAACCGCTCACGGGCCAAGCCCATAGAGCTAGCCTCTCTTGGTGGGGATGGAATATCTCCCTCCATGCCTGAGACAGCAAGTCTCTGCGAAGTGGCAGTGGCCACGGCGGGCCGGCCAGGAGTTGAAAAATATCTGCCAGCCAATGCTTCCCTGGCCAACGTGGGGCTACCGGGATCATAGACAGACCGCCCTCTTGTGGTTGGGGCGAGCAACACATACCGTCCATGTGCTCCGCCGCCACCGGCACGGGGCATGGGAGCGCATGGGCTGTCTGCGTTGTCACAGCTGTGGGGATGTTGTACCCTGCAGCCTGTGTTATGACAGACATGATTGATTTGTTTTCCAACATATCTTTTATTTTGTATGTGATACGCGTGTCGGGACATTTTTATTACAGAGTGCATGAACAAAGTGCTTGTTTGACAACATTGAAGACACTGATTGTGTTTCACTTTGGTGGGCACCGGAACATGAACGTCTGCCCGATTTCTGCACCCTGTGTGGAACAGGTCCCGTCGAAGTTGCTCTGGAACGGAGCAGGGAGGGGATGGAGCAGCCCGCGAAGGGGGGAAACGGGGCTCGCTCTCCCCCTGAGGAGAGGCTATCAGGCCGGCCGCTTCTTCTTCCTCACGATCGCGGTAGCTGGAGGAGGAGGCGGCGGCGCAGTTTGAGGTCTGGGCTGAGGAGATTGCTTTCTGGACCACGGGTTCTTGGGACCTCTGGGAGCCTGGGGGCCTGCAAGCGCTTTAGGTATCTTCGGGATCCTGAAAGCAGGGGCCCGGTGGGAAACAGCCTGCGCGTACGATGGCTGGCGCTGCGCCGTGGAAGCCTGCTCCTCGGCTCCAACAGGGAGCTACCCATGATGGGGTGTCTCTCGCTATATGGCCTCAGCTGCTTCCCTGTCTTAGCTTTGGGCAGTTTCTTGCCGTTGAAGCGCGATTTCACAACCTCTGCTTGGGCAACGGACCACGGGATAACGAGCCTGCTAGCCGCGCGCTTACCAGGGAAATGGATTCTTCATATTCGTCCGACTCGTCTCCATCATCTTCCGCATCTCCTTCTAGGATGGCAACAGTGAAACTCTCGCATCCTTCCTCCATTTCCTGAGACGGGAAAAGGGGGGTCAAGGGCTGGGGGTCTGCATCCGCCCAGCTCGGTCCAGGTGAAGCGGTCACACTCCCGGAGAGGTCCGCTTCTCCCTGCGGCGCAGCTGCTCCACACATCAGCGGATCTCCTCCCGACAAGCTGGCCTAGCGGGCCAGTCGTCGGCGGAGAAGCTTACGCAGGAAGGCAGCACAGTCTGTGGAGCTTAAGGCAGCCTGAGCGTGGGGTAAGTCCAGACATGCCGCACACACGGGGTGAGTGTCCCAGCCAGATATCTTATTGCCACAGGTACAAAGCTTCGGGGTTTTCCCTACTTCACTGGGGTTGTTAGCCGCAGCCATGGTCAGCTAATGGGCTATAACCGCCAGCTACTGAACAGCTTGTGCAGCTACCAGGTGAGCAGTGGGGTAAATATTGCTATTTCCTTCTGCTAGCGTATGAAGAGAAAGTATTGCTACTACCCTGGAGGTATTGCTACCTGTTGCTAATGCTTGTATCCCAACAGGTATTGCTACCAGTCGGTATTGCCAACGTTAGCAATTAGTAAAAGTATTGCTACTTTGGTTAGGAAAATATTGCTATTGTCCTAAGGGGAAAGTATTGCTACTTGAGTGTTTAACCGTACAATTGGGAATGAAGCACCCGGCGACCGAGTTGTGCACCCGAGTCAGTGGACAGTTTAGCTTAGCACCCTAGCACAGTTGTCAACAGGCTTCTGTGAGAAGCGAGAAGAGGTTTTTGAATGACGAGTGCCGCTATGTCAGCCTAATATATAGGAGGAGGTCCCGTCCCTTCCTGACATAGATGTCACTGATGCCAGCCAATAGGGCTGCTCTGTTCAGCTTTGTTCAGTAAAAAGTATTAGGATAAATACACATGAAATAGTCAGTCATCTGGATTGTAAAATAATCCAAACAGATACAAATTTCTACTTTAGTTGGCCTGATTTTGGAGGGAGAGGTCATCAGGCTAGCTGAAGAAAATCACTGACATCTTCATTATAGACAGAATACTATTGCTGGGGTCCTTAGTGTCTGTCCTAATGAGCATCACCAGACCCCCTCTGGTCAAAAATAATGATGTCTAGAGAGGGCTTATGTCGATTCTCTTCATGCTGATCAATGTCAATAGCTAACAAGCTAACTTCCGGCTACCTGCTGCCCATCTCATTTAGAGAGGAATGCTACCATAGGGTGACCAGATGTCCCCGAATTCCGGGGACACTCCCCGTTTTGGGTGACCTGTCCCCGGTCAAAGCTTTCCCCGAAAATGTCCCCGATTTTGACACTAAATGGGGGAAAAATGCGCGCAGACCCAAACACCAGTTATTACGGTAGCCATCTAACGCATCGCCAGAGAAGACGTTATATGACGTACAGACGTTATCAGGACGTACGACCAGACGCAGCAGCGTCAACAACAACAACAACAATCTAGAGGCGGCAAAAAGGAGAGAAAAGAAGACCAGCGGCCGCGATAAATGGTATGTTGTGTATGAACTTATTTATTTTGTGTGAATTGGCAGTAGACTTGGCTGTGTGTGTGTGTGTGTGTGTGTGTGTGTGTGTGTGTGTGTGTGAAGTGATGTAACGTTAAAGTAAGTATGATTGTTTATCTGAACTGAAGACCTAACGTAACTTTATAAAAGTCAGTGAACGTTAACATTATGACAATGTTTTCATATCTGTCATTAGTGAAGCTGTAATGTTAACGTTAGCATGAGATTACCAGGTGATGACATTGTATGTGGCTCAGTTTTGGAAGAGGGGGAGGTGGAAGACTGCTTTGGTAACATATGATTTTCCTGTAGGCATAGGGACATGAGACTGTTAAAAATAATTAATTAATTAATTAATAATAAGTCAATGGTTGACTGTAGTAGTTATATGTGCAGACCATCTGATTAGCTGATGCCCTGAGTCACTGTTTTGTATGTCACTGTTGTTAGTAAAGGTGTAATTTGTTATATTAGATTACCATGAGATTACAATATTATCTCTATGTTGCTCTGTTGTAGATTAGGGCGAAGACAAGTATAGGAGAGACTGATAGTAAAGAGTGAAGGAGAGAAGAGGAAAGGAGCAGGAGAACAGTTTGGAAAGGTAGAAATAAAGAAGTAAATAACAGAGTGATGTGACTTTTGTGGGTGCACTTTATAAATGTAGGTTTTGATTTTAATACAGTAGTAAACTATTACTATTGGCTCTGTTCTTGCAGTTTTTCTCATGTTCTCCTCTGCTCTTATTCTACCCAGGCTCCTGAGGCGGAGGTGGATGAATGAGGGGATCACGGTAATGTCACCCATTTTTTTGATTGCCACCTTTTGTGTCATAAATATCAGTTCAGTATTCAGTTGTGAGTAGAAACTTTAGACCAAAAAATCCGTCCTAACTCAAGCTAACAAGACTAAGATATTTTTGTCTTCCTCAGTGGATGGATGGTTGGTGATGTCCCCCATTTGTTCTTTGTTTGATTGCAACCTTTTGTGTACAGCCTTCTTACAAGAGATGTATTTTCTTGTTGTGACTTTTTAGTACTATTTGGGCCAGGCCCACAGTTTCCAGTGGCACACATTACAGTATGTGATCCACTTACATCTTGATGATATTTACTAGCTACTGGTCTGGCAGCTGTCTTTGCACATGACACCTAACTTTGGAAGAGAGATGTTTTTTCTCATGTATTATTCTATATTTGTGTTTTTGACACTGCTGTTCGCTACTGATACATGATATTTGTGGGTGCTGATATTTTGATTTATTAACCAGGTCCTTTTGTGTAATAAAAGCTGGTTAAAATACATGAAAAGTACTTGTCCCCATTTTATATTTCATAATGATAATATTTAATGATTTTTCACCGCCGCATTGAAAATGTCCCTGATTTTCATTTCAGAAATCTGGTCACCTTATGCTACCAATGCTTGACAAAGTTAACATTTTCTAAAGAGAAAAAGACACATAAAAGCTGGCAAATGCTAATGTATGTCATCACTGAGGCTAGGTGTTACATTTATCTGGACAGCGCTCCATTTTCAAGAGTTTTATCTTCTGACCCTTTCTGCTGAGTACCAATAGACGTAGCTATGACAAGTCAACACGAATTTACATGAATCAGTCCAGCATCTGTTTTAGTGTGCTCTGTTTGTTTAATGAGTGTGGGCTGGGAGTTCAGAAATAGAAACAGCTCTGTGAATGTAGCCACCTCTCTCTGTCTCTCTAGGTGCCTCTGTTGTGGCAATCACAGCAAAACAAGTCAAGTATACATGACGGTTATGCAGTATTTTCGTTATGTAATTGTTTTCCTTCTTTTTTTTAAAAAAAACTGTACCTCGGAATGGAATACACGGAGTGGGAACATGGTTTATGAAAACTCATTTAGATACGCTTCTGAAGTTATTTCCGTTCTGAACGAAGCCTCTTTTTAGTTTAGAAGATTACACACTGCTGTATGATGTTCAAAAGGATGGAAGAGCATCATTAAACTGACTGGTGTAATAGTGTAACTGAGCAGCTTTTCATGTATTTTTTTCCAGCCTTATAACCTGGACCCACATGACTGCTTTTTTATATTTGAAATCAAACCCATTACCATGATAATGGTGCAGCCTGTTTATGCATTTGTTTCTCAATGAATCAAGTTTCACCTCTGTCCTCTTGTCCTGCATGAAAGGTTTGGCCCTTACCTCTATGAGTGGGTGCCAGTGTGCAATGGGTTTGCGTGGGTACGTCAACATCTCACTCCAGTGGTCTCGACCCAGACTCTCAGCCTCATTGCCCACCCTGCACACTCCGATCACTTCGTTGTGTCCCACCCTGCAGGATGGCAAACAGATTCACACATGGAGACTCAAAAATGATGCTGCACGAGAGCGATACACAGTATGTGAGTAACTAACGAACCGATCATAGTCCATGACAGCTATGAGCAGGCTTATCTGGTCGATGTTCTCAGGGGGAACATCAAACACGATGGCTTCGTTGTACACCGGGTTCAGAGTGTTGCGCTTGGTTGATGTCTTTCGCTTCTTTAGCCTCCGGCCTTCGCACATCAGGGACACTTTAACATATGGATCTGGAGAGAAGTACCATGGTCAGTGAGGGCGCTAAAATCTATTGACATGGACAGCCATGCCATTTAACAAAATACTATATTGACTAAAACATTGAGCACTTGAACACCTTGTGTGTAAATGTGATTATACATCACTTCTGCATTGGCAGTGAATACCCACCTGAAGCTCCGGTGATGTCCATGGCTTTGAGATTTCTGGCTTTGATCATGGTGATGGTGAGTCTGCCAGCCGTTGGGAGATAGCACAATGAGAACATCAGTTCTCCCAGGTCTACGTTGTCCTGTAAATCAACATGACATTTTTTTATTAGTACTGTTACATCAAAGCCCCTCATGCTAAGCATCACATCAAAAAACACGAATTTCACCATCATTTTACATAACATAATGATATACTACTTTTGACAGTCATTAGTCACAAGTGGCACATACAGGAACCCCTATATGTACTTAGTCTCAGCTTTTCGTTCCAAACTGTGAACATTTAGGACCACAGTTTTAAAATCATAAAAATCAGCAGGCTGATAATGAACTGTGTGACCCTGGCACATACATAATGCCTGCCAGCTAATAAAAAAAGTTTTGCTTTGCCATATTTCAGCTTTAGAAAAAACTAAGTGAAAACTTTAGTCTAGTTTCAACGATGAAAGACCAAAGAATTGTACTTTAGCTATTAAAAAAAATGAAGGGAAAGAAAAAGATAACTTGTTCAAGGTCTAAAAGGTAGAAAAGGAAACTTTTCTCAAAGGGTACATTATTGATGGGAAAAGAGTACAGGCAAATAGTAGTAATTCTGATATGCTACTTGCCAACTAATCTTATTGATTAGTCCGATCTCATATTAAATGTTCATGTGAAAATGTTTAAATGTGTAGGATTTCTTTTGACAGGGATTATCTTTGCTTTTAGACATTTAAA
This sequence comes from Scomber scombrus, assembly GCF_963691925.1. Lineage (NCBI taxonomy): Eukaryota > Metazoa > Chordata > Actinopteri > Scombriformes > Scombridae > Scomber > Scomber scombrus. The sequence continues at coordinate 27,659,455 of NC_084975.1, read as the reverse complement.
AAAGGAGAAAGTAGCTTTATTAACATGGTCACACAATCAAAAATATTCTACTCATACAGCAATACATGGGGCCTTTAAATGTACTCTGAAGGACCCTTCTCAAAATTAAACCAAAAGATTTTTCCCACTAGGGGCAGCAGAAACAAGTTGTGAACACAACACTGACATAGAATCAACTTATAAATTGATTGACTGATGTTAAAGTTAGTAGCAGTTAGTAAAACAGTTGTTTATTTCCAGCAGTTACAGAGCTACATTATCATTCATTTGGAGTCAGGTTTTCAGGTTCTACTGTCTACTGCTGCCAAAAATGACACTACGAGAGCGCTGAGAGTGAACCAAAACATGAAGCTGAAGCCGGACACCTAATCTTGCTTTATAGCTGCATAAAACCAAAACTGATGTCACGAAAGCGCATTGTGTAGCAGTGCACTGGTAGCCTACACATTGCATGTGTTAGCTTGTGCACAAGATATAGTGCTCCTAGTGGTCAAAACTTCACGAGGTGCCTTTAAGTACCTAAATAAATACATTTTAAATACTACAGCTAAGGCTAAACTAAATTTATTCCCCAGGTTTTTACCACTAAATATGCCAAATAAAAAGAAAAAATAATACACAGCATGTATGTGTTTGAGACTCTGAACTAAAACAAAATTTTGATTGAGGGTTTACCAATTAAAGCAAAGTAGGTTAAGCTTTAGTTAAGGTTAAATAATTAAAGTCAGAAGCCTGAAAATCTAAAGGTAGATTCAACAGAAGGCACATCATAATATGCTGAAAGAATGACACGTCAAGTCTTTACATCTCAGACGGACATGAATAGCGCCTGTGACACCTTCAGCAGAAAAAAACACGATTATCATCATGAACATTATTAACGTTTCCATATTTGTTACAAGAATGTCATGCGTCAAGCTCTTAAATGATACGCACAACGGCCATGGTTACTTGTCGCATCCCCTGGTGTGCAGCTACTTGAACTTGTGCATTCTTGAATTCTTGTCATGACGTTTGACTACTCATGTTTTCCTACAAGAATAACCCTGCTTTCACAGCTCCTCCACATTCATGCACATACCAAACTCTGCCCAATTAACACATCTGAAAATAACGTGCAATGGTGCTAGAGTGAGTGCTGTGTTCATGAGACAAAAGCACTCACAAGGTTTCTTACAGGGGAAACTCTGCTTTGTGGTTTCACACTTTTCCTCCACACACTGGACTTTGACAAAATCTTCAATAGCAAGTAAAATAAGCTTTTAAACAACTTATTTCTTATTATTTATTACAATCATAAAGAAAACTAGCAATTAGTTTCATTAAGTTCAATTATAGTTCTAACATAAATTCAAACTTCTATCTCACTACTCTGAATTCAGCTACATTGTGTCAATGCACACATGTGCAAAACAGGTTAACACAACCCTCTGATGAGTCGATTTGCATTCTGCCCAAACAGTGATTCATACACAGGATGTTAGTGATTTTGCATTTAGTCTTTGTCAGAAGCGTCCAATTAGCTAGAAAGCATAGTTAAAGGTCAGATGTAGTGGTTACACTGAAAAATCATTGTTTCACTCAGACATCAATAATCTCTCTTTTTCATGCTGATCAAGATGAATTGGAGTCAGTCTAAGAAGGAAGTGCACATGCACACACAGGCACACATTTGGATGCTGCTGCTGTGGGTCCTCTGCTCAAAATCGCTGAAAATCAAATTAAACAAAATGAGTTGATTCATCATGGGTGTCAGCATAGACCATCTAGATGCCTCCAAGCACATAAACACACACTCCCAAACACACACAGCTGATATTCTGATTGCGTGATTGCGTGATGAGTTGATTCATCACACATGTTGCTGAGGCAGAATACACCTCTGACACTGCATCATCGCTGTTACTTCGAGCCTCAGATGTTAATGATGTGCATCTTATGATGTCTTCGAGGTGTAACACACAAGAACATGGATGAGCACAGATATACTCAGATAGGCCGGCACATACAGAGACCATGGATCAGCAAGCCCTTTAGCTCTTCATAGGTAATGTGATCTTTCTCCCATTACACACACACAAACTCACAGAGCACACTTAAGTTTTCAGACTATAGAGTGCCAGTCACTACTCTTATGAGCTCTCATATAAAGCCTGTGGTCAGGATTATGGTCAGTGGTGCTCGGCCAATGAAATTAGACTGGTGCTCTAAAGCAGGGAGGGAGAGTGCGGACAGTCCATCTTCTCCAATTATAATACTTGCACCTTCTCTCCCTCAGGAGCAGCGAGGCTGTATCTACAAGCTTCTCTCTTGCTATGTGTTTAATAATCACAGGCTCATTTTAACTCTCTCTCCATTCTTTTTCATTCATTTTCCTCCATCTCCTTATTCATTACTTCCTCTGTGTAAGTGTCCATGCAGAGTGTGAGACACTGTGAGTCACATTTTAATTTTCTCATAAACCCTGATGAATTTACTCATGCACCCCGCCCCCTCCATCCTTTGCTGTCGTGTTCTTTTGTCTGTTGAGTTGTCTGTGAACAGCCTGTTCATTATTGAATGCTCTGATGAGGGTTTTGAGCTTTTGGGTCTGCTCAAAATGATGTAAATACTGCATAGATCTAAGTGCATGGAAATCTCTTTCATGAAGTTTGATCCACATGTTGATGGGAAAGGAAAAGTCAGTGGGTCATCAAAGTCATTAGTCAACCTGCAGGATCCGTGGATGTCTGTCCAAAATTTCTTGGCAATGGTAAATGGACTGTACTTATACAGTGCCTTTCTAGTCTTTACGACCACTCAAAGCGCTTTACACTACAACTCATTCACCCCATTCACACACATTCATACACTGATGGCAGGGGCTACCACACAGGGTAAGGGAATCGAACCGCCAATCTTCCAATATATATGTATATATATGGGACAAGTGCAATACTGTGTAGATCAGAAGCCTGTAATACGAAGCTGGATTTTTTTCTTATCGAGGTAACTTTAGGGTTAACCCTGGGTTTTCCGTCCTACGACGCTGGTTCACTTCTTACCAGGGTAAATCACCATGATAACTTAAGCTGAACGACTAACCTGCTCTGGAGCAGGTTATGTTCTGGATAAGATATCAACGAGTATAAAAGCACCACCTCCTGACCAATCAGGTTTCTTGGAAAATGGCCTGCCCATTCTTAGAAGATCCTGTCGACATTGGTGCGCGGATCATGAGAGTAGCGCTTAGGAGAGAAAGAGTTTTTAGGGATAGATGCAATCCTTTTGATGTCCCCGATGACATCCTATACGAAACGTACAGATTGTCTCTCTCTTGCTGCTTTCTGCAGGTATTTCTGCCTCCAGCTGTGTAATCTGAATCTGTGATTGCAAGCCACCCACTTCCCCTGTGATCCTGCTCAACACCCATTACTACTATTGTTGTTGTTATTATTATCATCATCATTATCATACATCTGATGACATTGTGCTATGCTCTCTTTCCTCCTGTGCTCTCTCTTTCTCTCTCCCTCCTTCTTTCTCTGTCAACCCAAACGGTTGAAGCAGATGGTCGTCTACCCAGAACCCGGTTTTGTTTAAGGTTTCTTCCTGTTTTGCCTTGCATCTGTCACCAAGTGCTTACTCATAGGGGAATGTTGGGTCTCTGTAAATAATACTGTAAAAAAGTACAGTCTAGATCTGCTTTCCATGAAAAGTGAGCTGACATAACCTCTGTTGTGATTTGACACTATATAAATAAAATTGTCTTGACTTGACACGACTTATACACTGGAGATCCACAATACATGGGGGGCGATCAACAGTACAATATATCTGCCTGGCTGAACATGGCGGAAGTAAATAAATCACTGTCAGGCGGAACTTTTGCTGTATGGATGAATATGTCCTGGCAGAATGAGGCTAACAGAGCCTCCATAACTCTCAGTCAAGGATAGGAGGACAGTTATATACACTGTGGGTATAGTTATTTTGTCATCGCTTTCAAAGGAATTGTTTTCTGACACTACATGTTAAAGTCTACCTCATAAATTGCAAGTGGAATGTCACAACCATGTGTCTCTCATCAATTAAAAATGTATTGTTTTGTATATTGTAGAATTTGTACAAAAGTAAGTCAGTAAAAAGTCAATACAATTGTATTTATATAGCACCAAATCACAATTTAATGTATTTATTTGTATCTATAATTTATAGAGACCCAATATTTCCCCATGAGCAAGTACTTGGTGACAGTGGCAAAGAAAAATTCTTTCAACGTGAAGAAACCTTGAGCAGTACCAGGCTCTAGGTGGGCGGCCATCTGCCTTGACCAGTTGAGTAAGGCAGATGGTGTGATAGCATAGCATATTTAAAGTTGCCCTCTGATAAATAGTCCAACTGATTCTAAAGGAAAGCCCAAGGTGCTGGCATTTAAACATCAATGAATCATCCCCATATTATTCTGGAACTAAGGGCGTAATTACTGTAAACAAACCAAGTGACTGCTGACAAGCATCTACCAGTTTACAATGTTTGTTCGCATTGATATCATGTATGTGTATGGATTTTTTATTTTTAATACAACTGTTTCATTGTTGAGCTTCAGAGATGCTGGTAGTTGTAGTTTTTAACATCAGACAAAGCTAGGCTTTTCCCCCCCTGCTTCCAGTTACTATGCCTAAACTAGGCTAACCTTATCCTGACTGCACCTCTGTACTACTTATCATGCAGCAATGAGACTGCTGTCATATACTTTTCATCTAACTTTTGGCAAAACAAGCAATTGGCAAATAAGCTTTTCTCCTAAAAAGTCAAACTAGAAGAAGAAACCTATATAGAGTATCCATAGAAAGTAAGGACACAACCAACAAGCTAAAGGTTAACTTTTTTTTCTTGCACTGGCAAAACAGAGAGAAAAATGCTGTACACATCTGTGTATAGGTTCCATGTGTTTACCCCTGTGATATGTTCACAATCTCCAACTGACTCAGTTGACCATATTCATTTAGAGAATCATATTTCTTGCTTAGTCAATAAGGGCAAATGGGACGACAAGTGCTTCTTATATGGTAACCTTTTTCATTGTTGGAAAAATGGGAACCTCCTTTACTAAATTAACCACACACACACGCACACGCTGACCTAATTATAAGCCATCAAGACTGTAGTCAATACTATTGACTGGCCCCGCAGGAGCTGCAGGTTACAATGTCTCTGAGCTCTTTGTTGTCTTTGTCGCCAAAAAATCTTCAACTTTGGAGAAAGAAGGCAGGGAAGTACACAAACAATGAGATTGATGTCCTAAAGCAAACTCTTCACATGCACCCAGTTGCTGGAAAATCTCTTGAAACTCATTTAAAAAATCATTAAATGCACTAATCTGTACCGGGCTAGAGCAAGAAATGATGGAACTATCAATAAATCATCGGAACAAAAAACACTTCAGTCATCTACGCTAAAAGAAACCGTGGCGATGTAGTGACTACTTCTAGAGATAGCCCCTATTTTGCTTGATTGTACATTTGTTCAATAAGGAGTTAGAAGTAGAAAAAAGCTCTCTGCGCTAAGAAGCTTGCTAGCTGTTTGCTAACTGCCACTTAGCAACATTGTTAGCTTGGTTGCTATCAAGACAGTACAGGGCTCTCAAGTCTCACGCATTTGGCGTGTGACACACGCATTCCCACCAGTTCACACGCTCACACGCCACACATTGCATTTCTCACGCATTTAAATTACCACGGTGACGTCCACCAAGTTGCACCCGCACCGCTTTAACAACAGGTAGGAACCAAGCTCCCCCTCCCCCGAGAGATCAGAAGCTGCGTGTGCGTGCCACGCGCAAGCCAATCAAATACATCTATATCTACAGAACAGCCAATCAGAAAGTAGCACTGCTGTATTTTGATATTCCGCGGTAATAAAAAAAAAAAAAGAGAGACGGACTAAACACATCCAGACATTCGCCGAAATTAAGCAGGTGGTTTCATAAGGACAGAAAGACCCAATGATTACAGTAAGTCACGTCATCATTTATTTGTTGCTGTGGAATAGTCTCTTTTATACTGTCTATGAATATTTTGTCCAGGCAGAGCAGTGGGAGCGAGTGTGTGTGTGTGTGTGTGTGTGTGTGTGTGTGTGTGTCAGGGATGGAAGTTAGCCTAGTAGTTAGCAGCTAGCAGCAGATTAGGTTAATTTATTCCAGTCAGATCTGGGTTCTACAAATCTATTTAGATCCAGTAAAAAGTATTTTTCAGGTGCAAGAAGAAAGGTAGGCAGGAGGAGCTATTTTTTTTGTCGGAGTTTACATGAACTAAAGTCAAGGCAAGATTAAGATCCCCCCTAGCCTTATTGGTATGGCATAATAATGTAAATGAGCTAACGTTATGGTAACAAGTACTGATGGGGGAATACTATGTTCATGTCTTGCACAAAAAAAAGTTTCTAGGTTGTTATGCACACATCAATCCTTGAGTATAAAAGTGGCTGGTAGTGGAAGGTAGATTTTTAAATTTACAAAAAAGTTAATTTCCATCTCTGGTGTGTGTGTGTGTGTGTGTGTGTGTGTGTGTGTGTGTGTGTGTGTGTGTGTGTGTGTGAGACAAATATTTCATTGTATTTTATCCAGACAATGCATAGTAGTAATTTTTGCATTTGCCTTCAAAGATGTCAGGGAAGAGGCAAAAAAGCATCCTTTCATGCTTCTCCCAGCTCCCTAAAAAGGTGGCCAGATTAGGCCAAGAAAAGGAGACTGTGGAGAGGGCAGTAGTGGAGGACACTGTAGAAGAGGCTGTAGAGGAGGCAGTGAAGAAGACAGCTATGGTGTCAGTAGAGAATGAGTCAGTGGAAGAAACTGAGGAGGACACTGTAGAAGAGGTTGTAGAAGAGGCAGTGAAGAAGACAGCTATGGTGCCAGTAGAGAATGTATCAGTGGAAGAAACTGTGGAGGACACCATAGATGAGACAGTGGAAAAGCCACTGGAAACAAGAAAGAACAGAGGATTAAGTGGAGCAGCCACCTATAGGTGTACCTATGTACACCTATAGGTGTGTAACACACACACACACACACACACACACACATGCAGTAAAATGCTCACAAAGTTTAATCTGAAGTCAATAAATAGTTTTGTTTGAATGAATTTATGCGTTATGCGTCATTTGTCAGACATCCATCCCCAGCTCAACCAAATCCCCGCTGCCGCTGGTAAAATCTCACTCTGAACTCACTTCAAAACTTGAGAGCCCTGCAGTATGTTCACACAGATTATTCATAAAACCCTCTTGGACTCTCCAGTTCCACATGCCCTTTACAAAAAACATTTGGTCACAAAGGTTTATTGTAAAAGATTCACATGGATTTACTTACTAAATGTAATTCAATTGAAATTAATAGCTTTTACCGTTTTTAATGCTAGTGTTTTGATCCTTTCATTTCTGTCATGAACTTTTTTCTCAACTGGGAATGTGGTTACTCCTAAAGTACTAGACTTGATGAAAATCTGCTGCGATGTAGCATTGATATCTGTGATTCACTATAGTTTTTCTATGACTGTAGAACAAACTCCATATAAATAATTAAAGCAATGGGGAGCAAGAGATTTACAGTAAGATCCCGTACATAAAAAATGATTAATTAGGCTACTCGTCAATGCCACAGGGGCATCATGGGACTGTTAAGCCAAGGACAAATGCAAGGCGAAGTCATGCAGGATTCATTCTTGAGCCAGCAGAGGTATGTGTGGTTCACAGAGAGGGGATTTTAATTACTGATTCAGTAATTAATGGTGTGTGGATTAATGATGAGGTGCTATAGCTTCAACAAGAATCCACACAAAAAAGGAGTCCTGCAATGGCAAGCTTAAGGTTGGACTTCTTTAAAATCAGATACTTATAAAAGGGATATGTCAATTTTATTTGTAACACTAATCATGTTGTAGTATAGGCTACAGTAACGATTCGGGCACTATACTGTTAGTGCTTCTATATATGACTGACCATATATGTAAACAGTATGGCAAGAATCCAATTTTTTCAGAAATATGTGTACATTACAGTCCAGTGCATATGGCTGGGGATGGTTAGAGGCTTGTTCTGTGCCAGGAGGCATGATTAATGCACACAGACTAGAGACTGGACCAGTACAGGATCTCTCCTTGGAATCCCAGGGGAGGTAACCTAGTTCTGCTGGGGACACATATTAAGAGAGTAAGAGAGATCGCCACAGATTTTCTGTAAAATTCATGTCCTTCTGGAAAACTACATGTTTCTTTAGACCCCCCTCACAGATAATGATACTCACACACATGCACACACACACATATGCAAACACTCTGCAAGCATTGACAGAACCTGTTGAAGCTTTGAACATAGATTTTCACACTAAATAGATTAATATCTGATTAAGGCAGCACTATGGCAACAGTAAATGTATTGTAATGAATTTGATCTGATATTGCAATCAGATTATGACAACCATAATTTAATTAGATATTTAGATTTTTGCTCAACCATTTTGTTTAATAATCAGTTGAGCGGTTGCTGTTGTTTTTTTTTAGTATTTTGCATTGATACATGTGTCAGAACAGTCACTGGAAAGCGATCTGAAGATAGTGGTATTGCAGAGGAGGAACAGAAATCCCCCATTTTCTCAGGTTTCATTTTAGCCATTATCTAATCAACTTCACGTAAACGGTTCAGTCAGTAAAAGCAGCAGCAGCAGCAACTTCAGTCCTCCATCAGTGTCTAAATAGGATGCATTCATGCATGGGACAGAGTGTAGGTCAACTGGCAGTGCTCGGAGCCCAACACACAATCACTGTAGTTACACACGGAATATGGAAGAAAAATTGAAGCCTAAGAATATACTTTGGATCTATCCGAAAAGTAAACGCCAGCTTAACTAGATATAATTCTGTGGAAGAGAAAGCATCCAACAAGTTGTTTTTAATTTTCTTTTTATATGCAAGATGTCTATGTTAAACAATGTTCCAAAACTTGCTTCCTGAAAGTCAAAAGTCAGGGCTTAAACCTGATCGTACAGTTTGCGAAGTTACCTCTACTTCCCCACTGAACTGATGTCAGATCGTTCGTTCATCGATTCCATCGCAAACCAATCAGCACAGAGTAGACTCATTGGTAGGGAGGGACTTCAACAGACATTAGCTAAAACTGTCTGATAGAGGCTGAACTGTTGGGCAGTATAAGATAAATGAGGTGTTTTTTTAAAACTGTAAATCATCAAAATATATTACAGTATTGCTCCAGAAAATATCAGGCCTGAAAATGTGCATGTTATATACTCTTTAAAGCAAACACGTTGTAAAACTGGATCGGAAAAGTCCAGTAATTAATAATTATTGTGTTGGGTAAATGGATAATTAATAAAAGATTAAATTTAGAGAGGGGACCCCTCAGACTTGGACACAGGAGACAGAACAGCTATATTTCACAAGCTGGATGCCTCAAAGGAGGTTCTAACCCATTTCTATTGACCTTATTTAGCTGGGAATGCTGTTAGAGTTTGGAAGGTGTTAAAACAATATTTGAGAAGCAGCTTGATTAGTGTGTGTGTTAAGGGATGGAGGTGCTATCCTGTTAGGTCTTACTGTAGTTAGTGATGCACAAACAGGTCAGAACTGGTTTGGTGCTGACCCAGCTAATGATCATTTTCTTGCTTTGAACTTAATAACATGATGAGAAGCAGCTGTGTTGTCCTTGCACATTTCAAAGCCTTTCCAAAACATTAAGCTGAGTAGTGGCCGTGGTCCAGGAACCAGGGGTAGGTTCTTAGAACACTCTTAAATGCCAAACACAAATGATATGACATCAGATAGAAAATGGTAAAGGTATCCTAACCCTAACCCTATAGCTTTTGTTTTATATTGTTATGGTACAGCTTCTATACACTAAAGCTAATTTACACTAGATGTTGATATCAATGGGACCTGCCTGTTGACAATATACATAGAAGCTGCATACAAGTAAATGTCTACTGATTGTATGAAAGACTAGCCTCACTTAATTACACATAATACCTGAGGCTGATGATCAAATTCTAATTTGTACCTGTTGATAGAGCTAGATGAAAGGTCAGTTGATTACCAAAGGAGGACGTTTTACTAAAATCAATAAAAGTCAACCTGCTGGATGCCCCTGAGGAAAAGTTAGGATACATTGTTGGGAAACCCTGACTATCTGTCCGAAATGTTGAGCCATCAAGTCCATCAAGCAGATATGTGACTGTATAAATAGAAACTGTGACCTGCTGGTAGCCCCAGATGAAGAGTTCCTTGAGCAGACCACACTGCAAAGAGTGGAAAAAAAGTATCTGGATATAGCTTACCTCCAATAGTATAACTGGATAATAAAGCAACTTGTGCCCATACTGTATATTTCTATATAGAGCACAAGGTAATTTACCAAATCCTTTTGAAACACGTAGAATGGCTATATATTGAAATGCACATGCAATTAATCTATTTTACATTGTGTACACCAAATTTACATTTTAGTTGGAATAATATAACCTTCGCACAAATACAGGCACTAACATTACAATGACCTAATACAATTCAGTACAGCCTATTCAACCTGTGCTGAGGATTCTTTCTAGCTGTTTTCATTCCTCTGTCCAAGCAGTACAACAAAGAAAAGCACAAGAACAATTGATTAAATTAGCAATCAAGAGTCCCGGCCTCATTTCTTTATGTAAATGATTTCTTTATATTATGTTTACAGCTGCAAAATTTCACTGAACCTCGTCTCCTCAGCCTTTATTCAGTTGTCTACCTGACTCAAACAACTGTTCTCTCAAAAGGCCCTATTCTGTTCAGAAGTAGATTTTGTAATAAAAAAGGATTTAAGTAATTTACTCACAGTGGCGTAAGTTCTCAACTGGTATTTTTATTGTGGTAAAGTCCTCTGAATCAGTCCCATCAACTCTCTGCTGCTCTTGTATAACTTTCAGCTGAGCCTCTTGAAAGGAAAGTAATCAATACTGGCAAAATTGTCTGTTCACGTTGCACGTTTCCCTGCATGCAAGGAGCAACATTAGGACATGGTAGGAAGTAGTGTAGTGGTTTCTTGGTAGATAAGCATACTAATGCTGTTATGTAATCAGACCAGATTTGGCTGGGTGAAATGTACTCGCTGTGGTATGGCGAAAAGCAGGAAAGAGAGGAAATAACTGTGAGAAGAGTTGCAAAAGACCTCAGCAACTTTTCATATCAAGTTAAACTTTTTGATTGTGCAAAGGGAAAGAGATCATGTCATATTGCAACCAGAAGCAAATATGTCTCATTCATTTACTCGCTGAAATGAATAGGCAGCGAAATCAGGTCTGACTGCATCTTAGTTCACCACAGATTGAGGTAACAGCTGTCTGACTGGCATTGATCAATAGCGCTCAAGGATGCATAATATCATTGAATAATGTTACATCTGATACATCAATGCTTTTTTCCCCTAGCTCATGACAGTGACAGTTGACTGTGTCATCTTTATTAGACAGTTGGGGTTTTTTTTGTTTGTGTTTTATTAGGTTAGGTCTGCTTCATACTTATAGTTATGTGACTGTACAATTAGCTAGCTGCTGTCTTTAACAGGAAGTTGATTTAACCAATTTAATACCCCCAAAATATCTATACTAGCAGTAGAAAAGAATTGGACTCTTGTTCAGAGTCTAGCCTCAAGACAACACTTTTCCCCCATAATCGAGCAGGACTTATGTTTCCTAGGATACCTTCATGAGCTAAAGTCAAGACACAAGAGTCTCCGGTTTACAGAAAACACCACAAACTACACTGAAAATTGTAGCATGATTGGTTGGAACCTTGGTCTGCAAGATGGACATTGATACGTATCTCTGGCCAATTTTAGGTAGATACAGTATAACGTATCAACTCTTATTCCATAAATGGGTATGTGATCGTGGTCATAAGCTAAGTGTACTGTGCTCTGATTGTTTGCCCATAAACCAGAAATTGGGATAGAATTTCTATCCCAATTGAACACAAGACTACAATCCTCACTCAAAAAGACAAGCATACCATAAGGAATTCCCTGGCTGGAGTGAAAAACTTCCTTACGGAGTTACACAATGTACCAGCGCTGTAGATTTATCCAAGTGAATAATGTAATATAGATAGTGTCGCTGTATCTCTGTCAAACCAATGCCAGTCTTATGTCAGTGTAGATCTGGGTCACTACCCCCAAGTGTTTCCTACTGCTTTCATTAAACATTAACTGTGTCTAAGTATATTTCTATGTCTCTGCCTCCTGAAACCACAGATGAGTTCCACTTGGAGGGGAAATTAGGTATAAGTTTGTTGATATATATCATTCCCTTTGCTGTTCTAATAACGTTTTACAGGATTGTTGTCTCTTGACTGTTTGAGCAGATTTTAGACAAAATGAAGAGAGGACATGGGATTTCAGCTGGTATGGATACTTCTGTCCTCATAAACCACTAATGAATCCATCTGTAAACATGCTGCAACATGTTGGTCAGTTGCTCACAACCTGCCATGATACTGACAGAATTCTAAACTGAGAAATGTGATATCCTTATTGTAAAGATGAATATTAAAAACACACTGCATGGAGAGATGCAGTGACAGAATGTGAAGAAATTAGTAAAAAAAAACTGGTGTCTCACCGAGGTTACATATTGTATGTCCCGGCACAGTTTTGTCTCCCGTGGAAAGTCTGCAAGATCCAGGAAGTTGTCCACCACCACTTGACCAATCACATCATGGCGAGAGAACCTGTCAAAGTCGTAGACACTGAAGTGCAGCTTACGGTTTGACAGCTCGGTGTACGCCACTGGAAAGAGAAACACCTCATCAAACACTGGGTTGAGTGTCTTGCGGTGCACCTTGGTCTGGTGCTTGGTTTTGCGGTCAGGCAGCAGGTAGATCTTGACGTAAGGATCAGAGGTCCCTGAGAAGTCCTTGGCAGGAAGGTCCTGGGCCTTGTGGATCTTCACAATCAGCTGCTCCAGGTCGAAGTCAAACTTCAGGATGAAATGGACACAACCGCAGCTGTTGATCCGACGCCCATCCTCTGCGTCCACTGAGCGCTGCTTGTAGAGTTCTGGTTTGATTCGGCCCAAACCAGACAGAGATTCCTGGCGCTGGAACTGAGCAGGGTTGAAGTCCGGATTGGACAGGTTCATCTGACGACGGATGGAGTTGTGACTGTGACAAAAAGAAAGATTAAAACATATGATTATTGAAATAATTTTTATTCTCTCTATATATTTTTGCTCATAAAATCAGGGTCATTTTTCTGTAAGGCAACAGATGAACCTACTGTGTTCCATTAAGCCTGATGTATTACATGCTCTCAACTTTGTGATAAAGTATTTCACTGAACCCAGAGGTCCAGGTGTCTATGATTTTGTGACTGTGTGTGTCCATTTGTGTTTAACCTGCCAACACCAAAAGTTAGACAGTAGCTTAAGGCACTGATGTGTACTGACCGTACAGACGATGTAGGCTCTGTAATCTGTCTCTGGACCCTGTCCCTGGCCAGAGTGTGGACCTGGTTTTTCTCGGCCTTGGCCTGGGCCTCAAGTGGGATGTCAGGCGATGTGTGACTTATCTTTAAGGCTGACTCTGGGACAGCAACAGCCAAGGGGGGCTCCTTCACGAAGCCATCCTCGCTGTACTCCCTTTCCTCCCCGTCCACCTGTGCACCAGACATTTGTGTTTACAGTGTTAGTGAACACTGTTGAAGAAATGTTAACGAAAAAAGGAGAATCCTCAGGATTAACCATAAAACTGGGCTGTCAAACAACAATTGAACAGATGAGATTAACATATCTATATAGCCACTCTTGATGATGTTACTTGTCTGATCCACACTTTTAACACACGCACACACACACACACTCCACAATTATGGATAAAGTGGCTTGTAGTAAAATTAGCTTTGTTCCCTCCGTCAATGCATGGCAAAAGACAGTATTTGTTGTTTCCAGTGTAAATGTTGGAGGGTAGAGTTACAGTGGAAATCCACCAACCTCCATGTGCACATCTATATTATCTATATTATATTCTAGCCTTTTATTTCAAAAGTTTAAGAGAAAGTTGTTGCCAAAAAGCTCAGTGCTGTCTTGACTGCTCACAACATTTTAGATAACTTGTTATGCTCCTTGACAGCATTCCACTGAAACAGCTCTTCTCAGAGTCTCCAATGACTTAATGATGTCTTCTGTTGTGGATGAATGCTCTATTTTGGTGCTGCTGGATCTTGGTGCAGCGTTTGATAATGTATCACAGAATTCTGAGTGAAAGTCTTAGGAAGTCTGTTGGCATCCCTGGAGTGGTTCTCTTCCTCTCCTACTCTCAGAGAAGAGTTTTTCTGTGTCATGTGGTCCCTACATGTCTGAAAGTGCTGTCCTTTCCTTTGGTGTGCCCCAGGGTTCCAACTTGGGTCTCATACTATTTGTTCTATGATTACCTTAAGTCACATTATTAACAAATTTAAAGTAACCTTTATCATTCTTTTGTCTTTTTCGCACAATTGTCTCACTGTCATTAAGGACCAGATGGTTAACAACTTTTTACGACTAAACCTGCATGGCCAGACATCTGTGTACATCTCTGACCTACTCTGTCCTTATAACACCAGTAGGTCACTTAGGTCTTCTGACTGGTTGGATCTCGCACTCAAATGAAAACAAAATGTGATTGAGCCTGTGTATGTCTATAGAAAGAGCGTTCCACAATGTTGGAGCCACCACTTCAGATTTTCAGATTCAGATTCAACACTGAATCTGAAAATCTGAAGTGGTAGCTCTGTGAAACTCTTTCTATAGACATACAATCTGAAGTCTCTGTTGACGCCTTTAAAAGATCTTTTAAAGAAAAGCTGAAGACTAATTTATTCAAACTGGCCTTTGTCTCACCTCATAATGTCTAGTGTTTGTATTTTGTGTGTTTTTAATTTATATTGTTGCTTATGTTCTATTGCTTGTTTCTTTTATTTAAACGTACGCTGTACTATTTTTATGGTGTTTTTTTATTTACCAATTTTACTCTTGTAATATATTAAGTAAACTTTACTTACTTCAAGCATGCTCAATTTAAATTAAGGCAAAATAAGTGGTCTAGAAAACGAAATGTTGCTCTCAGTGACACTTTGAATTTTGAGTGTGAGCCTCTTTTCTTCTTACCTCTGTGAGGACAGGCTGTTGGTCTCCTCCCAGAAAGTGCGCCCCCTTGAGGACATCTGGGAGGAAACGGCCACTCAGTGGTACCCAGCACAGCTTCCATGAAACAAAGAGGGAGACGCTGAATAGAGCCAGACCACAAGTGGTCACCAGCAGGGACAACAGACTCACCGATACATCTAGAGATGGAAGAGAGAGGGAGACTCAGTGAATATTGAGCACATCTTTGCCAGTGAAGAAATGCTGGCACAGACAATCCTGGCTCCCTGGGGAGGACAGACTGTGTTTATTCAGAAAGCTAAATGATAAGAAAAAAGTAAAACATATCCCCACTGTAGGCAAAAGTTGAAGAGAAAAAACTGGTGACCAACAACAAAGACAAATGACTCCAGTACTCATGACCTTTGACAGGAAACCAGATAGTTAGTGTTGTTTTTTTTTCATATATGGATGACACATTCTCAAATAAAACATCTTTCACCATCACAGAGATGCAAGTGACCAAATATGATGCATCTATCGTGGCTACAATTCCATACATGTATGGACCTTTGCATTAATGTCACAAACGTATTTAATACACGATAAATGGACCATCAACGTATTTCAGTATATTGGTTGAATTGGTACTCATGATTGAATGTTTAAACATTAATGTGGTTACAAAGATGTGAGCAGCGCTTTATAAGAATTGCCACTAGGTCCCATAGTTGCAAATACAAATGGGAAGAGAACACAGCTTCAACCAGATCTAATTTGTATTGGCAAATAAAATGAATAGCGTAGCTTCACTTACAGTTTTTGCAGTATAAATACAGATTTTAATTGCACTTACTATATCTTAATTGACATTTTCTGTTTTAGGGTACTTGTGAAGGATGTTATTGAAAAGATCTAAGAACATTTAGTCAGTGCTAGAAAATAGTGCCCAATTTGTACTTTAAATTTGTTTTATTTTTTATTTTTTTAAACATAGTTTTAGATCTTTTTAAGTCATTTGCTAGATTTTAAAGTTTTGGCTTCCAGTCATTTAATTTCTCAGCTTGTTGCAGTGATGTAGAAGTGTACTCCGGGGGATGTTAGTACACTGCTGGGTGTGGTTACAGGTATAACAAAAGTATACTTCTGATACCGCACAACCACATCCATCAGTAATGCCTTGTGTGGTCAGAGGTGAAACAGACTTTGAACCAGGAGGGGTAGTGAGGCACAGCCTGGTGTTATTATTATATAGTGTCTTTGAATTTTATAATAAATGTACAATTTGTAATGTGATTCCTATATATGTTATGTATGTTATAAATGGTCATAGTTCCAAAATTTGAGGTTAACGTACTGTATCTAGAAATGCTCCCTGCAAGCCCAGCAGATGGGTTTTTTTCTACCTTACTGACAGGGGCGATTGTAGGATCAGACCTTTAGGGGGACGCAGCACCTAATGAGAATTTGACATACATTGCCCTGCAGGTGTTAAAAAACCCCAATAATTATTTATTTATTTTTAGGGGTGCTAGAGCACCGTTTTGGTGTCAAAAGGACTTCCGTCTCTATACAAGTCAATGGAGAATTCACTAACTTCTCACTTGATTTCTAACCTCAGTAAACGTTTTCAAAATGTTTTTTATGGTCTCAATCGCTAGTTTAAAGCCTTCTTCAATGCAGTATGATGTTCATTTGTGAAATTTTGGCCTCCCTGATTTTATATTTGACGATAAAGCAGGGTATGCATTAGGGCGGGGCTACGTCGTGATTGACAGGTTGATTGGTTCACAGGTTCAGGAGGGCTCCTCATGCCCCTCCTGATGCCCATATAAGTAGAATCCGTGTTTTTATTTTTCCCGGCATGCACCTGAAATTTTCATGATGGCACTGCTCAGATCCGATACTATTGGCGTCCGAGCAGCAGTCCACAAACCAATGAACCAAGTCCAAAAACCAAAACCAAGAAAAATACTGAAATCCTACTACCATAGTTTGTATTCTTGGGCAGAAAAATATCATTAGATCTGTGTGTAATGGAGGGTTTCCACACTGGCTCTTCACTAAGGTCTCCAAGAGCACAGATGCCTACACTAAACAATCAGCCAAAGCATTAATATGTTAGTGACAGGCCAGCACTTGTAGTCATCCTCTCTACAAGGCACAGACCTGCACTGTGACACCATGCAAGAAACAGACACAAAACGTTATACAAATTAATTGGTATGTTTAACAGGTCATAACAGAAATTGAGCACTTCAGTTTGACAACTTTTTGATCACGAACACCTGAATGATGGAAATTTATATTTCACTAGTGTAAAGTTTCCCCCCAAAAAACTCACTATAAGCATTAAATTGACTTAAATTACAGATAACACCGGAAACAATTGTACTTTATCTGTAGCTGTATATTTTAATATTATGTAAAGTGCAAACCACGCAAGGCTTGTGTCCATACAGAGTTTCTCTGTGGCAGAAAAGTGCGGTCAGGGCACTGGGGAGGGCTGGGATAAAGTGCTTTTACTGTGAGATGATCATGCCCTCTAGAGAGTAATGACCACAGATGACTAGGCAGTCTGGCCTTGGTTGACGGCTTAATACTTTGGCTGACCGGTTAGCGTTGCCATCTGTGGTCTGGGAAAACTGGTGTGGGAACCATCCTTAACTACGCATATAGTTAATCATATTTTTCTCACTTTACATTAGCAAAATGTAAATGTCCATCAAAGTTGTGTCAAATTGGAGTACTCAATTTCTGTTATGACCTGTTAAACACACCAATTAATTTTCTAACATTTTGTGTCTGGTTCTTGCATAGTGTCACAGTGCAGGCCTGTGACCTCTAGAGAGTAACGACCACAGACCACTAGATACGCTGGCCCTTGTCTAACATTTTAATTCTTGGGCTGACTAGTTAGCGTTACCATTTGTGTTCTTGGAGACATAGGTTGAGACCCAGTGTGGGAACTATGCCTGGGTATTGGTACAAGATACCTTTAAGGTATCGCCCGAAATAAATCTATACTAAGTAGTATCGAAACGTCTCCCGTCAAATGTTACCTGCAATCGATCCTTTTTGCACCCAGAGCTAGAAAATACGATTATTTGTATGGACTTGCTCACAGCCAATCAATGCAAGCGTTCCTTGATTTAATGCAACATGTGATTGGCCCACTGCCATAGCAGCTACAACTATTCAGATGATGGGTATCGAATGAAGTAGTCAATTGTACTTCAGTTGATATCGGTATCAATTTAATCATGAACTATTATGATATTCCAATA
Source organism: Scomber scombrus (assembly GCF_963691925.1). NCBI lineage: Eukaryota > Metazoa > Chordata > Actinopteri > Scombriformes > Scombridae > Scomber > Scomber scombrus. The sequence goes on along the minus strand of NC_084975.1, from coordinate 27,641,032 downwards.
TCTGTATGACTACATTTATGGGGACCATTAGTTTCCAGAAATGAACAGAAAATTACATTTATTTCAACCTCTGTTTTTGTTAAATCGTCATGGGAAAGCACTACTATCTTCAGTTCTTTTTTCTTAAAAAACTGGACTCATCATTTATAGATTTAGCCCATACTGTGTTGAAAGGGTATCTTACACTGAATTACAGAGAATTACAGCTCTCACATCAAAATAAATGCATCTTTCTCTTCACTGTAGCACTCCTCTTTTCTTCTTGACAAAGAATGTAGAGCAGATTCAGGAGATGTTGCCCACAGTAAAATACTTCATAAAACAGCATTATTACACATAATCATGCTCCTCAACCTAAATATATGCCACCTACGTCAACTCCACGTACGGAACATGTAATTAAATGACACAATATATGGAAATTATAACACTGAATGGTATCCATAGCAACAACTATCATTGGCATCTCCAGCAAAGCAGGTGGCTCAGAGCATGATTGTAGGGTGTTAAAGATCTGTGTGTTGTTGTTTTTTTAAAATATATGCCGGATTTGTGATAACACGTTCATGCATGTTTGCACTTCTGGTCACACCTCAATCGGCCGCCATCAGCTTTTCAAGGCAAAAGACCTGCTGTGACACCACTTATTAGCATGTGGCCAACAAGACCAAACATTTTTACCCATAGATCGCAGTGCAGCATCTGTGGTTCAATGTTAGTTTATCTTCTCAGTTGGCCCTACGCCTGAAAATGCAAGTATATGAAATAATCTAGCTTCAGCTGTAAAATATACCAATTTCAAGAAAAGCTCACATATTTCAGAGGATATAAACAAGAAGTCTAATCTTGGGGGAGATGGCATTATAGGATCCCTTAGGTGGTTCTCCTCACTGTTACTAAGCATCAAACCTTGATACATGAAAACCACTTGGAACTTAAATAAAACTGATTTGTTTCAGCCTGTGGTCCTCATTAGAGTCCTTGATTGTTGTCCCCAGTAGACGCCCCAGAACACAAGAACCCTGATTAAGGTACTATGAAGTTTTCAATGCCAGAAAAGTTGCTGGATCTTTGGTACTTCAAGTCAAGACTGCCTCCTTCTTCACACCTGCAAGGAGGTAAAGTTGTGTCAAACCCAGACCCACTCCTCCAGTCCTCAGTGTTTCCCCAGCTTTGAGATATGATAGAAGAGGCGTGATTTTGAGGTTCAAATCAAATGTATTCTCCTAGTTATGGTCATGAATAAAGCCTCCTTTGTTGATTCAAAGTTGGATTATTAGATTTTTGTTTTGTTTTGCTTTATGAGCCACTAGGTGACAGCACAACAAGCAATTTACAGGCCGACATCATCACTCTTTAAAGTTATATTAATTAGGTTATATAATGTTTCTGATCACCTGATGAATGTAAGTCCAGTCAAAATCTGGTTTAACAAAGGGTGGCTGACTTTGTAAATTACTGTTTTATACAGTGTTCTCATTAGAATTAGAGTCAAGTCAGCGTTATGATTTGTGAAATGAAGCAGGTATGCTGTGGTCAGACCTCTGTGTGCAGCTCGGCGCTGGGCACCAGCTGGGATGAATTGAAAGCAGTGGACAGATAATACACAGTGAGTGTCCCATCACAGTGCAGGGCCTGTGTTCTCAGCTGGCTCAGATAGAGAGGATGCAGCTTGTTCCACTCTGGTCTGACTTTGATGTGCAAAATAGTTTATGCATTTGTTTCATGTAAAACAGGAATATTTCACATCCAAAACTGAGTTCTCCTGCATCGAAATGAAATTACAGCTCAGAGTATCAGTGATTTCTTCTCATATTAACTTTGTTTGTGTCCAAGTTCATTTACATTCCTGTCAAACAACCTTTCATTTTAAATATTTTAGTTTAAAAAAAAAAAAAAAGAATAAAGAAATACTGCTGAAAGCTCTTTTCTCCTCTGATAACGTTGGCCTTTAAAATGAGTATAACAGCCCAGACAGCCCTGTGGCTTCATTCAATTACCTTTGTTAGAGCCTTTTCTAAAGCCACAGGGTGTCTCTGCTTTTCAAGTCGTCTTGCAGGGTGCAATCAAGGCACCAAGGACTCAACCCTGTACAGCTGGTGACAGTTATTTGTATTCAGGAACTTCAATAATCAGCAAGCTCACTCTGCACTAAAGGAAGTCAACAATTATAATTAAAAAAAAGGTTAGAGAGGTTTTGATTAGTGTAATTGTCCATAGTGGGGTTGCTTGAGTTTACGTGACACAGGAAGGAATAACTTGTACAAGTAGAACGTATCCATGACTTTCTGAGCAATGGCTCTCCTGTCAAAGGCTAAGTGATCAATAAGTCAGTAAGATCCTTTACTTTAAACATCATTTAACAACCATCCCACATACATGAAAGCACATGACAAATAGGTATTACTTAAGCTATTTTTTCTATACATCTATATTAACACTGCAACTGTTTATCTTGAACTTTGAAATAGTGACTGAACAAAGCTCACTCTTGGCCAAACCTCTCCCAAAATGCCAGATCATAGCTCTGCAACCACAACTATGCACAGAACTGTTAAGCTTTGGATTTCTACACATGTTGAATCTGTGTGCTATAGTAAGAGTGATCATCCGTGACACTCAAGGGGTGATGTTTGCCTGCTCAAATATCTATGTATGTCTATCTCTCTATAGCACCAAATCACAACAAAAGTTATTTCAAGGCACTTTTCACAGAGAGCAGGTCTGCAACATACTCTTTCATTTAGATGTAAAGTGCAAACATTAACATGTAACTAACTATCTAACTAGAGACATCAGTAACCAAGTATTACTTCCAAGTTCAAGGATCATATCAAACATTATTTTTGGATAGAGTATTTCCATGGTTTGCAGTGTAAGCAAGGTAAAAGTTGTTTACCTATTGGAGGTGTGCTGTTTGTAGAAAATGCATCTCACTGTGGCAGTTTCTGCTTGTTCTATTCCTCCCTGTATTATTTATTATTGATCTGCTGACCAAATAGCTCCAAAAATATCCTTTCCTTTCAGTGTAGACCTGTTTTTATTGAAGAAGAGCACATCTAATGAAGCTCCACTAATTCTTTGAACAACATATTAACAAAAATGTTGGTTTTTCATCAGCAGTAACTTAACACAACCCCAATACAGCTGAAACTAATCAGGAAACAGAAAACAAGGCAGCTATATAAAAGTACAAACAGGAATACAGGACAGAAACTTCAAACCACAAACATTCATTTAGAAGCTATTAAAGTACTGAGAACTGAAAACAGAGAGACTTTCAAAAACATAGCTTTCTTTCTGGTCTCCAGCACAGACACATGAGTTGAGTGTCACCACTTGTTCAGGGAGAAGGTGGGGGGTCGTTACAGATTGGCCACAGTCAGCCCTGCCAGCAAGCAGGACTGCAGCAGTGCAGCTCACCATGATGGCTATAAGTCACAGCTCTGCTCTTCCTACCACTGCCACTGATAAATTTCCAGTTTACCCCAACTCTGCTCCACTCCTGCCAGTGAGCCACACCCACTGCTGGCAAATTTATATTTAAAGGTGACCTAATAAGCTTATTTCCAGCTCCTAATTTTTATTTTTGGACTCCGCTAGTCGCTTTGCATGATTCAAAGTTTAACTCCTCGTTTATCATATACTGGCTTTTAATGCAGCCCATCAGTTCAGCCTCTGTCTCTAACAGGCAGTTTTAGCTCCTGTCTCTTTAAACCCAGATGTGGAGATATTTGGAGCTTTTTGCTCAGTAGATGAGTCAGAAATAATGCAGGGAGGAATAATACAGGGAGAAACAGCCACAGTGATGATGATGTTTGATGAAAAGCTGCAGCAACAACCAGCACACCTGCATCAGGCGATCAACTCATTTTACTTTGCTGTGCTGTGTAATGGAAAAACGCTCAGTGTGCCAGCTCGACTTGAGTCATGGCTCGGCTCGACTAGGCTCAAAACAATGGAATAATGCCATCATTTTAGCAGAGTGGATCAGTGAACTCGCACACTGTTTGATTGCATTAAGTTCAGTTGGGGAAACATTACAGAGCATCTATTTTTAATTATCAGTATAAAAAGAAAACACAAGCCAGTTTCACAAATGTTGTCAACCAGTGTTGCATCGGAAATACCTGATGAAAGCAATACATTTCAAATGTGAAAGTCACTCTGCCAGCAAAAGAGAGAATGTCACACCACTAGGACTCACACCAGTGAAGATCAGTCAGACTCTCCTTGTCCAACAATGCAAATGGATTTTCCTGATAGAAGCCCTGGCAGAGGTGTTCTTCTGCCTCTGAAGTGAATAAAGCTTAAAACCACAAATTGAACAGACACACAGATGGCTGCTTTTATTGATTTGGACTAAATCTCCCTGTGATGAGGCGTTGTGCAAATCAACAAAATGCTCTAGGTTGGCTGATTATCCAGCTATGCTGCAGAGAGGCGTATTTGTATTGAACCTCAGAAGAGGTACTGACTGAAGCAGAGTCAACACAGCTAACTATGAAACTTAAATGTCCCTGCCAGTTCCACATGTTTAATTTAGCATGTGTGTCATTGTTACATGCACTCACTCGCACACATACAAAAAAACCCCATCACATTTGTCTCTTGTCAGGGGCTAGGAGAGTCTCCAGGAGCAGGAATAAGAATTTATGTATTAACTTTTGAGTGTGTGTGTCCATCTGTCTTGTGCATATGTGCAATATTTATTGTTAACCCTCAGCATCAACCAGAAAATGTTTTCTTTTAAATTGAAACACACAGATATCATGTACATATTTCAGGTGTCAGTGGGACTTTCAAGTGATAGTGCAGCTTCTGTCTGTTGGTGATAAACATCCACAAACCAGTGTAGAAATCATGTCAATCCTTACAACTCTAGAATGGACCCTGCTTTATAATCATCAGATTTAGCTTATTCCATCAGTATCAAAAGTCATCTTGTGATTAGTGTCCATGCAGCTATATCTGTGCACACAGGAACTGCTAGATTAGCTGCTAATCAAACATTGCTTCCCACAGTGTAGATTCACCAATGTGTAAAGTAAACTAGGATAATCTGGGCTTTCCATTTTAAACTCTCAATACACTTTGTGACGCTACTTAGGCTAAAAATGTCCCATCAACATTCTTCTTATATCACTGGAACATTGAAAAATCTCCTTTACCAATTTATAAGTTCTAAGTGGTTAATCAACCAACTATAAGCAACTAGCACCCCTAGAGCCTTACTATGCATGTTTTGTACATTGTATTAACCATGGTCTCTTATTACAGCCTTTAATTTAGCCAAATATTTTTAAATAAACTGTTTAAAAATCAGCTTGTAACTGCTATGAGTCTCCTCCTCATGTCATGTTTTAAGTCATTGTGTGTTCTGTCAGGAAGGGAATAGATGTCAGCCCACTGATTTCTTTTCTGAATTATTCTATGTCCTGTGCTTTTCTATTCCCTGTTGCTAACTCTCTCTCTCTCTCTCTCTCTCTCTCTCTCTCTCTCTCTCTCTCTCTCTCTCTCTCTCTCTCTCTCTCTCTCTCTCAACTTCGTCTCATGCATTTTGTGCTCAGCCTCCATTATCATCAGCAGTGAACATGATTTTCCCTGGCACACATGCCTGCTTCCACAGATTGGTATTCGAGGAATATTTGGTGAGTCAGTTCAAAAAACTCCTTATTTATCTTTTACTTGTCCTTTATGCAGCCCCTCAGTTCAGCCTCTGTCTCTAACAGTCTGTTTTACCTCCTGTCTCTTTAAGACCCCCTTCCAATGATTCCACTCTGTTTTGATTGGCCAGCTTTCCGGAAGCCTGCTGAGGTGCAGCTATGTTAGAGTCGAGTTAAGTTACCGCTGATGCAAACCCAACATTTCCTGCTTCACTATTTAAAATCAAAAGCTGACAAAATGACTAAATAACAGGAGACTTTTATTGTGAAGATTAGCAGATATTCGTTAGCGATGCTAAAAATGGTCAACACAACAAGATATGGAGATATTATTTCTTTCTTGATCAGATCAGTGAGAAACAATGCAGGGAGGAATAGTACAATCAGAAACAGCCACGATTATGTTTGATGAAGAGCTGCAGACAACCAGCACACCTCCAAAAGGTTACTTTTACTTTGCCCTGCTGTTTAATTCAGTCATGGCTCAGCAACACTTCCCCCAAAACAATGGGAAAAAAGCCATAATTTTGGCAGAGTGAAGCAATGAACTGGTGTGCAGTGCATGGAGCAGATGGTCATATAAAGAAATCCATCATAAGAAAAAAAAAAGCGAATACAGAGCAGACTGAAGTCACAGGGATTACTTCTACATACATTTACCTTATTATTTGTTACATTGGCCAAGTTTAATATGAACATCCAACAGTGTAACATTATGACTGACAATAAGGAAAAGCATAATAGGTCCTGTTTAAACTTCAAATCAGTCTTGAATCATACTTTTGATTTCCGGCTGTACCCTACGAGGGGATAATAGATGTAAGAAAAGGCCTGTAGCTTAAATAATGCAATCACTAAAATAAAATCAGAAACTACTATACTGACCAGTAGAGAAAAACAAATGTAACACAATCCTACTGATGTGTGTTTGGTCTTTTCAGTAATCTGGCAAAATAACTCTACAAACCATGTGTTACATGTGGAATGTAATCCCCCCACTCTCAGATACAAACATTAGACTAACTGTGAAGAGCATGTGAGGTGATTACAGTAAATATTACCAATGGCTCATCAAGACATGCAAGATACCCACACACCTGCTGATTTTAAGGAAGACCTTCAGAAAATAAACTTGCTTTAAAAAATCTCTATAAGTCTTTGTAACTGTGCAGGATTTATAAATGATAGTAAAAGACAAAGTGATGTTTTATGTCTGTATATATCTGACTGACAAGATTCACACCAGCCCTAATGTGTGCTTGTGTGTGCATAGGTTAGAAGGGGGGCCCAGTGCGCTCAGTATGAGACAGGAGCGAGCTATAAATATCCCTGAACACACACATATGCTTTGCACATCAATCAGATGCATACCTTAAACTCATAAAAGCAGAAGTATTATAGATTAATGGAAATACAGCATAATATTGTTGGTATAGATTAATCAAATCAATAATGAATGAATAATGAATGGGGTCATCTGCATACATGGGTACATCCAACAGAAAAAGGGGACAAGTGAGGATGAGATCAGTGCAGTTGCAAAGCTGCAAACTATAATCACAACTACTGTATCCACCAGCATCACACCCTTACTTTCCACCCTGCAATATAAAAGACACTAATTCTTACATTGACACTGGACTTTATTAGTGAACATAACTTATGCACTGTAGAACTGTCCCACGTGAACATGATTTCTAGGGATACTACGCTGTATAAACACAGACTACCATGCAGAGCCTCTCTTTCCTTCCCTTTGCTTCCTCTTATTAACCCCATACGTCTTGACATTAAACATGCACACTATTGACTTTAGGCAGTAGAGGGATTTTAAAGTCTGGCTTTTTTTTATTGTAAGATTTATTTTTGTTATATCAGTATGGTGTCACCTCTATGGTTACAAGTATTAGAAGTGATGAGTGGATACCAAGGTCCCTGTGCCGATGAGGAAGGTTCATTATAAGCCCATCACACCCACTGTTTAGTTGCCGAGTCGGGCAATGATGCAAGTTAATTCCTGTTTACTATCCAGCACACCTACACAGATAATAACCTGCAATTAGACTACTGTACTGGTGTAAACATCACAGCTGAATGGCTGATTCAAAGGGACAACAATTTGCATTGTTTTCTCAACCTATGTGTTATCTTTGTATTTCTATTTATAACTATAATTGAATGACATCATCCCTCTCAGACATATAGGACACTAGAATGAAAAGTCCACTTTTAATTATTTTCAGCCACACTGGTTGCATGGCCCTGGACATGTCTATGTTGATCTGTCCATCACTTTGGTCTAAATTGAAATATCATGTGCACTGCCATAAAATTTGGTACAAACATTCATATACCCCAGAGAATGAATCCTACGGTCTTTGGTGATCTCCTGACTTTTAATTGATTACTAACAGCATACCAAATATTTCAGTTATCCTATGAAATATTACATCATAATATTATCATACATCTATTAGATGAATTGGCACAAACCTTTATACATGAATACATTTACGACTCCCATAGGATGTATCTTACTGGCTTTGGTAATCCCCTGACTTTCAGCGACACCATGAGGTTAACATTTGTGGTTTTAAGTGAACTGTCTCAACAATGGATAGCCATTACACTTGGTAAAACATCCATGCCCCCCACAGGATGAATTGTATTAACTTTGGAGATCCTTTAACTTTTCATGTAGTGCCACCAATGTTTCAAAATTTTAAGTAAATTTTGTTTATGACCAGACTAATGACAATTACCCTCAGTTGTAGTTTTAGCCTTAGTTGCAGTTTATGCATGCTAACATGCTAAACTAAAAAGATGAACATGGTTGACAGTATGATAAACATCAGCATGTTAGCTTTGTCATTGTGATAATGTTAGTATGCAGAAGTTAGCATTTTGCTCAAGCAACTGTAGCATGACTATACTTTTAGATTGTGTGGTTTTCTAAATTATATCACTTTCAGCCTTATATGGAAGCCTGTTCAAACCCCCCTGGACAATTCAATAATGAATGAGGGTCAAACTGAAAGCATGCTCTCTTGATCCAACAGAAAACATCAATTACATCATTTTCAAAAAGCCATAACAACATATATTTCAGAATAAAATCAACCATATTGACATAATATTCCTGGAAAGTAGACTCTTTTATATCCAGAGGCTGATGCAGCCTTCAGGTTAATTAGATTATTAAGAGCAGATTAAGAGGCAAAAGCCTATTATCATGACCAATTTATTGTTTTCTGCTCCTGTCAGAGTGGGCCTGGGGCTAAAGCCATCTCATTAAACTCTTGGATGTACAGTATTCCTTCCTCTGGAGAGCCCAGCACTGAGTGTAGATCAATAAGCTGCAACAGCTAAGTCAGCAGTGGGTCAATAAGAGACAATAGCTGAAGTGAAAGGGCATGGGAGTATGGGTCCAAGGGGAAGCATGGGGATAATGTCCTGGAAAAGACTTTTACAGTGCAGATTTGGGGTGGGAGGGGTATATTGTTGTGAATGGAGAGTTCAAGAAAGTGTTGTGGAAGATTAATTTCAAAGTAAAAGGAAGAGGCGAGGAGAGGAGAAGAGAGAAGAGGAGACGAGAGAGTCATTGACTTTATTGAGCTCATCACCAGAGACTCAAAGATTTCTAACCCAAATATGCAATAAAGTTATGTTGCCTGGCAACAATACCTCGAAAATGCAATCAAGGGCATAATGAAACCTAACCTATTTCCCCCCAACATTTAATCAATCCCTCATCTTCAAGAACAAGAAATGAAAGTGTTTTCTGCCTTACAACTTTCCAGTGAAACATTGTTCACACGACTATGACTTGTATCAGTCTCTTCTGGTTTAGAGTGTAAGGACATGAAGCCATCATGTTCCATTCAGAGGCAGATATTGTTGTCTGTCACCAAAAAACATGTCAAAACATGTCCTGGCATGCTTTCAGCTAGTGGTTTGAGCATGAGAGGGGTAGACAGATAGGGATGGAAATGTTATGTTCTTCTGTATGTGGAGGATGAAACTTTGTGACTAGGAGCCAGCTACAACAAACGTAATTAAGGTACAGTACAATGTAGCTGTTTGTTTAAGAAGCAGATATTTATGTATCATTAAATGTGCACCACACAACGTTGTTCTTTCTTGAAGATTAATTGTTACTAAATATTTACTAACTAACAGGTGGAACTGTTGCATAGCTAACGGTACCAACTGACAAAACTTAGGTTAGCTTGCTAATACCATGTAAGACCGGGTAGCGGTAATGGCATATGTTTGGCACATTTGACCTGGCACTGAATCAAAACGCTGACAAATAATGATGTAAAGTGGAATTATTTTATATTACATGTAACAAGGAACACAATATTCCTCAAATTACAATATTTTACTCCAGTAAAGCTATACTAAATAAACAAATTACAATATGTTGGTGAGGTTAGCATAATCAGATATTTCCCATGCATATTTCTGCATGTATGATTATATAGATTATTTTTGGAAGTTTTGTTACACCTTGTGATGCTTCCCAAGTTACATAGTTGATTCTTTTCTGATGGGCATTGCACACATTGACACATTACTAAGGTCTTAATTGCTATGAAATATTCATAAAGATCCTTTCCAGACATGTATTGTTAATTACCACTCTGAAACTCCTACATCTACTCCTTCTCCCTCATTAAAAATACCAAAATCTACGAATATGCAAATATTTCTCATTTTAGATGTCTCCTACTTCACTGTAGAGTCCATGTTCAGTGTTTGTTCACTGGGGGCTTTAATATTGGACCAGGATTGGCTCCAAACTAGTTGTGATGTCACAATTCATGCTCATGGGTCGCCCCTTTAAATCAGATTTTCAATGATCACAGAGAAACTTTCCACCTTCAGCAGATTCATTTGAAAACAGCTTCTAGTGTCAAACTCTGCACATACATCATTCTGCACACCCAACTGTAGGAAAAAGAGGAAAAACATACTTTTGAGTAGAGGGGGGGCTTTAAGTTTCATGGTCCAACATGATTTAGTCAATCATTTGAAACTAGCTAGTAGTTAACACACTTAAAAAAGACTTAAATACCTTAAATAGCTGTTGCAACGAAATCAAGATGAGTAAAAAGTATTTTCGCACAAGTAAAAATCTAAAAGGCTCAAAACTTAAATAGCTTATATAGCAGTTCAACAAAGTCCACACATATACAGTCCTATTATTAAAACTGTTTTAAATGGAAGCACTGAGGAGGAGTAGCTGGGAAACACCTGGAGAAAATACTGAGGCAAATGTGTCTCTGCATGACATTACAATAATTTTGCATTCTGTATCAGCAGCATAAATCAAGAGGGGTTTCTAAGATGACAGCAAGTGTACATATATGAAGGATATACATGACATATAATATGCCCTCTCAGCTATTTGTCACTCAGGTAGAGGGGGGGTAGTTTGGACAGAAAGACTACAAATTGGGTCAAGAAAAAGACTTTATGATCGCGTCACCAATCTAGCAGCCACAGCTGGTGCCATCATGGAGGTCCACTGAGGAGCAGGCTGCACACTAAAAATAGAGACATAGGAGGAGTACATTTTTCACAGATCCACCATAAGGGGCCCTTGAGAGCACATGGATGATTTGATTTGATCCAGAGTTACACATTTCTGAAAAATTTGGGGTGCAAATTTAGTACCAGTTGAGCTTCACAGTGTGGCTAATGAAGTCAGTCAGTTAAAGGTGCCCTCCAGAATTTTGACCGCTAGTAGTACGATGGAGAAAGGTTCAAGACACAGTTCTGCCTTCATAATATTACACCGACTGAAGAAGAAGATCGCTAGATGGATTTAATAGAAATTACGTTACAAATCATTCCAAGGTGCTCAGGTAGTGGGAAGAAAAAGAAAACACTCATCCAACACTACTACTGAATGCCCGGTTTCACTTTTGGCAGTGATGTTTTTGGTTTTGCCCTGTCAAGCACTTTTGGCAACGTTGGTGAGTGGGAAGCTGGTGAGGGATCAGGTCCTTCTCACAACTTGCTACTCTTTCTGCTTTATATGATAGTTCATGGTGTATACAGGAAACATAAGGAGGGAGAGGGATTTAATATGCAACAAAGGTCCCTGGCTGTGGTTATGTGGTATGCGCCTTAACCATTAGGCTACCAGGGCACTCCTCTATCGACTCTTGCTGTCTTTTGTGTCTACACCTTCCTCAGACCAACAGCATGAGTTATCAACAACTTGTTAAGTATTGTTTATGTATTAAATGGCAAAAACTGGCCTGGAGGAAAAAGTTTTCAAGGCAAGGTTTTCAGCTAACACCAATTGTACACCTAAGAGGCTTGTGAACCTAAGAAAATCCAAATCCAAATACATACAGTATAAAGTGCCAAATAGTAATTGTAATAGCTTGTTGCTGTGCCCACTGTAGTCCAGAGGAACGCTACTGTAATTTAGCATGAGTTTGTACTAATTTGCACCTCAATATTCAAACCCCATGTTGTATATTGATAATGGAACAACGCATACACGTCATCGTCTCATGTGGGGTCCATTATGTTCCTGTTATGGTGCTAAAATCTACTCGTCTTGTCTGTTGCTCTTCTTTTGAGTGTGAAACCACTTGTTTGGGTGATGAGGCCCTTTTTAAACTGTTGGAAAAAAATGTGAAACTCCCAAAACTTCGAGCATCACGGAACACATGCCAGGCTTCATTCTCTTCCTCCCTCGGCTCGCAGGGATAGTTGTTTGTTGTGGATCAAACTGTGTGCGTGCGTTTAGAGCAGTCTAATACAAGAGGAAGTGGGTCATAGCTCCTCTGGGGAACCAATCTGGTAGCTTGAACTTCCTCTTCATCATACATGTTTAATGATGGATTGTAACATGTTTAAAGGCTGCGGCCCAGCCACGGCTGCAAGTACCAAAAACCAACATACATGTAAACACATGTACACACACACACACACACACATACACACACGCAAAGGAGGAGGAGGGGTGGAATATATTCACAAACATGCATGTAGTATACATACTGCAGATCATACATATATGGGGAATACAATCTCAGTCCCTACATGCTCTGATATGTACTGTATATCCACGGCAACAAACGCACAAACACACACACTATTGTGAATATTTTTCTCAGTAGAGTAGATGATAGATTTTGTGGAATTGTCCTCAGGAAAATACATTTTTTTCAATACATAGAGAGCATACCAATATCTTCTCTCTGTAATATTCCTACAGTTTCTCTCTGGATTTTTGCTGTGAAAGTTCAATACTGCCTAAGAATGTTGTGCTATTATTTGACAGTGTAGATGGAGCCTTTTCAAAGTTTCAACGAGTGTCAGGATGATTTTCAGACTGGTTTCTTTTCTTTACAAATATTGTGTCTAATGGCCATACTGAGCCAACCGCCACAAACTGGGAGTCAGTCAACATTAACTGGTTCTGATTCTGATCACTGGTCTTTGTTTTTGCTAGAACTATGTCTGCATAGTGCTGGGAGCCATAGGGAATATTGGGTGGGGCTCTCTCTCTCTCTCTCTCTCTCTCTCTCTCTCTCTCTCTCTCTCTCTCTCTCTCTCTCTCTCTCTCTCTCTCCAGCCACAGATTAAAGGAGAAACCAAAGCAGCCCTCCCTTCCAGTCTCCTCAGCTGTGAGGAAGATGCCTGACGAAGACACACACATATACTGTATAGGACTGAAATGCTTTGTGGATTCTGCATAATACATGCAAGCAACAAGTTCACAGTTCACACTCTTCTCACATCAAAAACACTGTGCTGTGGGTAAATGTGACTTTTTTGTTTTTGGGAAATGTAGGGTTCCCCCCCCCCTTTTGTCTTAATTAACTACTATAGGAATAAGAAAATCATCTATTTATGGATGCACATACCTCTTAATATTAACTAAGAATGCCTTTAATCTCTGAAACACTTAAAATAACTCTTCATTTTCAAAGCAAGATGATGAATTGCATGTAAAGACATCAGGATGGGAGATTAGTTTAATGTTTAAATCTACATTTGTCTTCATTTGTCTTTAATCCCAGTTTTTAAAGTTTTTAAAGATATATTGCGGCGGTACATCAGCTATGAAATCAGCTCAGTATGAAGTCAAACTATCAATTTTAGCCATACAATCTATGCAGCCTATAGCAAAACTCCAGCCTCTACTTGAAACTGTCAATAAAAAAGTCTGTGGAGCCTGACCTGAGTCGGTGTAACGGGGTCTGGCCAGATCCCTGAAGTAGTAAATGAAATCCAGGCAGTTGTCGTCCTGCACCTCTCCCTTGGAGCACAGGTCTGAGAGCAGTTCCAGCGCCTTTCGACAAATCTCATCCTCTCTTTCTGCAGGCATTGCCCTCCAGCATCCTTCTGACTGGTCGGCCACTCCGGCTGATCCTCCACCTCTCACACACGCTCGCTCACACACTCACGCAGCCAGTCTCACAGCTCGCACCCGCGCAAAGACGCACCAGATGCACCGCGGCTACACCCCTGGATAATCCGGTGCGCGCGAAGCATCCACGAAATTAAATGAAATCCGTATTTGTGTGGAGTTTGGGTGATTGTTGTGGTAAAAGCAGAGGGTTTTATTTGCCCTCGGAGAAGTTTTCATCGGTTTAGAAAATTCTCATAAAATTCTCAGCAGTAAAATAACGGCTCCAAACCAGCGCGCAGATTTCGCTCTCCTGCTCCCACTCCTCCTCTCCTTTTTCTTTTACTTTCCTTCGTTTCTTTTCTTCTCTTCTTTCTTTCTCTTTCCTGTCCGCTGCTCTGCGGTGCTGCTGAATCACTTCTGAGCCTCCAGGCTTCAGCAGCGCCAGTCAAGGTCCCTGAATGAATGCTCGGCTTTCACTGCGCTCAATTATTCTCAATTCACTGGATGGAGAGAGACAGACAGGAAGTTCTGCCTTCATCAACCCCCCTCCTCCCCCTCCTTCATCACCAACACCAACACCATGCTATCCAAGCAGCAGCCTTCCCACCTCACTGAGAAGTCTTCTAAGGAAGAGATTTCACTGGATAGCTCAATAGATGAACCTCAAATGTAATGAAATCCCTCCTTTTCCCTTTTGACTTATGAGTAAAGTTGAAGATTGGATTCTTCCCACCAGGTAAACACATGAGTATTGGATTCTTCCCACCATGTAAACACATGAGTAATGAATTAATATCCTCAAGGCTCCCGGGTAGCAGATGTTTAAACAGGATAAACACCGAAACACCTGAGAGGGCCCACATGCACGAGACTGACCTTTACTGATGGAAGTAATGAAGGGTGAGAACGGCAGATAAATGTCACATTAAAGCCCTGATGAAGGAGCTAATAAAGGCCTCAAAGACCGATTACGGTGTCTTGATCTCTGTGTGCGTGTTTG
This sequence comes from Scomber scombrus, assembly GCF_963691925.1. NCBI lineage: Eukaryota > Metazoa > Chordata > Actinopteri > Scombriformes > Scombridae > Scomber > Scomber scombrus. Next base: position 27,625,983 of record NC_084975.1, on the reverse strand, counting down.
TGAAGTGGCAGGAGAGGACCTTTAAGTATCAACAAATACCTACAAGCAACACAGAAATAATTTGAAGCTTTTATTATACCCGTCGGCTGTATTTAATATGAGGCTGAAAACCTAACTGATGTCAAATAAGTGCAAGCACTGAAAGAGTCCCCAGACTTAGCAGTCTTCTTTCCTTAAAGCTGTACTAATATTTATATGTTATATATCATATTCTTAACAATTGATCAAACCACTATGTGTACCTTGAAAAGAATCACCCACAGGGACAAACTCAGAGCTCTAACTCTGGAGTCTCTCCTCAGCTCTACAGAGGCTTTTACTGTTTTTCAGCTTGTCTGGTTTTTACAAACTACCACTTTCAGCGCTCTCATCACCTGGTTTCCAGGCAGCTGTTTTCATCAAAAAAGCTCAGATAAATCAATCCACTGTACACTACCTGCCCGGCACCAAACTGCAGTTGTAAGTGAAGGCAATAATGTAGCTGCAAGGAGAGTGGATATTAGTCTCCAGTGGTGAAGGGAAATAAGGTGATAGGATGAAGACTCAGAAAGACAAAAAAAGGTGATTTATTTAGACCCTGCAACCAAAAAAAGAAAAACAACAAAATATAGCTAACATGGTATGACTTGGGAACACTGACCTTGCCAGCCTTGAGGCATGCTCACTTGCACAAAGCAGACAATACACAGATATCCTTCTTTTGGTTTAATTGTTAGCTGGCAAACAGTTTCCAACTGGATGGGTATTCCAGGTTTATTACCACAAACTACTGTATTTTTTCAGTTCCACAGTGCAAACTATTTACAACATTCACCCAAAGTGTTCCCATTCACATTGTCCATGCTATAACCAAGACTACATTGCCTGAGTTGGTGCCAATTCCTTCCCCAATGTTCCATCCATCAACTCTCCAGAAATGTCCATAATGTTTAAGAGTCTCCTGGCTACATCCAATACCATCTTAATCCTTTCTGACTTCCCCTGTATTAACAGTCTGATTGGTAACCATGGCAATGAACACCAACACTATTGCTTGTCCATGCAGATATTTCTCTGTACTCCATTTCGTTTCTGCTTTGGTTCATTTTGTATTTCCACCATCTTGTTGTTTCTCTCCACTCGCTTAACCGCTTTGGAGCAAGACCTTTCCTGCCCTGATCCTCCTCACTTTCACTTCTTAAATCCTTTTTGGACACTGTGCTGAGTCCACACTGTGGTTCCCCTTGCAGCGCCATGCTTGCACTTTACAATCCTCCAGTTTGCAGTTGTCCTTCTCACTTGTTCCACATCTTTTGACATCTCTAAACACTCCAGAAACATGTCTATACTCCTGACAGCAGAAACTCCTGAGTGGAACTCTCTCATATGGCCTCATTTTGTAGCACACATAGTCCAGACACACTCTTCCTTGTATTTCTCCTTTAAAGGTCAAACATAATGACTTACTGCCCTCTTTTTCTCCTTCTCTGAATCTTTTAATTCTTCTCGCTTAACACCTTTAACATCCTCAAAAGACTCTGTGTCTACTGACAGCGGCATACCACTTATGACTTCTTTCTTCATTGCCTCTGGTCCAAGTCAGAAGAATCTCACCCAGCTATGATCTTTATATGTACTAATATCCAGGACTTTCAATCCCTAAGGCTTGGAAACACAATCAGTGATGACCCTCCCACTTCTAGCAATCTTGACCGACTTAACAGTTTCAACTTTTTCTTCAACAAACTTTCCAGCCTCGTGGATCCTTTAAGATGTGTTTCTGTCACTGCTATCACTCCAACAAGATACAACCCTTCTTTCCTCAACTGCTAACTGGAACCACTTGAAACACTTTTTGTGTTTCGTTTTATCTTCAAATCCTCTCATGTCCTCAATTTGAATTTTGCTCTCCACTTCCTGCTTCGACACCATTTCTGCCATTTTACCCTAAAAACATCATCCTTCTTTCTTAATCAGAAACCAACTTAAATAGACCTTCTAAAGCTCAGGCAGAACCACATTTCTCTCAGGGTGTCTCAGTCTCACACACCTACAACAGTAACCATTATTCATAAAAAACATATTTTAAATATTCCTCACCATCTGCCACGAAAACTACACACAAATCAAACATCATTCAACTAAATCAACTAAATATTCAACTATTCAGTACATCCCCCATACTTAGAGACTTTACTTTATTCTCTTACAAGAGAATAAAAGCAGGAGGTTGTTGAGTCTCTCCCTTTCATCTCCAGGAAAGGGTATGATGACCAGTATGGTACCATGAGCATGGTAAGTAACAATGCAAGCTTATGACAAATTCAAGAAACTCAGGACTAAAGCAATAAACAATAACTGAACTTAAACAATACTTATCTGTCTTGAATGTACGACAATTAGTGTTGGTAACTACTGGTGATGGCGAAACAAGGCTTTCCTGGAAGAATTAAACCTTGCAGCCAATTGCGTCACCATATGATTCACTACGCAAAACCACATTTAACACAATGCCTACTAGTGACCCCCACTGGTGAAAGTAATTAAGAGCAGCCAAATTACCGTATAACGATCATGTGATGCTGCCATGACACAAATGTGCTGTTGTTGGCTTCACATTTCTGATATTGATATTTTGAGTGATTATGTTGTAGTTTTGGCGAAAACAGGAGATTTTAACAAAGAGCAGTTCATTTGGGGAAGTGCTTATTCGACTGGGGATTAAGAGTGCCTGTGTAACAGAGAGGAGACATTTTCATTGATTTTTATGTAGAAACTGAAGCTTCTTCACTGTGTTTGGGCTCAGAAGATTTCTCTTTTTTGATATTACATCCTCGGCCTTGGAGTAGACTCTCTCGCAAAGGATGCAAAAAAACTAACCTGCCAAGAAGAGATGAGGGTAAATGTGTTTTTGCGTTCTCCAGTATTCAAGGGGATCCTGTTATCGTGCGAGGTTGGTTTTGCCCAATAGCAGCATCAGCTGGTCCACCTTACAGTGCAGCAGATGCCACAGGTTTCCACCTAAAAACAACACATGACATTTGACCTATCAACAAATAAAGTTCTTACACAGCATACAACAAAACTGAAGACACACCTTTGTTTCTGAGGTGTCAGTCTTGCCCAAACCTGTGGAGAGATGTTCTGCCATTCTTCACTGATCATTATTTTTAGATGCATTTTGCTGGAGGGATTTTGTTGCTCCATTTCCTCTTTAAAATACTCTAAAGATTAAAAGGAGACAATAAATGAAGACTCCTTTCTGTGGTCTCATACCCTTGGCATTTATAGTGGGGTGATGTGTGTTGCTGCTGCCACCACCTCCCTGATAATCCCCGGTATCCGGGTAATTATCAGCCTGTGCAGCCTCATGAAGAGCTCAATAATGCCTCTGCATTAATGAGATATTATTGCTCTATGTGAACTCTTTGAAGCACAGCAAGCACTTTGCACCTTCAAAATGAAACAGTATGTGATGTGAGAAACAACGCAGGTAGATGATAATGATAGATACTAATGAAAAGGAAAAACAAATGATAATAATTTAAAAAAAAAATAACATTTGAATAACTCCCCAGAAAGCTACACATGTACTACTGTCTGTTTGGAGTTTGGCATAATCTGCGACTGTGGCCTTTCAAAGTGCAGAGTTGAGTCCAGGTGTCAGTGCATATATTATATTATGCCATATATCCTTTATCTTAATGGGAAATATTAATTCAAAAATGTTCCCAAACAGGAAAATATTTCCTCTTTTTCCCCCGCTTTTTTTTTCTTTTTTCCTAACCCTAACCTTAACCATAACCCTCCACCTCACCTTCCACCAACTGCTCTTAGGCAAACTGTCAAACTTTCAGCACTTTCTGCAAACCAACCAACCAACTACACCTACAGAAGTTTCAGGTTTTGTGGTCTTTATATCAACACATTTGTGGCCTCATTTGTCAGAGGTTACATGATTCTCTGAAAATGATACAAGCCTCGGTATGAAGCATCAGCGGAAAGTGGATAGTATGTGCTAGCAATGCTACGAATAAAGATGGTGATACTGGCTTTAAAAAACAATAGTGTACATAGGACAAATAGTGTGGTCCCATCCACTTTGTCCTGGGTGTCCAGAATGACTCAAAGTGAGTGTTAAAGTTCATTTCATAAGGAAGCAATGTTGTATTAGGTGTGAGAGAAAAACTGAGCTAAATAAGCTTAACAAATAAAAAGCTTCAGTTTAAATTTAGTCACAGTTGACGTGATGTTTTGGCTTGTCCAACAAGCTAACACTAATGTTTGTCCAGAGTTATGAAATATGTTTTCAAAGCTTACAATATTGTGTCACAGCAGACATTTAAGATGATTGCATTGCACTATCTTTGCATGTATTTATGTGGGGATCTGACAGTTAATTACAGATTATCTACACCCGTGTAGTCTTTGATTAAACCTGTTAACCCCAGTCCCTGCAGGGCCTATGGGGTAGCTGCCGAGTCCGACCTGCACAAGACATAAAGCTGTCCGTGGCATTGTGAAAGCAAGAGGCAGAGGAGGAATGATGGCAGATGTGACGTCTATATAGGTCAACAGGTAGAGGGGAATGACAGAGCTACAGTCAGGTGAGGACCAGGTGTGAAGTTTCTGATGGCTGTGTGTCTCACACCAGTGTGGCAATGAAGAATCACAGGCCTTCGATTTATTAAAGTCCACGTTTATTCATGAATATTTCTTTCTTCTTGTTCCTTCAGTTGGATGTTAGAGCTGTGCAGAATGATATATGTGCAGAGTTTGACACAATAAGCTGTTTTCACATGAATCTGCTGAAGGTGGAAAGTTCATTGAAAATCTCGGGCCTACGAGCAGGATTTGTGACATCACAACTAGTTTGGAGCCAGTCCAGTCCCTGACCCTACTTGGAACACTGTGTAAGTAAACTTATTTTCTATTATCCTGTTGAGTCATATATTGTAATTTTTTTTATTTTTTACAATTGCCTGCAAGCATCTCTTCACCCTGACTTCACTTATTCAAGGCTGTCAATGCAGCTTTCACCAGTGACACGCTGCCTGAACATAAATAGTGATTTTACAGCGTGAAAAATGCCGCTGAATAATAACATCCATGAGTAAGCAACTACCGACCTAGAAAACACTAAGACAGCTATTAGTGCTGCTCTTTGTTAGTCAGCATACACATAATAGAGTACAGAATGGAGGGAGGAAACACAAGGGCAGAGTGAAAATATCACAGAGAAGGCTCGCAGGCTGTACTGTAATACTAACAACTAATTAGTAGCGAAAACAAACCTTACAATACACTGACACTGAAGAAGTAAAGTTGCACATGTATAGTTTTTTCCACTGTGATGGAAACCAGCAGTTTGATGTGTTTTAATGCTGCGTCACTAAACCCTGGAATGATAAATCAATCTTATGTTATATAAACCACTCTGAATTGCTTTATTATTGAAAGGTACTCTCCGTTAAACTTACCTAACCTTATATTCATGCTTTAAAAATATTTCATAATGATCAGCCTATGTATTTATTTATTACATCTCCTCATCAAAGCTTTAACATGTCTTTTAGATTATAAAACAATACTGGTGGAACAGTACTAAAAACAGTAAACTTGTTTGGGAATTTAATAATTATTAATAGCTTTGAATAAAAAAACATGCAAAAAAAACAACATATGCAACTTGAATAAAGAAAAAAGGGTCAAATATAGATAAAATACTGCCTATGTAACTTTAAGAAATAAAAATGATATATTAACACATATCGGACAACATATTCACATAATACAAATATATCTGTGATAGGTCAATATCGTCCCATAACATCAACTGACTGATATATCGGTCAGGCTCTAGTTTTCACATCTTCAAAATGTGGAGCATTGCATTGTGGGATTGTTAGCAGAAGATAGTACTTTTTTTCATTCCATGGTGGAATATTTGAGGGGACAATACAGTGGTTATATGTACACACTCAGCATTTTGACAGTCAAATAAAATAGCAGAGGGTAGATTTAGTGAACTGTATAGTAAGTGAGTGGTTTCGGACACAGACTTAGTTTAGTTCCTGTTTTTAAAAAAGATCATTTTAAATTATCTTATCTAAGTTATCTTTACTTCCTGTGTTTTCCCACCTTCGTTGATTTCCTCATGTGCTTCATTGCTGTTATACTCACCTGTGTTCAGTTTTCAGTTCAGTCTGCTACATTCTGCTTTATCATTGTGTTTAAGCTTCTTTTGATTATTTTTGTTTATTTGCTTTTTTTCCTGCACCTCCCACAATAAAGACCTTTTCTTTCGTCAGCCCGGCTTTTGGTTTTCGGTTTATACAGTTGGGTATAAACCGGTCCAACTGCCCTCCATGGACTTTTCCAGTATCTGTGTGGGTTTCCTCTCAGCGCTGCACTCCGAGTATCACCCGATATGACTCTTTTTCTCCAAATATGTTTTGACAGAAACATAATAGTTGCCACATAGTAATGCTAAAGAGGAAGACTGAGCAGATGGTGGACAAACAAAGCTCAAGATGGTGACATCAGAGCTTGCTGTTCTCCTCCAGAAGCGAAACACTTCGGCTCAAGAAAGATCATGATGAACTTGTATTTCAAGTTCAAGTTTGGATGATTTTATTAGATAGTGATAGTAAAGGAAATGAAAGAAAGATGGGGAGCAACTGCAGAAGCTTCAAAGTTTTACTATTTAACCAAGACCATGATCTTTTAAAGTTGTACGTAATCCTCCAGCAAAATGCAGTTTGAGGACGGCAACCTTCTAGACAACAAAAGACTGGAGCACACTGATTAATTCACAGCCTGTTTGCACAATTAAAGGCAGTGAATTAATTTGGGAGCCCTGAACCATCCCCTAACCAAATGTTCTGTGGGCCTAAACATAATTATTAAAACGTTTAATAATGCTAAGCTGCAACAAGGTGATATTAGGTTTAGAGAGCAGATATTGCAGGGAAACAAATGGAACAGCTTTAATGTTCTCTGTAACATTCTGCAACTTGGTGGATTTGTACATTTAAAACAGTTCCTCATTACGTTGGTGCAAAATATCCCCATTTCAGGTGGAATTACATGTCTAGCTAAATGTATTTACTGTTGCAAATTAGCCTACCTGAGTTGGGATATGCTTTAGATGGAGGATGTATCTTGCAACAATTGGATCCCCCCCCCCCCCCTCACTCTGCAGGACTGACACACTGGGGAAGAAATCCTCAACACCTGAGCCGCTATCAGCCAAGGATTATTCCAGTTTGTGCACACAGGCAGAGACACAGGCTGTACTCCAACACAGAGAGACTGTGAATCTTTTCACTGCCCTGCACCTTTAGCACTCAAGTGGCACAAAATGATTGCATTGTTTAGTTTTCCTGACAACTATGAAACGTTATTTCTCTTTTTATACAGGAAGTTTTCACAGCACAATTATTCCTATTAACGTTTCATTTACAGCAATTTTGAATCTTGAATAGCTTTTGAAAACCTTTCTTCTAACTTATTTTTTTAAAAAGCCAAACAATATGCTTTGACCTTTGTTCCAGGTACATATAATCAAGCATGTAATGGAAAAGAACCCTCAGAATCATGCAGTCAAAGCCCCTCAGGGACTTTATTGGAATTGGAATATCTCTAATTCTTTGTAGACAGATTCGGTTTGATTCAAATGACCGCATTGATTTATTTTTTATGACTTACCTCATCGGAGGGTTCAGGGCATTTTCTGGCTCGCGCTGCTGATGTAATAACAAGAGCACGGAGGTCAAACACTGCTGTACACAGAACTATTCTCCTTGATCTAGCCGACACTGGCAGCTAAATTCAGTGATGTAATTCTCATCTCGGGCTCGTGCGGGTCAGACGAGGGTCAGAGGTGAGGTCTTTTTTTACTCCGAGTGACCATGACGAAAAAACAGAGCAAATGGATTTTTGACAGAGGTAAAAAAAAAAAAATCTTATGTTTCAAATGTTGAGGTGTCAGGTGGAGACTTTGACCAGCACTCCTCCACACCGATGTGTCAGCAGCACCGCACATCAAGTCTGACCCGAACTTGATCCAGTTGTCTGGTAATAATAGCATCAGTGAAATATGACTTCAGCATTTATCGCATCTCAAAGGATTCATCAGGAGGAGACGTGATTCATCTGCTGTTCTGAATGAAGGCATCCGACTGAGGGGACTGTACTGCATAATGAAACTGCATTGATTCATCTTCTCACTGCTTGAAAGGAAATGTTTTATATTGAAAGGTCAATTGGCAGATGATGATCTTGAGAGAGCTGGTATACCTTTATCAAATGTATATGATGACGAAGTTGATGCTGATATGTCATCATGAAGAGGAGACGAGCCTCAACGCAAACTACTCAAGTGACACCGCCTAACCTTTTGACTTTATTTTGCAAACAAGCAGAGGTCACATGGAGTTTTTAATACTGAATAGCTCAGCTTGAAGACGTATTACTCCACTTCCAACACACTCAAAACACTGACCACCCACTAGTGGGATACAGCCAGGCATAATGCACAATAAAACTGCTCCTCCAATGGAGCAATCACTCGGGACGTTATCTGCTTATGAGCCAGATGATGTAATCCTGTCGGCTTTAGCGGTCAGCGGTGGCGAAATATCGATACATCATCAAAAAGAATGATGAGGAGCTGCTTCTGTTCAGCAGTTTGGTTTGTAACTGTGTGTGTGTGTGTGTGTGTGTGTGTGTGTGTGTGTGTGTGTGTGTGTGTGTGTGTGTGTGGGAGTGTGTGTAGGCGACTTTGCCCTCGTGCTCGTTTGCATCTTTGTACATGTGCAAGTTTACTTTTGAAACTGATTGACAGTCTCTGCATTCAAGAGACTGTCACACACACACACACACACCCCGAGGTGCGTCTGCGTGTCTTTACGGATGTGGGTGAGTTTGATTTAGCGTTATTTTGGAGGATTTGGCCAGGTTCTGAGCCAACCCCAGCTGCCTCAGAGGAACAGAGGGCATCTGTTCAGCCTCCACACCGGTCGCTCTGTTCGTAAACGCTTCTGCGAGAGCTGCATCCGCATACAAACTACTAACTGAGGTTAAAGGGATAATCGCTATATATAGAGATAATCGATTTAACACTATGCTGTGGCTCAATCTGGCAATTGTGATATATCCGCTGGGGTTTGGTAGGATTTTTTAATTTATTTCATGATTACTTTATATATGCTTGAGATGTTTGGCCTTCAGTGCTTGAACACCAGGCTGTGCTATCAACAAAAAGTCACATATTTAAAATTCAGCACTTACCTAAGTTGTGGTGATCTTTAACTGAAGCCAGTGGAATTAATGGACTATATAATGTAATGTAACCTCTTTGATATAGACTATAAGCCATGAAGGTACACCGTAGACTGTGTTCCTATACCGACCCTTTTGTAATACATACGTATGTAGGTCAAGTGCCTATTTGTGTGACGTATTTCCAATCATTATTAATGGTGCTTTAGTGCTCATTAAGACTGCAGGTGTTTGGAGGATTTTTAGAGCACACCTGGTTAATGAGGTTATTACATTGCTCATCTAAATGGATGGTAGAAACAGTGGAATTTAGTTTAATCTGCTAATAGTATTAAGATATCTGGTGCCGAAACATTTACCTTCCTGATGGAGATGAATAGAGTTTCATTATGTGTGTGATAAGCATGAAAAAAAGAGATACTCCACAAACCTTAATGTGGATGGGTTTAAGTATTTTAAATTTCAGTTTTAAAAAAGCAGTTTCAGCCGGGTTTATGGATTTCTATGATTTTCAAAACACCAAAAAACACTTATCCATTGTAATAGAAGAAAAGATTGCAGCAGCAGATAATTTATCTCTGAACATGGCAAATATGACCAAAACTATATACACTATCCCACTATGAGTAAGTGATCAATCTTTTTTAATGAAGCAGTTCTTTTCAAATTGTCCACAGCACACAAAATAAGTCATATTTGCATGTTTTGAAATACATCATGTTTTGAGTTTGAATTCTGAGAGAAAATTATTTTTTTATTTTTTTTGAATAAAATTTCTGTTAGGATCATAGGATTTATTTAGTACTAGTATCTAGTGGCCATCAATAGTACTATACCCTGAGTCACATCCACACTAGCACTTGTACTTGACATTTAGTAGCAACATGGAGCAATGATTTTATGAATGCGTCCCCGTTTTGAAACATCAGTCAATGCAGCGATGCAGCACCAAAGGCAGGGAAGAAGAAGACATGGCTGGAATCAATACTGGTTTCAATATGTTAAAAAAAACATCAGCTTTGGGGTCAAAGGCCATTTGCTCTATAAAGCCTCAGTGTTTGATTTATTTTGCCACTTAGGAGCAATAGAATAAGATGAAAAAAGGACCATTGACATATAATCGACATCTATAAACTTGTTATGGTTAATATGTTGGCTAATAATTGGGTTTTTTTTTTTTACACATCCTGCAGACAAAAAGCAGTGCAAACATTCATTTCTGGCCAATGGATGAATGCAAGTCCAATATTCACTCTTCTTTTAGCTCAATTTACGTCTCCATCAACTCCTAAGGGAAATATGTGGCTCTTAAGCTTAAATGCTTGCACCAAAGTAGGTGGGGAACTGCAGCCTGGTGGTAATTCTCTGTAGGTTCATTACAAAGACTATATTTTGATCAATTGTTGATAGAAAAATATTAAGTCGCGCAAATATTATAAATAATCGGAAATAGGAAATAATTGTATCACTAGAGATAAAGCGACACTCAAACACGATCAATCCATGGCACTTAACTGAAGAACACGGACATTTTCATCAATGACCACTTAATGACATGTAATGACTGGTTGTGGAAATGGTACCATGGTGTAAACTAAACTGGTCCCAGAGCGGTAGTTCCTCACCAGGTTACTTAACGAGCTCACAAAACCTCGACACAGTCAGAGGAGATAAACTGTGTCAGCTGTCCTCTAGCTCTTTGTGTGTGTGCGCTTGTTTCATTTCACCTCCCATAAAGAAAGTCAATGAAAGACATCTTGGGGGCACAACATTTTGTCCAATCTGCATACTAATTGAATTGAACAGCAGAGCTCTGTGGTCTAAAACACCCTGCTGTAGTCAGCTCCCTTTATGTAAAACCTCTCGGATCAATTTAATGACATGGATGTTTTGTAAAAGTGCCGGTGTTACCTCAGCTTGCTGCAGTTGGAAGACCACATCAAAATATAGATCTTTCTGTACTTTCTTGTGATTTTTTCGTATATATTTGCTTGAAGGAAAATCTGAATTCAGGTCAAAGAGAGAAGAGACAAGAGAGAGAGAATATAGGACTGAAGAAGAGAACAGCAAGGTAGTGTTTAGAGGAGGGCAGCGGTCGAGGCACTTGGTGAACAAACAAGCGAGTCTTTGAAGGCCTTGGCATTTGATAGCAGGATGTTGGATGGGAGAAGGAACGATGTAAGGGAAAATTCAGATTTAATTTGTTTTTTTTAGCACAATAGAGATAGAGTAGTCTGAGATGACATTTTTGGACCTTTTCTAACCATCCATCAGTCTGGAGCTTTTATCAGACTCAGACCAAACATCAACAAACACCTATTTAGAATCACTCATACTCCCAGATATTTAAAATAAAACATTTAAACCGACATCTAAAATAAAAAAGTATAGTTCTGTCCTTGGGTCATGGTCTTGTAAACACATTAGTTTATCAATACAGCATGAGCAGAGCTGTTCTGGGAAGAGCACGAGGCTAAATAAAATGGACTCGCTAAATGGAATGAATTATGACAGCGTTCACTTCAATGGATAGAGTAGCGAGCCCGTGAAGTCACTGATGCACGCAAACAGTTCTTGATTTGTTTAAACTTTGCAAAGCTGCGCTCTTCTGATGCCACAGTCAGAAGGATTCAGAGCACTATCTCAAAGCAGGGAAATGTTTGCCCAACGCTTTATTGCGAGGACCCTGAGAGGCGCAACGCTTACACAACCCTTGCAACGGCTATCAATATCAGGGATTTTTATACTTGATATCTCCAATTAATATAACTGAACATCATCACTTGTCTATAAGATGGCACAGGTGCTGGAGAATGTGAAGATGAAAAAGCCCATAAATAGAGAATCTGAGGATTTTTCAGCAGTGATCCAGAATGAAAATCTGCAAAATCCTGCGATATGTTTTTTTTGCTTGTACTGTGACAGACATCATTCATTTAAGATAACAAAGATTGTTCTCCATGAATTAGAGCTGAGCCATATTGTTCTGAAAATAATTACAAAGATATTGCCCACTGACATCAAAACACATATCTCTTCTTATCTCACTCCATATTGCTGTGTTAGCTAGTATGACTAACAAATAAGGAAGTGTGGTTTTATATGTCCAGTGTGGCCAGCTACTTGCACAAAGTCACATTTGATTGGGTGAACTTTTGTAAATGCCTCCAAGTACATTATGAGCAAACATTTGGCATATTTTACAGGAAGAGAAAAGATTTTATGATATATTTGGCATGTATTAGAGATAAATAATCAATAAACACAAGGGCTCAGGATTAAAAGTGGAGAAAAAGTACTTTCCATTTCACTGGGACATCTGTATTGGTGGAAAGTATGCGGAAAATATGTGGATGCAGATTCCATGTGGGCCTGTGCAGTGATGACCTTATCAGGGTTAATGTATATGACTTGACAAAGAGACAAGTTACTAACAAAACACATTGTTTGACCAGACTGACACATACGAGCATTTTTCTAATCTGGTGCTGAAATCAGTTGTACTGTAATCAGCAGGACAACATATTTTATGTATGCTTCCGAAAATCTGTGAAACAAATCAATGTTAAAAAATACTGATGTTTATGATGTGACAACACCATGGTGATAGTATGGTTAGGTTTAGAGAAAGATCATGGTTTGAGCTAAAATGGTCACTTTGTTAAGGTTAGAGAATATTGTTGATGTGGGTTGAAGTTACTACATCCTTAAAGTTTGGCCACCTTCATCTTCATGGCTACAGTAACCACTGGGTTAATGTTAAGGGATGATCATAGTTACTGTTAGGTTAGATGACATCTGTCACTGAAACTTAACTATATGTCGTTTTTGGCAGAGTGACATTACAACCTAATGTCTTTTTCTTGGTACGCATAAATAAACAGATGTTTGAGGTTCAGCCCTTTTTAAAAAACAGTAGTCAAAATATAATTTGTTCTTGTGGTGCTTTAAATATTTCAGGACAGAATAATAAAAGCTTCTACATTAGCTACAGCAGTCTTTTGGGGGAGACCTATATACGCTCGGTTTGATGAGAAACAAGAGACTTCAGAATATTTAACAATTCCTCACAATCGCATCCATGTTACTAAAAGTTTGATAGGCTGCATTAGAGTGACAGCGGCGTGCTTGTGTCCAAAAAACAGGCTGTGTTTTTGTCTGTTAAACGTAACCTGACAGGGCGGCTTCTCACTAGAACTCAGATGAAGCATGCAGACACAGAGCTGCTTGTTGGTTTCTCATCATCTCTTCGTGGGAGTGCCTGCTCGTCCACTGTAACAACTTAAGGGCCTAAATAAGTTCCAGCATCAGTCGTGTTGCTGTGGTTCTTGACCTACGCATGGAACCAGGTGTACAGAAATAGAGCAGAATAAAGCTTTTAATGATCTTACTACCACTCTTTTGTATTGTGTCTCTTTTTTGAACAGAAACCAGAAAAATGCCTTCAGCTGTTCAAAAATGTGGTTTGATCTGTACAGCTTTGGAACTGTGGTAATTTTAGAACAAAGCATTGTAAAAGTGTAAGAGACAATATGTAGGATTTAAAAAGAAACTATTGGCCTTTAAGTTGGTGAATTGTATGTGTTTGTAGTGTCATTCAAAGAAGTGACAAAAAAGAAGCATGTTATTAAAGTAGTTTTGGATGCCAGACTTTAAAAGAAATACCGTGTCATATCTTTGTTCAATTGATGGACAAAATGCTCATATATGTTGCTTTGGAAAGCACTGACATATTACTGATTTTGTAATTGAGACATGAGGACTCTTGACGCATGTCCTCATCCTCCAGAAGATTAAAGATGCATTATTTATGGACAACCAACTGTCAAGTGGAAATCTGTTGATGGGAGACGTGTGATGCAGCTGCACAGGTTGATTATATAAACAATCTGTAAATGTGGCTCTGTGTATTTCTTGAAATGCACAAAAAAAGCACAACTAGAGGCCAGAAACTCCACAGGACAGCTTTGAATATTTCCAATTCTCCTTTAAGCTTAAAATAATAAAAAAAGGAGGTTTTTTGCTATAACTAGAGCTGTAACCCAGTGGGACGACTTTAGTGCCTTAGCTGGTTTTCCTCCCTTTAGTGAATTCTGTGAACAGAGTGTTTGAGGTCTGTGATTATGTTTTTTGCCAGACACTGATCTAAATGTCAAGGGGTCATTTATTAAACTGATGAGCGACAGCGGGTTCTTTTATTAGTATGTATCACTCAGCAGACCTTTGCCTGCAAATGAGCAGGGGAGCTCTGGGTGCAGCCTACATGTAGGGAAGTTAAAGATGTTTATTTGTATATACTGCCTAGATTATAATGATACAATGCTGGTTGAAAATTGGCAAGCATGCATGCAAACACCTGCAGTGACATCACTAATTTGGGTAAGAAGCTCAACATACATGAAAGTTTTTAACCACAGAACAATTTTCTCCCGTGTGTTAATCTGTGTTTAATGAGAAATACTGCAAAGACAGAAAGTACAGAAGTACTCTGCTGAAATGAAGTGATTCTGGATAAATGTATTCATTTAAGCGCTAAGGTCACTTTGGGTCTTTGCTGTAGTCTGGAAAGATTAGCTGATTATCAAAATGTCTTTTCTGACTTCTTCCGACCTCTATAAGTGACTTAGCTGTATTTGTTCACTTCAAATACAAAGTACAGACATCACCATATCCCTCATGATAATTGTTGGTCATCTGGGAACATATTAGCTTGGCCCTTCCTTCCTCAGAAGTTGAACAAATTGAAGGACCATACCAGTGCCTTGGCATGCTCCATATCATTAATATTTAATCACTGACCATTTTAATACATGCTGTAGAGACATTTACATTATTTTTAATTTTTGTATATTCCATCATAGTCAACACATCGGCTTTTGTCAGTTACATTAGATGTATTTGATATAAAGACCTAATAAAAAAAACAATTCAGATGTTCATTGTAATGGATTACACAACTCAAATTTCAAGAGTCTCCATATTGATTTTCCTATTACATGGAATACTGAAATGTATTCAATAATACTGCAGAATGTTTGCTAAATGGTTAGCTGTTAGCTCCTTTAAAGTAACATCATATTGTTTTGTTATTTTTGAATTAGGAATTGTGTTTCTGGTGACCTGTACAATTAAGTTCATAAATCATCCACCCCCCAGCACTACCACCACCCCCACCACCAACTCCCAAGTAAAATGTCTGGTTCTTTAGCCGCTAAATACTCCTCTGTGCCTCCATGTTGCTACTAGAACTACATCTACTACAGCTACTTGCTAACTTTGTCAGTCTGCCATCTGGTGCTAGACGGGTAGAATAAAATAGGCTTTAATACTTTTATGTCCGAATCAGGCGGGGATTTCTGAAATGAGGCCAACGCGGAAGTAACTTAAAACTGCATTCTATCAAAAGGCCACCAGGGGGCGACTGTTTTGGTGTCAAAAGGACTTCCGTTTCTATACAAGTCAATGGAGAATTCACCAACTTCTTACTTGACTTCTAACCTCAGTAATCGTTTTCAAAATGTGTTTATGGTTTCAATCGCTAGTTTTTCATTTAATCATTTAACATTTAATCAATATACCGTGTTTCTGGTGCCATACACAAATATTGATTAGTGCACCTTTAAACATTAGCTCATTTAAAATGTGAAGTTTATATGACTTGCAGTGAATTGGCTAAATCAAGCACAATGTAATAACTTGGTGTAAATGTAACAGAAAGAGATTTTTTACTGCTAAAAATCTCCAAATAAGCTGCTTAAAGTCTTATGCTGGTAAACTAAACTACATCCTCCTGTTGCAAATGCAGTTTAGTCATAAACTGTTACCTGTCATAGATCTTTCAGACTCATCCTCCAAGAGGCAGATAGTAATCCTGTCCATTTGAGATGACCTTCAGTGCGATCAAAAGCCATCAATGCTGCCTTTTATCCCCACAGCCTCTGGTCTATTTGGACAATAGCCAAAGCATATCCATTCAATAGCTATTGAACCATCGCTTTGCTTATACTGTGAGTGTGAGTGTGTGGGGGAAAAAAGTCGACTTGTCACTCTCAAAAAAGTATACCAAGCTTTGTACTCCTTGTAATCATTCCAATTTTCAGTCACTTCAAACTGGACCCAATGAAACAAAATTACATGATATCCTCATGAGAGAAAGCTGGAGTATGTTTTACACTTTTATCATTTCTGGGAAAAGCTTCAGCTCATCCAGACATCATCTGGACAGTCTGACACACCCCGTGAATTGAAAGGTTCTTTTTTATGGCCTGGAGTGAATTTATAATGTAATATGGGGGAGGATTTGAATTAGATTTTCCTATTAGCCATTCTCCCACTGAACCAAGACATCTGCTTTGAATCTACCCTAATACAATCGAATTATCTCTGAGTCTGTTAAGTCGATGTCTTCCTGTCCCTTCACTCTCCTTTGTGATCTTCCACTCTCTCCTCCTCCTGCATTTACAGTATTTCTCACCATATCTTACTTACTCTACCCAAATTGATATGTACTTGATTAGTGGGTGCTAATGAGAATCATATTTACCAGAGCATATTTTGTGAATATAAGGAAGCAGCTTGTTTACTCTTGCTCTTACTTAACATGTATATTTAATTGTTAAGTTATGACTTTATATATTTCCTGCCACTAATGATATTCCTCCCATGTAAAAACGATGAGACTGCTAGTAAAGTGCTTTTAACCCATTTAAATGTTTAAACATCCTACAGAGTTCACATGAAATAACATGAAATTTAGGGCTTTTTCTTTTTTCTTTTTTTTCTTTTTTTACACCACATTCAGTAGGATGGACTTCCTTCTTCCTATTTGAAAAGCACTTTCAGAATTTAAAATGAGCAGTCATTGAAGTTAATAATTCAGAAGCATGTTGAATGCTTTGCTCATGAGCACTTTCGTATTTGTTTAGGAAATTTGAGAGCATTTCTCATTCATTTCTTCTGTCCACAGACTGTGGTTTTGAATCAGTCATATCCCTGACTGCACTGCTAACCTATTCCCTTATTCAGCAGAAAGGATTAATAATCTGAATTGGACATTGCTGGATCTACCAGGGGCCCATGAGCAGAAAGGGGCCTTCAATGATGGGAGAAAAAATAAATGTGCTTCTTTTTTTGTTGTTGTTGCTGTTGGGCTCCTCAGAAATAAGACAAAAGCCTACACCCATTCTCTTGATGTTGATAATTATGGTCACCATCAGAAACCTAGTATGTCCAAAACAAAATATGGAGTTACAAGGTTTTCATGTGACGTGAGCTTCAGTGCCCAGGGGCCTGGGAGTACTAATCCAGTGTTGAAATTGGATCTATTAGAACCCTGTTTAAGACACCATCAGTGGAAGAAGAAGTGCTATGGAATTGTACAAGTGTGGAAGAATTACCAGCTAAATATAATTAAAGTACTAAAGTGAAAGCATCTGCTTTGCAGAAAATTGAGCTGTGACTGATAAATGAAAGGAATGTTACAGTTAGCGCATAAGCAGCATTTTTATTGTATCTGGTCGAGGTGGAGCTAATTTGAAGTAGTGGGGGGTTATGAGATGCTAGATTGGGTAGGAAAGAAGAAAAACATACTTCTGCTACGTACATTAATGATTTAGATTACAATGATTTACAGAACTTTGATTTCTTTGAGTTTTACCTCTTTGGGCCTCAAAGTTATTTATTTGAAATTCTGTGACGAGGATTTTAGAGTGGAACTGTCTCATTGCTGGAACTGCAATATATATAATATATAAGGAATTTCACTTGGCAGCTGTGTGTGTCTGTTTTTGCATAACCTTAAGTGCTTCCCAACATGTGAGTTGTGAGGTGGAGGACTGAGGTGAGTATTTATGCAAATAAAATCAGATGATTCCATTACACTTGTGCTGTCTGAGGAGTATATTTGCATTAACATCAATCAGGAGTATGGTTTGTTAATGTTAATGGTTTCTGCCTTGTGCGCATTAGCCGCTAATGTGGCCCCACAGACAGGTAGCCTACAGACTTAGAAATATTCTGATCAACCATATATGTATAAAATCACTCCCTGGTGGACTCAATTATACATAGAGACTGAAAGTGATATTAAATACTTATTTCTAGGTTGAAGTTTCTGTTTTGCGAGTGAAGAGGTGTTGATGCCTTCTCAAATACATCTTTGCTCTTTGCATTCAGTATGCAACGCTAATTTTCACCTCACTTTATGTGTGCTAATTACAGTTTTTTATTATCACAAATGTGTCAGTACAATAGCTTAGAACATGCACCTACTGTGTGATTGGGTGTGTTTGGAGGTTGCATTTGTTTTGTGTGCAACCCTTGGACTCACAAAAGGTACCAGTTTCCACATTTCACTCGGCCCTCTCCTTTTTCCTCTAATGTCGATACAATCATGGAGTGAAATAAAGAACTTCTAATGGGTCCATCCAAACATCCAAACAAACAAGGTTGGATGCATGTTTACCTCATTAAAGCTGGCTAGAGTGACCCTGTGTCTTTTCGCGTCTGTTTACATCTTTCTATAAACTGAGTTTACAATTGGTCCACATCCTGAACTTGAGTGAGATTCCTTCACCATCTTGCAGAGCTAGTTTATTCCTCTGAGCTTGTTAGGAACCTTGTATTTGTAGATGCAAAGAGCTACTCTCCAGAGATCGATAATGCTGCCGCAGAGTTTTTTTTTAAACGAATAAACTATGTGCTGCAGTGAAAGACACTGTCACACAAGTGCAAATGTATGGCTACTGTATGTGTTTAATTGATTTTAAATGACAATGACGTTCTGTGGCATGGAGGAATTAGCTACATCAGGCACTAGCTAGCTATACAGATAATACTTGTTTTGGTTTTCTATCAAATGTGTTAATAGTACTAAAAACGAAGAACAACCTCAAAAACACTGCATGAATCTTTTCTTATTTTATGTAGGAAAACAGAGTTGATGCCTCTCAGAATAGCAACAACTGCATTGTAGGGAACTGAAAACAATATCCTGCCACAGCAGTTAAAGTTAAGTTGAAAGCCAGATGAACATCACACACGTTTGACACATTTCTTATGAACTTGTAATGGCTATGTGTTAGCAAACATTTTCCTACTTAAGCACATGGCAGACACTGAGAAATAATATATATATATATATATATATATATATATATATATATATATATATATATATATATATATATATATATATATATATATATATATATATATATATATATATATATATATATTATAAATATTCACTCTTGTTCTAGCTCTGCTTTGGTCTCCTGAGGGAAATATGTTTACTTTTTAGCTGCTAAATGCTACAGGATGTTCACTAGCTAGTCGATAACTTTGTCTGCTGTTTGGTGATGGTTTCTTCTGCTGAAACCAGCTGCTAGAAAATGAGGTTTATGAGAGTTACCAGAGTGAATCAAAATAGTAAAATTGTGGGAAGTAAAACCAAAACAATTCGCTGGAAGTCGCTAAAATGCAGTGTAGAGGTGGGAAAACCGCAGAGTTTTGTTGCTAATTTTCTGTAGGTTTGTAACTTTGAGCAACCACATCCACATTACACATTCTCATTTGACCCACTTTTCATATAAAAATATTGACTAGTGTAGCTTTAAACATAAGATTTTAGTACTTTTTATGTCCTTTCCAGTTAAAATGACCATTAGCTCCCAAGTATTTTGGTGAAGAAACAGTCAGCATATTAATGCTTGCAATTCTGTTCAAGTTACAGATGTCTAACCTTGTGATCAGTGTTGAAATGACTAACAGAAAAATCCACCCACCATTTCTCCACCTGTTAGGAGGGACACAGCTGATAATCTGATCATCATCTGCACCAGCTGTTCTATCTCCTAGTAAAATAGAGGTGTCTAAGTCTTTTAAACTATAAGGACAGACAATATTCAAGCACTGAATATTTCATTAGAGTCAAACACCATACAAGAGAGTGAAGCCAGGAGAAGGCGTGAAAATATGGGTCTCAGTTCTCTTCTCGCCTGCTGTTTCACCATGATAAATATCATGTAAGGTCCGGCGCTAAGGTTAACAAGGGTGGGAGGGAGGTAATGTAATTGTGAATTGAAAGGAATAATGAGACTGGATTCGAATACAGGGAAAATTAATAAGCCACTTTTCAACTTTTCCATTTGAAACCAGATCAGAGAATAGATAGCAGCTCACCCATTAAGAAATGATTTGCAATAAATCCCATAGGTCCTAATGTTCACATGAATGTTCCTACAAAAAGCTGTTGCTACTTTTTATATCGTAAATTCCTTTTACAGGCTGTGTGTCCTCACACAATAATTCATTGTTGTGTTTGCCAATTAGTTTCAGGCAAACCTTCCTGAAACACTACACGAGAACAAGCAGGAAACTTTAAAAATCTGCTTTTAAATTCAGTTCTGAAAGCTAAAACAACATCTGCTACAAGATATTCTCCCACTGAAACTCTCAAAAGGGATCAATTGATACACCTGGATGCACTGCACACTTCAGTGATCTGCAATCCCTTCTGATTGAGTGTTTGTTTGTCCCTCAATGAATAAGAGCATTTGCTCGTTTAGCAGGGTGTGGTTTCCTGCATATGTGCTGCCTTCATATCCACAGTGGAAATGAGCTCCTAACAGTAGCACTTTACTGGGAGTGCTGTAATGGCCAAGATAGCTTACACTCATGATGCTACAAAATGCATTCAAGAAATGTCAGTGTCTGGGTTTGACTCTGTTTGCTTCCATGCTGCTATTTATACAGTGGCCAGCTAATTAAACTTACAGTCAGCAGGGAGCTTAATTGTATAATTTCTTTGCACCTAAAGGGACTGCAACGTGTATCTTAGTAAAGTTATTGTATAAATTGATTATGTACTCTTAAATTTAATGTGCAAGCTCTTAAATCAAGTGCAAACAAGTACAAGGGCAGGTTCACTGTCTGTAGTGCTTGACTTCTAAAATAACATAATGCAATTATGTATTCATAATAGCATTATCTTGTAAACACATATTTCCTGAGAGATACAGAGAGTGCTGCTTTACTTAGCTTAACATATGATTGTAAGGAAGACAAAGTGCACTTTATACACCCTTAGACATTCTTTGCCCTGAAAAACATTCATTGAAAGTTTGGCATTCACAGTGAACCTGCCACAAATAGTCAGATGCTGCAAGAACCAAGAAGTCAGATCCGATGACAAGACAGGTTGTGAACCAGCCAGCAGATCAAACCCACTTTGTTTGCAGGCAAGTGCAAAATCCTTCATTTCACAGGAAAATCAGTGTCATATTTACCAGTTTTATTAATCAGGTATGTTAACACATAAAACAGTTTTGTCCAAATTATTTCATAAAGGTCTGTGTGCCTGCAGGTTTTAGTTACAACCAATCAAGAGCACACAATTCCACCAAACAACTGTCGGGAGATTAATTTATTAAATGAGTCAAGCTTGGTGTGCTCCTGCTTGGTTGGAATGAAAAGCTGCAGCTGTTGTATTTTGTTCATTATTATTGAATATTAGTTAAGGTTTAAATTCATGATTTATGTATATTTCATGATTCATATTAAGGATTAAAAATACATTTAAAATGTACATTTTAGTTAAGGTAAAAACATTATTTCATTTATGTTATAGCACTTTAAGACCACAAGGTGGCATTTGTGTTGGTCAAAGTTGAGAACAAGAGAAGAAGAAATTTTTTTTTGGACCAATACAAAGGAAGAAGTTTAGACTTATAAGTCAGATTAGAAAAATGTAACGTTTACTGCCGTTTGTTAGTAAAAACTAAAACTTCAACAACGATGTCCCGCTTGGTCTTTTATGGAAGCTGCAGTTAATTCCCCACAGCAGCCACATGGCCCTTTATGGAATAGTTTGGACTTTCCTGGCATACAATGAATTTTACCCTGATTTTCTGTAGCTTTCAATATACTTGAGACATTTCTAAACATACAGCTATTACAGACAAAAGCTGGAGCAAAAAAATGACCTATACTGTATACAGATATTAATATAAATGATGAATGGGATCCACAAAATATTGGAAACACTGGTCAGTATGAGGGTTAGACTTAGCTAAGCTTGTTCGTACATTACATAACTGAATTCCTTCTTCATGGCGGTTGTATGTTGTTTAAAGGAGCTGTTATTATGTCCTGTAGCTTTGGTGTAGAGTGTTCTGTAGTGTCCTTACTATCCTCTGTTGGGCCTTTCTTAGTGGTAGTGCCAGCAAAGGTACTGGGAGGATTTCACAGCCTACGCACTGCTGTTAAGTACAGCAGGGAGTTTTGAATGTCTTTAGCTCCAAGTAATTGTGACTGTGACCAGATGTTCAACCAGCTGTACGTGTTAACAACTATGGAAAGGGTCAAAGTTAAAGTGTATAATTAAAATTAAATTAAGATAAGTCCCGACTTGTAATAAATTGGAATTATCCTTTAAACAATTTACTGCTTTGTATTGTCAGGAGGCATTATTCGCTGATATATCTGGCTTGCAGAACATAATCAGAGTAATGAATTTGAGTCGGCGTTCTGTAAGGTGAGAAGGAAAAGCTTTCTGTTCCCAATTAGATGTCAAAGCCTGGAAGCAACCTTTCTTTTCTCTGCAAAAGAAGGTGTTTTGTCTCTCACAATGGGTTTTGCAGCTTGCTGAAGTGCTAAAAAGGTCACCCAATAAAACTCCTGGATGTCTGTTGCTGTGCATGCCCATGGCTGTTTTTTCTGTGTGTGTGTGTGTGTGTGTGTGTGTGTGTGTGTGTGTGTGTGTGTGTGTGTGTGTGTGTGTGTGTGTGTGTGTGTGTGTGTGTGTGTGTGTGTCATAGGCTACTTTTGCGGACTCGACTTCAGACCAGTTAGTTGGGGGTGGCTCTTCCAACTTGCAATAAAAGTCATGCCCCCAACTAAGAAAAAGCTGATTTTTGGATTAATGGTTAGGTTTAGGTATAGCGTGCGTGCGTGCGTGCGTGCGTGCGTGTGTGTGTGTGTGTGTGTTGTGATGTGACCTTACCAAGTACATTCCTTCACCTGTACACCTCAGTCTTGTCTCTATAGCAACTAATGTCCTTCATCACAGCACAGAATGGCCTTCTTTCTTCAATGCCCTCAGAACACACATACTACCCATCATACAAAACTTACAATCTAGTCCCCTCAGAGCCCTGCAATCATTTACAAGTTACTCTGTGTTCCATCATTTTCTTTTGCTTATCAACTGATTAAAAAACAATTTGTTTCAAGAAAAAAAACAGTATTTCTTAGCTTCTACTTGGCAATCAGAGATCACTTCCTCCAGCACTACTTGTTCTCAGCACACAGCACTGTGCCGAAGGTTTCCAATATTAATAGCTGTATGACATAATCCTGTCCACTCCTAATGCATGTCTGATGTTTCCTGTGCTTTTAGAGCCTGATCTCTGTAGAGCCACAACTGGGGGTATTGCTTCAAACCATCTCACATTTGGGGAAATGGAGGGCGCACATTGAGAAGACAAGGGAGGAGGGGAAACATCGCTTAGAAACAGATACAGGAAGAAGAAAAACAGCATGATGGGAATTCCCTGTTCTCAAAAATAATCAAATGCATACACTGTGTGGCCTTTTTAAAGTACAGCTGTCCATGTACACAGCCCACTTGCTTCTCACTTGAGACAGTTAAAATATTAAAAGCAGAGTGTCAAAAAGTGCAAAACATAAGAATGGACATGACATATGATTTAAGCAAATCTAAAGATATTTTGACCATTTGTGAGAGATACCATCGCTCTGGTGTTTCACAACTTGGAGGTTTTAGCACTAACATGTCAAGAGTTTACAATAATGGTGCTGCAAACAAGGAAAATCCATCCAGTAGCAGTCAAGAGGGAAAATGTCTTGTTGATAAGCGAAATGGTAAGGTTCACATGAGGCGGGCCACACGCACCGTATGCAAATAACAGGTCAGCACAATAGTGGTGTGATTAATGACTTTTGAATGTGCGCTATAGGTCATTTCTTTCAGCACCACGGACAGCTCTGGAGGCAGGAAGCCCCAGAGCTGTTAAATTGGGTGTTTCTTTACTCTGAATTCAGCCTTGCAGGCAGACCTTTCTCTCATGCTGTGAACAAATGCTGCTTCTGGTGCAAGCATTAGTAAATCCCAACACACAAAGTACATCAGTTGTGTCCAAACAACATTTTGTATGACTAATGTATATCAGTGTAAGGGAGCATATGATAAAACAATCTTTTTGCCTGTTTCATTAGTTTCTCTGACAGATGATAGCATGGAAATATGCAGCTACAATGTTGGATGATCCATTGGTGACTTCTTTTATACAAGCATCAAATGACATGTCAAACAAGGTTTATGTCTTCTACCTCCGTGGCCCGGTATTTCCTGACTGAGAAAGTCTTTGTTTATTTCTTATCCAGTTGTTATGCCTTGGGCAATAATTGTACTGAAGAAGCTTAATCACGTTAGTCCTTCATGATATTTACTTTTTTTGGCCACTTGGGGGCAGCAAACCAAGCTTAAAACATAATGTTGACATGTGTTGCATTCTAGTTACACTCAGAAGTCGGAATTTCTGAGTTCCCAGTTGGAAATTTCAACTGGGATGCCCCCTGAAGTCGGATTTCTGACTCGGAAGGTTGGATGAACCTCACCAGCCCCAACGTCAAAATCCAAGATGATTGCTGGTAGATGCATCAACAGTGTGAAAGTTGTAGTTATATCCTGTTTATTAGCAGTTTTGTCATATCTGTGTCTCATTAAATAGGTCGTACACACAGTACTGTCCAACTTCCATCTGTGAACATGTTGCTACGCTGTTTGCATGTGCAAAATACAGTTAAATGTATTTTTATCAACTGGTATTTCTACTAGTGGCTAACCTGGCTAGAACCGATTTTCTGACTTCTAAACTGGAACGATTCAAACTCAGGTGTGAAGTCATTCCCAGCTCCGACTTCTAACTTCGAGGTAAATGGAACGCAGCAATATTACTTTCTAACAAAGGCACGGGTAGGTGAACATGTTTCCTATTGGATATTTAGCAGACACACAGTTCTGTCCACCTGTCAAATTTAAGTCTAATATTCAACTCCTTTTAGGTCTATTTTGGTTTCAACCAACTCGTGGGAAATATCTGGCTCTTTATTTCTGTCTGACTGCGGACTGGCTTTATTAGAGCTTTTTCACTTAAAAATAGTTGCATGATGCTGCAGGAAATGAGGCAGAGAGTGAGCCAAAACAAGTTGTGGGCTGTAAAACCAAAACAATGGGCTGAAAGATGCTAAAACGTTCATTAGTGTATTTTAGCGTCTTTCAGCTCATTGTTCTGGTCAGGGAACTGTAGAATTTGGTGATACTCGCACATTACACGCAGTCATTTAATGCATTGTTGATATAAAAATATTGATTAGCGAAGCTTTAAATACTAAAAAAAGTGATTATTTGAACCCCTTGTCTGAAAAAATTCCCATTCAATATCAAACTAATGATTGTACAGTTGTAGCTTTCATTCACATTCTTAACATTCTTGTGCAATGTACAGTAATACAGTCTATCATATAGAAGCAGTCTGAGTGAACCCTTATGCGATCTTGGGGGAAAAAACCTGTAAAATAAACCACAGTAATTTCCCAGAAGAGTCAGTGGGAAATGATTTTCCCATTTACATACAGCAAAATAAATAAAAACAGGATGTGAGGCACAACAAAAGAGTACACAGTAAGACAAGAGAAAGGATACCTTATATATCTTGCATATCTTAAACCTAATGTGGACTGGATATTCTTCTATGCAAGTGCTTAGAAATGTTCTCTCTTTGAAGGATTAACCTAGTTGTGATCTTATTATGTTTGTTCTAATTTTGTCTTCACAAGGTTTCACATTTTCATGTATATATATGCAAAACACAGCTCCTGACTAGAAAATGCTAATGTAGATCAGAGTAATTGCTTTGAAATATAAGCAATAGAAAAGCTGAGGTTCCTGACAATGGAAATGCCCCGGCAAAGTAACAGTAAATTATGCTTGAATAAAAAGCTAATTAATTTCTATACCTGGGGTTGGCTTGGCATTCACCTTGGCCTTCTGCACCAGGGAGCATTCCAGTAATGACATTTTTAAAGAGTGGGACTGCGGGAAGGCAAGCGACCCACAGAGAGACAGACAGAGCGAGAGAGGGAGAGAACATAGAGGGAAGGTCAGAGAGTGATTGTGAAACAATGTTAGAGACAAGGGGAACCATGACAGCTGATATTGTACATGTGGCTTTATATAATGGGAACGATTAAATGATGTATAAAGTTTTAGATGAGGAGGCATGAGTGGAGAGATAATGAAGAAGAATCAGAAAAGGTCTTGTTCTGGTTTCTTCTTTTCATTGTCTCTCTTTTCACCTGTCTATCCACCCTTGATATGAAAATGGCATCCCTATCCTCCCTGCCTTCTCCCCTGCCTTATCTTTCTTTTTATGCATCTATCTGCAGTGTATCACTGCAAATCATCTGCTTGATACTGTCAGGCATTACTAGAACAGCATACAAATGCCATCTGTCAGTTTGATGGCCTATGTCTATGAGCGTTAATTCAGTTATATTAATGTGCTGTATTGGCATCGTAAAATCTGATCTGGATCGTTAAAAACTGACAGTTACATCATAAACATCCTGCAAACCAGAGTTGGCAGAATTACACGGCAGGAATTGTCTGTTCACTCAATATGGATGGAATAATAATGACGAACAAAACGTAACAGTATTGTTGTGAAGGCCCTCTCTACATCTTTCTCTCCTATTAACCTTTTTCTAGTTATTTCCAGTGGTCTGCAGGAGTTAAAGTGGGATTTGGCAGGCACCCTAACATCCAGTGTAGAAGTGCAACGGGGAAAAATGACTAACCTCAAAATAACTGCCAAACGTGTTTGTACTGTGAGCTCCGGTGGGCTTGTATTCTTTGTGGACAGGCTATGTGACCAATTACTTGACATATTTTTCTGGATCCCACTAGTCCAAAAGAGCCCAAACCAAAGAATGAAGATCAGTGCTGAAACCTTGTTGATTTATAGTGGTGTCCGTAATGGCTTTATCGTTATTCAAGTGCTTGCTCATGTGGGAATGTTGGGTCTTGAGATGACCTTTGTTGTGATTTGGCGCTATATAAATAAATAAAGATTGATCGATTGATTGATTGATTGATTACAGATCATCTTATTTCAGGGTCAGTACTGCTAACAAACAAGTAACAAAAAGCAACTTATACTATTTCCTTGACAAGGACCATTAGGTCCATTGATAAAGCTAGCTCTCCTGATAGTGTCATAGAGTCATAGACATATCCATTCACCGAGAACCTTTTGGTTCAGGTCCGGCTGGGTCTCTGCTGACTGTAAAGAAAACGTGCACAGTCCAGCTGTGGAAAAAGCATGATGCATGAACTGAAATTATCTCTCACCCACTGTGTTATCCTTATCCTGGAGCCATCAGACCTGGAGGATTAGAGGTGTGAGTGAGGGCCGCAGCTGAGGGTCAGAGGTGATGAGGAGGAGGCTGAGCAGGCATCTGCTGTTTCTGTAGCTCCAGCTGCAGCTACTTCATCACAGTGTGCACATGTATACCAAAACGAAAAGTTAAAACTAACTCTTCTGTCTTGTGTCAGTATTAGTCTGAAAAGGGTCATTTATATGACAAATATCACCCAGTTAGATTGTTTATTTACTGCGCTACATCATGCACACCTGTGTCTAATGTTTATCAGACAAAGCCTGGTGAATCGGTTCATCTCTCTGACTACATCAGAGACAATAATGCTACATGGTTTAATGTCAGTCACAAATACAGAGCAGTACAGTCATCTGTTGTTCGTTGTTGTTGTTCTTATTACCAATTAATCCACATATAGCTAAAATATGTCTGTGTTGGAGTAATAATTATGTTTATTTAGATATGGAATAATGGATCAAGCACACAACCTCATACCCTCTTGGTTATTTAAAGTGAATAGAAACATTTGGAGTTCCTGCTTAGTTTTAAACAATCAAACCCTGACCTAGGATACACATACACAGAAACACTCTCTCAGAGTCAGTGCATGTTTTCAGCTACTGTGGGCACGAATACCAGCTGTGCTGTTAGTGCACTGGCTGCTTGTAATTAACATAAACAGACGAAAAACCAAACTAAACTCAAATTACAGCAAAGTGAGGTGAGAAACAAAACTGAAAAACAAATCGGACAAAAAAATACCAACCCAAAATCATCAGTTAATCAACTTAAATATTCACTTCAGTGAATAAGCTAATATTGTCAACCATGGTGTGTAATCTGGTGCTCAGGAGCTCAGTCACCACAGGGAAATCATTGTGAAATGAGTGTGAGAGACATAGCAGAGCATTAACTGAGCTAAACTTGATTTTATTCACATATTAAACTTTCTTGATTTCCTGACTGTCCCTTTCAGATTATGATTACACGGGCCTGCGGTCTGACGTAATTAGCTCTAAGAGGTGCGATACATTTCAAACTGAGTTCAATGCAGCCAGCAGAACACATCAAGTCCATTAACAACTCCACCAAAACATTTATATTTAAAACATGGTTTAAAAGCTATATACGGGACCCCCCACCGGAAATAATTCAATGCATATGTTTCCAACTACGTGTGTGATAATGTGGAGAGATTTTTTTTTTTTTTCACTTTCTCTCCTCCACATGTTGTTTCCCCTGACAGAGTCAGCTGTCTCCAGGTGGAAGCTGTCTGCACTGGTGGGCATTAAAACCTCATCATCTGCTGAACACAAAGACTGGCAGGAAAGGTCAAGAGACAGAGGGTGGTGGGAAGTTGGCATCACTCACTCAATCAGTCCACATACACACACACACACACACACACACACACACACACACACACACACACACACACACACACACACACACACACACACACACACACACACACACACACACACACACACACACAGACAGGTACATACATACAGACAGAGAAACAAACCTTTGTTATTTTTACTTAATGTAGACCCTTGGACAAAAAACAAACATGCAAATAAATACAGAATCGTGGACACACACACACACACACACACACACACACACACACACACACACACACACACACACACACACACACACACACACACACACACACACACACAAAGCTCTTGGGATTAGTCCTGTCATTTCTGATTGTGAACCCAGTCAGATGTCTTGCTGAGACTCTATGGATATTTTATAGGTCTCCACAAATTATAATGAATCTTTTATGAGAATGCATCTCATTGTGTGTGTGGTTGGAGTATTCACAGTGGTGGTTTTCTGATGACCTGGAACAAGTTAAAATCCTGACCTCACCTTACCTCAGATACATTACTCATGAAAAACAAATGCTTTATGCTGGGAATAGACCACCACATGTATGATTGATTAGGTACAGACCAACTGACCTGATGGTGATATTAAAATGGTTACAGCTCCACTGAAATGAAATGCAATGTAGTTCTTTTTTTGCTTTTCCATGATTATAGTTGTGTTGGGTTCATGCTCAGTGCTTCTGAGAGCCAAGGTCATGCAGCACATTGTTGATACAGGAGAAAGCAAAATTGAATAAAGACCTTCAGTATTTTAATCTACAAAGAGTGCCTGAGTGCTTTGGGTCAAGAGGTGGAAAGTAAAAGGTATTTCAGCACAATATTGAGGTTATTCATTTTGTATTATGCTAAATTATACTTCTATTTCATGACATTTCGGAGGAATGTGTTGAGGAATGTTTCGGAGGTTTCTTTTTAACTTTATTTGACAGCTACAGTATTAGTTAGTTTACTGATTAAAGATTTCCATAAGAAATGTAACAGTATCAGTTTATGTTATATGGTGCATTGTCTCTGAAGCAATTCAAATCAGCTCCTCAACCAATCACAACATTAAAGTGCAACTTAATGCACGTAATGCGCCATATTAATGCTCAGATCACAATGATCCAATAAAGCAATAATATAGCACTGACAGCTGTTATGCTGCATAATTAGTATTGGTACTTTAAGTGCATTATTTCTTTTTTTTGCAAGACCACACTTTTGTGCAGCTGATCTTTTTTTTTAAATTTTGATTTTTTTTGTGACCAATTTTTTTATTCATTTGTTTATAATTTACAGGAGGGGAGTAACATCATTATAGTCATATATATGACATGCAGAAAAGTGGAAAAATCACCCTTCCCCCCTGATAGTCCTTGTTTCCCTTCCATCAACCTTCTAACACCTGACATGATGGGCCAAGGCAGTGTACAAAAAGAAAACATACACATAATGATGTTTATTTTTTACTGACTTTTCTAATCATTCTTTTTCTAGAGCCAGAGAGTGAACAGTTTTACTTTTTCAGGCTCGTAGAAATTGCTCACATGAAACTGTCTGAAAAAGGGAAAATCACTCGCTGAACTGCACAGGGCTCACGTGAAGTGGTTTGTTTTTTTGTTTTTTTAAATGGATGCAAGCCAAAAAAGGTTGGGAGCCACAGCACAGCAGAGAGTACATTTCCAATCATGAACTTAGTTTCTCAAAGTTCCTTCCTGCTGCCTTATTACCACTGCACCCTACAGTGGATTTAGCACTAGGCTGTAATTACATACTACAGTTATAGTGTTGGGGGATTGGGTAGCAGTAGGGGTGACATGGTAAAGCCTGATAGTAAAAGACTTCATTATGTTGTGTTGTGTAGGAATGTTCCTGTTATGATGTGGTGCCATCTCCTGACAGAAACCTGGTAACTGCAGTGGCCTGATGAATGATATGATTCTCATCAGAAGGTAAGAGACAGGATAAACAGTATGTTACTTTGTTAGCATGTGTGTGTCTTATCCTGTATTGTCCTCATATTGTTTACAGTCAATTGCCACGCTAAGTGAAGCTGTGTGTTTAATGCGCACAAGCACAGTACTTAAAGCTGTCAGCCAGATGTTGCCTGTCAAAACAAAAAAAGGCCAGGAAACAGGTCCAGGACGCTCTTAAAAGCACCAGATGGAGATAAAATGGCAAAACCAAGAGCTATCCATGATGGAAGTGATAACCTTTGGACCTAAATCAGTCACAATATCTTCTGGATCACTAAGAAGGCTTGAATCACGCTGCCAAAAATTCAAACTTGATTTACACAGTCAGGAGATCTGTTTAAACTTTATATTAAACTATGTCTAACTGTCATTATTCATCCTTCACTCTGTTTCAGAATAGCTATTACTTTGGGAGATGATAATAACATTAGATAATAACATGTCTTTGACATCCTAGTCTAGAATTAGGCGCAAATAATTACATGGGAACTATATAATATTTGCTTTGTGGGAGTATTATATAATATCAGAATGAAACCTGTAATTCTGTTGGTGGGAACACCCTTTGTGTCTTCAACATAACAACATACCTGTTTAGACCTGATAGACCTTTTTTGCGTTAATTGAGACAGTTTTGCTGATTTGAATAGCATCATCTGTGTAGCTTTGACACAGGATGGTATGAAACCGATCCCGACCCTGTAACTATACGCAAGCCGGTTAACAACTTTTATTGAACAGCTTTTGCTCTGCCTGAGAACTGTGGACGTGTCAGTGAACCATCTGGGGAGTATTAAACGTAAAACACTGCAGGATTGACCAATAAGCTATTAACATGTCTCGGTTGTTTCTAACTCTCTCTATCTTTCAGCCCCCTTCTCTCTCGGTTTCTCTCTCTCATACCTCAAATGTACAAACTCCAAAATGTAGAGAGGGAGGAGAGTGGGAGGGAGGGTGGTAGAGAGACAGACTGAGGGAAAGAGGGGCTGGGAGGGAGTGTGGGTGAGGTTCATTTGGATCCAAAACTCACTCGAGCAACAACTGATTAGAGAAACAAGGCAGAAACTTCTTGAGGGACAATTCTTAACAGGACTGAAATGCTTACTAAAAGCAGCAGGAGGAAGTAACATATTCAGCTCTTAAAGGGCCATCAAGGACTCCTTTTAACACAGCGGGACTGTTGTAAACTGTGACTGAAGCCACATGGATTAATGTCTTTTTTTTCTTTTTTCTTTTGGCTTATTTTCAGAGTGGAAGGCTGTCTTAGTGGGTTGCACACTGCAGGAGTGGTTCAGAAATACAGTAAAAGGTCTTATTATCACTGAAAAAGAAGTTGTTGCTGAAGTACTTTTCAGTGCTGAGTTATTGAAGGAAGTGTTAGTCATGTCAGGCAGAGTGGTTCCTGCCGTTCTCTTAAGTTTATGCCTGACTGTGGCTTCAGTCCAGAGCCAGGGTTCACAACAGGATGCCTTTATAATCCAGTACCTGGAGCGGAGACTGGCTCAGATAGAGGTAAGTGGCTGTTGCACATCAGGTATTTGCATCCCCAGGATGGGAAAGACATAACAGTACAATTCAAGTCTCAAAGACAATATTATGTTACCATTGTGACCTCCAATCTAAACAGCTCTTACTGTTGCTTTTAATGTTAGTTACTGACGCGTGAACCTTTTTATTCTGGTTTTGCACAACTGCACAGCTGTAAGATTTGCTTTGATCTTAGAAACAGCTGCAACTAAAGATTCATGAATCAGAAAATGTATCCCTTGCACCAAGTTTACACCCTGTTAGATCATCTGGTTGTAATGTTGCTGGCATCCACTGCTTTTATAATGCCATCCTTTTTCACTGAACTGTAGTTATACTGTATGTACATCTCTGTGTGGTACTATAATGCACTTAAATTCAGCTTTTGGGTACCAGCCTGATCAGTAACCTCAGCAGTGGTTTGCTGAACAGTTTCATCTAAATGATAATGCTAAATGTTAAAATGTATGTTAACAGTAGCACAAGAAGAGAGGATTCATAAGGTCAGTGAACTGACTCAGTGATGTGAGTTACATTAATATTTAGCTAAAGTTTAGCTAACATTAGCCACCATAAGCTACAGGCCATACCAAACTAATTAAGGCTCTAACAGCAAATTCCTGAGTATATTGAATTAAGTAATGACGTATCTTATTGCTTCAGAGTTTAACTTTTCATTTGTTGGACGAAAATGGTATGATCTCATTTCAAAAGGTCATTTTAAGAGTCAAATTACTTAAAGGACACAACTCATAATTTTTCAAGTGTATAGCAGAATGACAGTCAAGTGTCCATATGAACCTGTTCATAAGGGCTACTAAAAGATCCTCTTCAAATGTGCTTTCACTGCAAGTGATGGGGGACAAAATCCACAATGTGTCCACACAGTCATTTAAAAGTTTATGTGAAGCTTCTATTCAGCTTCAGCAGTCTGAGTTAGTCATATCAAGTGGATATCTGACACATTTACAGTCTTTTTAGCATCAAATTCCCTCTTAGTGTTTCCCTGTTGAGCTGTGGTAGAAGTATAGTAACAAAAAGAGGGACTTTGGCACTAAAAAGACTGTAATGTTGAAAGATATCTAGTTGACTCATTTGGATGGCTGAAGCTTTATAGTAGCTTCAGATCAACTTTGAAACACTATATTTGCACAGGAGGAGGACTGTGGATTTTGAAATGATAATGGTCAGTATGAACAGGAGGAATGATTACAGCAGAAAACCTTTGCAACTACCATTTACATGCTAACACAGTTTAACAGCAGCACAATGAGACTGGAAAACAAATAGTCAGTTACTTGACTTACTATGTCTGTTATACTGTAACTAAAGCTACAGTACTGGTCATACTAGACCAGGTAAGGCTTGTGTAAGGAAAACAACAACAGTGTGTGTTTTAGTGCTTATGAAATTGTCTCTTAATTTGTTAAAGACAGAATGTGTTATATTGACTTTCAAAAGTTTTCACTTCAATTCTGGATGCATAAAATGTATTGTATGTTTCAATGACATCAGGAGCGTCTGAACCAATGTGAGCAAAACACAGTGGGTATCACCCAGAAGAACTATGACCTCTCCTCTGAAATGAGGGGTTATCTGTCCACTGTCAATGTCCTGAGGTAAGCCTGTATGAACACTACCTTTGAACAGCTGTCCCAAATACACAACAGTAGCAAGAATGAATGAATGAGCATACAATACTGAAAGATATGGTATGTGAAATGAGAAGTGTTTTATTTTATAGATCAGAGGTGAAGAGCCATATGGACAGCCTGTCTGTGCGTGTAGAACGGGTGGAGAGGGAGTTGGAGTATCTAGAAAACAAGATCCCCACCCAGTCTGACATTGAGATGGAGGAGGCGCTGCTCGAACAACAGATAAAGGCTGCAGAACTGGACCAGCTAAAGAAGAAAGCCAAGATCAAAGTGGAGAATGGTAGGAAGTATGCCTGTACAGTGTCCAGTGTGAGTGTATGTGGGCGGCACTGATTATGGTTACAGCATTACTTGTCTAGCTGTCATGGCTTTGGCAGTAGAGAAGGAGAAAAAAGATAAAAGTACAGAGACAGGAAATAAAAGCCAGACAAACAGAAAAAGAGACACGAAATGCATTAACATTGTTCTACAGTTCAATAAAAACTCAAATTCATTCATCGTCTTCTCTTCAAATAACCCCAGACTGCAGCACAGCTCTGAGTCAAATCAAGTCTCTCAAGATTGTGAAGAAGACAGGAGACACCTCTGGTTCCTGGTTCAGGGACCCCTCTGAAGGATCAGCTAAGGTCTGTTGTTTTAGATAATATAAATAAAATAGTAATAATAGACTGTTTGCAATAGAGAGACAGCTGTTCCTTCCCTTTCCCTTCTGTGCAGCCTATGCTTATTTTAGTCTTAGCATGGGGTGGCTGAGACTAAAATGAATGATGGACCAAAACAAAACTGAAGGAGAGTGAATATTGGACTTGAATTTGTTAGATAAACAGAAATGCAACTCAATATCAACAGTTACAGTTTGTTAACATGTTTGTCATACCACCATCATACAGTGATAATATACTGGATTTGTGTTTGCAGTTTGTTCTGCTGCCCCTAAAAGGCAGAACAATCTATTAATACTGCTTTACCAGGTATTTTGGGAAGCAGTGATTGGTAGCAGGGTGATTTTGCCATGATCAATGTATAATGTTACTGACACAGATGACCACCCACACTGTTAAAAATCTAATTTAAAAAATCATACATTTTTGTGCACATTTTCATAGTTTAGTGAGGTACTTTTTCTGTTCCTGTGGATATCTCTAAAATCGTGTAAAACAAAAAGGGTTTGATGGCTGTTTTTTTTTTTAAGTGTTAAATGTCATATTCAAATAGAAAGAATGAAGAAATAAGTCTAATATAAAACCAGCAGTTATGACAATTGTATGAACACCACAGAATAAAAATACCATTACATCAAATCAAGAATGGAATGTAAAATCGAGTTTCACACTATGATTTTCACTCACTTCTCAGCTTGTCAAACATTTAAATCTTTCAGGTCTACCTGCTCAGTGGAATTCGTAACAACACTCTGCTGGAGTATGTTTCTCTGCGAAGCTTCACAGAGAGGACCACCACACCAACGCCTAAGGTGGTGCAGCTGCCTTTCCCCTGGCAGGGGACAGGTCATGTGGTCTACAATGGATTCCTCTACTACCACAAGGCCGATACACCAAATCAGATTCTTAAGGTGTGTGACTGAAGTATAAAAGCAAATACTAGATATGTGTGTTGTGTTGTTCTGTGTTGACTCGCACTGTATTTGTAAGACATAAAAGGGACTGTATGAAAGCATACGGTTCATTCAGTGGTCATGCTGAAAGTTCACATTGCTTGGCAACAGTCACCGAGTTCAGTAACTGACCAGTGATTGCATGTCTGAGATTTGGCACTCTGACTTCATAACAGTGACGTGCACTGCAGCTTTTGGCTAGAAGCTGATCCTTTCAAAAAAACTTAGTCACTAGGGAGTTGATTTTTATCCTATTTCCTTTGCTGTGTTAGCTGAGGTCAACGAGGTAACAATGCCAAAAGAAACTGATTTTTTCCATTAAAGTGAGCTGACTTTCCTCAATATAGGCCTATACTTTGAATATTTTGGACCAGACATTATTGCTAAAGACAGTTCTGTCAGTTAAAAGAACATATGCTATAGACAATAGACCCATATCCATACACCCTAACTATAGTATTATAAAGTATTTTTATCAGGATTATTTTTCATGGTCTGGTTGCTTTATACATACAATTATTTGCACATGCTTAGCATTTCTGAATTTGTCTACGTTTCCACCGCATAAAGGTAGATCTGTTGAATAGTACAGTGGTGGACAGCACACTTCTTCCAGGAGCAGGTCGTCTCCCAGTCTACAGCCTGAACCCCAACACCTACGTAGACCTGGCTGTGGATGAACTGGGCCTCTGGGTCATTCATGCTGACATTGAGTACGGAGGCAACCTGGTCATCACCAAACTGGATAAAGGTTGAGAGAATTATCTCACCACACATGCTCACAAACATAATCTAGACCTTATACATAATTACCATATAATATTTGTTTGTGTCTATCACAGGAACCTTGGCTGTGGAGTATATATGGGATACGCAGTGTAAAAGCCGTAACGCTGAAGGAGCTTTCCTAATATGTGGGACCCTCTATGTGGTCTACAACACACATTATGGAGGACGCTCCACCGTACAGTGTCTCTATGACATCCATGACACCTTTCACAGGTTGGAGTACACACAGACACACAAGATAGCCTATATACACACATACACATGTACACACACATGCACTCAGGATTTATCAGCAGGTAAACAAGATATTAAATGATGGTTTTAGTGTTGAACAGGCACTTCCTGCAGATTTACGAATACACATTGCATGATCAGCATGGTTTCACTAATTGTAGACTTGACTATTTCTTTCTCAGCTGCATCCTTTTCCAACAAATTAAACATGTTCTCTTTGCTGTGCTATCCATCTGCAGTGATGAGAGTCCTGTGATATTCTTCCCAAAGCGCTACACAAGCCACAGCAGCATCCACTACCACCCCGGAGACAAACAGCTGTATGCCTGGGACGACGGCTACCAGACAATATACAAAGTGGAGACGCGCAGGAACGACCAAGTGACTGCTGAGTGATGATTATATCTTAAGAGTTTTTAAAAACATGTATTATCACTTCAAAATTAAGCCCATATCATGCAATAGTTATGCATCACTTGTAAAAGCATACATTTAGTAAAGTTACTGTTGAGTATCTCATACTGTACTGTCATTCATTCCTTTGCTGGCATTGGATGCTGCCTTTATCACTGCTATCACTATAGACATAAAGATCATTGTATCACCATAATAAAGAGCATTTTAGTATCTTTTTTTTTTTTTGTCATGAAATTGCCCACAACTAATTTTTGATGTTAGTTTGAAACAGGCTTTAGGCAGATGATCCAGATGTTATTGAGAATTTTTAGAAAAGCTGGAAGATTAAATACTTGCAGCAAGAGGATTGTTTGATATTGTTACTGTTCTTTGGAGTCTTAATGAGTCTAAAAGCATTTTCAGATTTGATGAAACATCCATTAGGGAGTATATACATTTAAAATGGTGATAAACTCTTCAAATGAATTGATATTGTACTAATTAGTCTAAAACAACATTCCTAATGGAAGAAAGTAGTTTGATGTACTTTTAACACTGTGAGTGTAAGGCAATAACTCCGTTTGGGATTAAAAAAGACTTTAAAGTGTCATTAAATAACACGGTAACTGTTAGTAATTTAACACTATTAAAGAGATTTTAAAAATTAACACTATGAAACGTGTCCATTTGACTCAGAATCTGCGAGAACTATATGTTAATTTTAACACTGTCAGTTAAATTAACACTGATGAATTTGCTGTGCCTGTAACAGCCCATGGTGTTCTTGCTCACTAAAACACTTTCTGGATTACTCACACAAGTCCAGTAGCACCTTTATTCTCACACATTTATTCAAAAATCATGCATATTAAACATGTTTCATGTATTGACACTTAAACTCAGTTTCCCATAGTTCCATCTGGGGTCAGCCTAACATTATAGGCTAATCTTAACAAAGTACTGAAATGTCAGTGTCTCTTTTAATATTTGTCAATTATATATATCACCTAATATAGTCTTTCTACTTAAATGGTAAACATTAGAGCCATGCTGTGTTACTGATATTAATAGCTGTCGTAGTAAGTCTCCGTCGGTGTTTTATTGGCTGACATGTGTGCCTGTCTAATCCTCATAAAGCTGACTCCACTCTGCTTTGTTTGAACGTCTCTGACTCATCCCGCCCATTTTCAGTTGCTGGTGACGTCAGAAAGGGGGCTGGCCCGGTGTGACCGTTGAGTTTGACAGCAGCAGCTAACCGGCTGCTCATTGTTGACTGCTGTGATTTTAAAACGGACAACACACAGTGCTCAAACAAAGTGTCTCTTTCTAACTATGAGGAAAAGAAGCAGTAGCAATGCCAGCAGGAGAGGCTCGACCATTAGAAGACGCAGTGAGAACTTGCGTTTTGATGAATTCGGCTTTGCTCTGACTAAAAGAAAGGACCAAAAACTTCATCACCGATGTCACGATTACAGGTGCGGGACAGGGTAACGTTACTGTGGCTCTTTAAAACACACTGTAGCTTAGTTAGCTTAGCTTGTTGTCTTATTGTGTGGACATTTAACTGTTAAAGTACTTCAAAAGAGTTCAATTGATATGTAAACCAACGCTTCAATTCACGTTTTAGTAGTAGTAGTAGTAATGTTACACCCGTAATATTGTCATTTTATTCTTTAACGTAACTTTGGTTGTTAATGAATGACGTTAAAATTGTTTCTGAATGTGCGTAACTTTAACCTGGTAAGTTTGCTTATTTTTTTAGGTTAACTGCTATAAGATGTGAGCTAAACATTTCTTTCAGACTTGTTTTGTTATATTAGAGTCCAAAGCATCACAAATTAATAACTTTAAATCAGGGGCCATTTTAGACCCTTTTTAAGGGTGCTCAAGCACCCCTAAATTTGATGTCAGCACCCCTAAAAAATAAATACATTTCTATTGTTGTTGTTTTTTCTAAAAATAATTGTATACAACTTTAATTATTTTGCGAGCCTGTCTGTTAGAAAAACAAACACTTATGCTACAAATGGTTTTATTTTAACAGCTTTAATGTACTTTGGATAGTTGTTTCATTAATATAGCCTTTGCCTCAGGGTTCATTAACTATCTCAGTGTCCTCTCTGTAGAAATCTGTGATTGATTATTCTGAACCATTATTATTATACACTATAGTTGACCACTCTACTATATATTAATATTTCATTTTTGCAATTTACATTATCCAGTGAAATGAGTAATTTAGTAGGGGGCTAAATTACTCATTTGCAAATTCTCATTAGGAGCTGAGCCCCTCAAAGGTCTGATCCTAGAATCCCCCCTGTTTTAAATGGATAGGTAGCTCCTGAAGGTCTAACTTTCAGTTTTATTTAAGCTGTTTGGC
Source organism: Scomber scombrus (assembly GCF_963691925.1). Taxonomy (NCBI): domain Eukaryota; kingdom Metazoa; phylum Chordata; class Actinopteri; order Scombriformes; family Scombridae; genus Scomber; species Scomber scombrus. Next base: position 27,586,300 of record NC_084975.1, on the reverse strand, counting down.
AAAATCCCCCCAAAACTACAGGAATGACTTCACTTGTTGTAAAATAAATAAATAAATAAACATGGATGCTTGCTGATATCAGTATTGACTCACATCACTGGCTTAAATGCATAAGCTCAGAGTGGCTGTGGTCATTGAGCATCATCCCTCTTTCTATCAAGAGGTTTGTTTACAGAAAATCCCTTTATGGGACAGAGTCCAAAAAGTAATGAATAAATCCAAGCTGACCATGATGTGTTTTTTCTCACAGCTACCCCCAGCTGAGCTCAGTGAGGGTTAAAGAGCTGTGTGAGCTGCTCAGCTACTGGAACGGAGCCAGTTTTATCTGCAGGAGCCAGGTGAGGAAAAATAGATTTAATTAATTAATCATCTAATGTGTTTCACTATGCTGTAATTGATACATCAGACAGTTTGTGTTTTATTCACACTTTTGCCATGTGTTCAGATTGAGCGTTTTATCAGGATGGGTGTTCCTCCAAGCCTGCGAGATAGAGTTTGGAAGTGTCTTCTCACCATTGACAGTCTGAGAGAAACCAGTGATTTCAGCTACCAGGTACAATACATTGTTGGAGCTATTTGTTGTTCTTGGAAGATTTAATGATCAAACATTAATGTTTTTATTTTTTGTTGCTGTTTTGTTTTGAGGAATATAGCTGAATTAGTTTGATTATAATATTATCATTTTAGGTCATTTGAGTCCTGGTTAATGTTTTTGTTTTGAAGGTACTGGGCAGCTTGGGTGAATCTATTTCTATAGGTAGGCAGGTATAGAACCAGCATGCACTTGGAAGGGTATGTTTTTTTAAACAGGGTAAGAGAGCCGGCAGATGTCATTGTTTTTGGTCTGTTTGCTTGCAAAAAAAGGTAAAATAAACTGAAAGAAACTTCATGCTTGCCTGGAAAATGGTCTTATTTCCCTGTGTCCCAGTGGCTGTTTGATTTTGAGTTTATTTATTTATTTTTCTTCATATTTTTTATTTTCAAGTTAAGGGCAAATCATACCACATACATCAAGGAGTGTCAAAACTGTATTTTACTTTTACTTTACTGATGAGACAGTGATTTTCAGAATTAAATGAACGCATTCGCAGTACTGTAAGTATTTTTAGCAATCATCCCTCCATCATCCAGAAAAATAACTCTTCAAATCTTCAAAAATCTTGAAATCAGATTCGCAAGTCGGCACATTCTATAATTCTTTTGTATCAGAACCGATGAATTACCAAATAGTGTATTGAAATAATGTGGCTTTTGAATTTGATACAATTTGTAGTTTTGAGCTGAAATGATGAGTTGAATAACAGAAAAGTGAACATTTTCTGATACAAGTTTCTTAAATATCAGTAAATGTAAAAAAAAAAAAAAAATTCAGTTTGATATAATTGAATATTGATAATTCTGATAATGAAAGTTATCATTATTTGCAACCCTCGATTAAATTCACAAGCGCATAATTAAAGTAAACTAGTGAACTTAGAGAAAATTCCCCTAACTAGTGATATTGTGACCACTACAAATGAATCCTTATGTCATCTTAGTATACTGGAGGGGTAATGCTGGTTTTAAATGCAGGAAGTGCTTGTCAGTCTTCCTGTGCTTAAAGGCAGAGCTGTAGACTGTATTTTAAAATGTTCAGTTTTGATCATTTAGGCTTTATTCAATAAAATATTGTCACTGTTTTATCATCTGTTCAGGATTTATATCCATCCATATAGATGTCACCCAGTCCCCCACCTCTACAAACAGCCATGTTTTTATTATAGTGTCCACAGTGGCTAATTGAACGTGGTTATAAGTGATAATCCCTCTTTATTATTCATTCATAGAATTGATTGATTTCCAACAAGGGAACGTGTTGTGCTCTCTCCAACAGAAGTGCTTGACAGACGTACGGGGGCCTCTGGTGGACTTGGGTGTCAGCGAGTACGGCATCCTGTCGGCAATCGCCACACTGAGCGAGACACAGAACGATCTGGGTTTGAACCAGCAGGAGCCATCCACCCCCAAACCCCGCTACTCTGTAGATGACATCACACTCTTTCGACAGATCGCCCTCGACTTACGTGAGTTCACACAGAGCCGTGATTGCAGGCTTAATAAGTTACTTTTTAAAAGTGAGGTTATTTTGGCTACGTCTCAGGACTGAAGTTATGTTTAGGGTAAATGTTGAAGTAATGTAGTGAACAGGAAGACCTTGGTACACCAGGTACAAGCTCACTTTAATTGTAAAAAATACTTCATATGTCCTGTCCTATAGAGCGATCCTTCCCAACCCACCGATCTCTAATGGGAGAGAGCCCAGAAGCCATTGAGGGTCAGGCTAAACTCTTCAGGGTCCTCATCGCCTACGCTAAATACAACCCCCAGGTCGGATACAGCCAAGGTAATTTACTGAATGGTTGTACTGTTTTCCTGGTTTTAACAAAATACTCCTTTAACAGTATCAAGTTGCTACTTTTACCTGAAATCAAACAACCAAGTACATCACAGACAGAGTTTTGACAGGGAAGAAAAGAAAAGCGTGCAATGATCAGAAGCTAAAATGTCAAATCCAAAAACATATGAAGTAGTTGATGCTGACGTTGCAGCAGCAGAGCTTTGTGTCATTTGTGCTTAAAAACTCCCTCAAGTTTACCCTACAACCTTCGTTTGCACGACAAAAACTGAGAAGCATGTATGAAAGTTAACATGCAGTTCACATTTTTGATACTTTTATTTAGATATCATTGTACATTGATTATTGATTCATGAAAATGCATTCACTTTAAGCATCAGGGGGCTTCATGACAGACATATTGGGACCCACTCAGTTCCTTTCTTCCTTTAGCTGCAGTACATGTTATGACCACATGATGGAAGCAGAGGACCATAGATGTTATGGGTTACTTCACACAGGAAGCTCTATTCCATGCCCAGTAAAATGAAATGTTTTCAAATGATCTATTACAAGTTTTTATATTTAATTTGGGAAATTGTAACTTTGGAAATCTGATATTTGTCATGTATTATTATTGCTCCGTTATCTGCAGGAACTCTGGATAATCAGCAGCTTTTATATCCTAATTTTTTTCTCTTAAAATATTAGGTTAAGTCAGACAAATATTCAAAGAATAAAGAAAATGTTTGAAAAGCATCTTAAATCTGATGATCCCCAAATAAATTCAATACATGGCAATACTTTCCAAAAGATTACATACTTTTGTATTTTTAACATTACTTCATGTTTCTGGAAATTATTAATTGCTGCATAATGGCTGACCAGCAGGTGTTAACATTCATTCAAATAAATATTTTGTCTTTTGACAAACTCATGCTTCAGTTTGCAGTATATCTTTTGCTGTATTTTGTTCCCATAGGAAATACTGTATATCAAATTAAGGGGTTAGATACCCTCGTGTTACAGGTACTGATGATGAGGGCAGGTACAGTGTGTATGGTTTGCTATAAAAGGCATATTGAGGTTACACTCTGACATCCTGCTCAGCAGTGTACTCTGCTGCTCTTTATATTGGATTGTTTTGGTAGTGTTGTAGGAGTCTCAGTCTTTGGGTTTTTGTCTCAGGTATTTTTGATGCAATATTTCAAACTCCATTACCTCGTTCTGTCGTGTTTTTTTGGAAATGCAATATTGATGCAACGCTGTGTTTCTTTTAAGACAAATGTGTGTGTGCGTTTGTGTATCTCACAGGGATGTCCTACATAGCTGCAGTGCTGCTGATGCAGTTGGGAGAGGAGGAGGCGTTTTGGGCTCTGACGGCGTTGTTGGATAAAACTAAATATCTGGCCGAACTGTTTGACCTCAGCCTCACCAAGTAACAATGCACCTATAGTATCAAACAGAAAAACATGCATGTAAATAACAACTGTAAACTGATTGTACAGCAAACAACAACATTCAGTAATGTGTGCAAAATGAAGGGAAATCAAGGAAGTTTCAGTTTTTCTCGGTGTAGTTTATCATGACATTTTTACGACATCTGATGCCATTCAAAAACAGGACAGATACAGAGAAATAAGCAGCTTCTCTGTAACAGTACAACCCTTTTTTGGTTACAAAACAGAAAGACTATGTTGGAAAGGGCAAAGGCAACTAAAAAATGACTGTAGATGTATCCCAATAAGGGCTGCAGCTCTTTATTATTTTCATTACTGATCTACCAGCAATTTTCTCTATTGATCGTTTGGTCTACAGAATGTTGACAAGTAAAAATAAATGCCCATCAGAACTTCCCAGAGCCTATGTTGACATCTTTTAAATGTTTATTAAGTCCAACCAACAGTTTAAACAGAAACATAATTATAGAAACATAAGAAAACCATCAAATATTCACTTTTGAAAAGCTGCAACCAGTCTTTTTTTCTCTCCTTTGACCTAAATGATGAATCGACAGTCAAATTAATTGCATACAAATAAAAACAGTATTGCTGGTGGTGTTTTTCTGAACTGGTGCTAAGATACACTCAACTAAACACTAGTGTTTTCTTTTTGTCCACATAGGGTCCAGCATCAGGTGAAGGTGTTTGACCAGTTCCTGAAACACAGGAAGCCCAAGCTCTCTCAGCACCTGGTGAGTGCTTTGAGTGTCTAGTGATAATGCTATTTAATTCTCTGCAATATGACCCACCAAAAAAACATGAATGAATTTAGATACTGGTATTAAGTCAGAAAATGAAAATCATGAAGAAAGTCATGTGCTTCAGGTTGTACTGGAATTATTCACATTACTTCAGAGTGGGAAATGCTTCTGAAGAACCACGATGACAAGAAAGGTCTTGTAATTGTGTGTGTGTGTGTGTGTGTGTGGGGGGGGGGGGGCAGATATGGCCAGATATGGCCAAGTGATGAGTGCCTCATCTGAGAGTAAGAGGCCACCATAATGTCTCCATCATCGATGGGGCCTCTTCTGTCATTCACTCTGTTAGGCTTGTCATGGCGGGCAGTATTACTGCTTTCACAGTGGGGCACAAACCTACAGCTGTGTAATTTTCTCTCTCTGCCTCTGTTATTTTAACTATTTTCTGTAAACTCAAGTGCATTTAATGAGCCTCACCGCAGACATGCAACACCACAGCTGCAAATGAGGCAGGAAATTTAAAGTTGTCTCATAAAATGAGTTGCTTCAACAGAATAATTTTTTTTGCACAAAGAAATCCAAGCCAGCTTCTCTGTATCTGAAAGATATCTGAGAAATCTACTATATTTGATGAGAGATATTACATACATATAGTGTCTAGCCTCAGATATTTAACTGCATCCTTTTTATACCTCTTGATTCTATCTTGTGCATAGTAATGTTTAAAAATGTGTTTCTACTTCAGAATTTCAGTGTAATGCAACATGTCCTTGACTTCTTAATGTAGCCTGAGGGCAGCCAAGTAGCAGTCAGTAAGTAGTTTGTTATGTTCTTGGGGGAATTTACCAAGGTCTAAAAATGATCTCAGTATGACACATTTATTTTTAGTAGGGCTCATTGTTTTTGTTTTTACAGATCAGGTTAAACTGATTTCTCAAAGTAATCGATAAATTATTCAAATACAGAGTGTTGCACCACCAGAGGTATTTTTAGCCAAGGTTTGTCTGACTGGTCAGTCCACCTCTGAAATATCTCAACAACTCTTCAATGGACTGCAGTGTAATTTTGGGCAGGCATTCATGGTTCCCAGAGGATGAATCTCAGGGTTAGGGTTAGGGTTATTTTGGTGCTCCACCGACTTTTCTGCTAGCACCACCATGAGGTTGAGACTTGTGATTTTAAGTGAAATGTTTGAATAAATATCAGATGGATTACCATTCAAATTTGGTGCACGCTCATGATCCCCAGAAGATTAATTGTAATAACTTTGATCCAGCACCATCATCAGGTCAGAATGTTTAATTTGTCAACTTATTTGATTTTATGACCAAATACCAACAAAACTAATGACATCCCCATCAGCCTCAGCTGTAATTTTTGATTTGTGCTAATCACAGTATATTAGTACACTAGCATTAGCAAGTTAGTATTAGCATGTAGTTCAAAGCACCATTGAGCACAGCCTCACAGGGCAGCTAGAATGGCTGTGAACTCTTAGTCTAGTTAAAATCTAATTTTCTAAATGATAATTTTTGAAAATAGTGAGCCTGAGCGTTTGTCGCAGTTGTCACATTGTTGCAGCTTGTTTCCATTGGTCAGAATCTTTAGTGTAAGTGTGTTCAGCCATTAATGAATGCATTCACTGCTACTATTTGTGCTGCCCAAGTGTCTTTGAAGGGATTGTTAGACTTCACGTCGACTCAGCAGGTCTCGAAGGAAAAGTTGCCCTTTTAGAGGCCATACACACACACACACACACACACACACACACACACACACACACACACACACACACACACACACACACACACACACACACACACACACACACACACAAACCCCTATTAGAGATCAGAGTTCAGCACTTCCTTTGTAATAGAGCTGCTCAGCAGAGTTAAGGCAAGCGAGCTATAAACACATTTTTATACTTGTGGTGTACCCACCAGACTTGAGCAAACAGAGGCAGATTGCATTGTGGGTCCCAGGCTTAAACATGAGGGACACATGATATCTTAATCTTATTTTGCAAGACGTGTGTCCACGCTTAGAAGCCGTCTGCATTACACACCAGAATTAGAAACATTACAAACACATTGTTCCTCAGATCCCTGGAAACTGGCGGTTTATTATTATTATTAGTCTGTATCAACAGCAGCAGAGAACTCGAAGCCCATTCAACCACATTGTTGGGTTTTGGCAACTCACCCGTCTTTGTGTCTTGAACCTCCCCGCAGGAGTCAGTGGGAGTATCATTGGTCCACTTTGTGATGCCGTGGTTTCTCACTCTCTTCACTTCCCTGCCCTGCTGGGACTCTGTCCTGGCTGTTTGGGATCTCATCATACTACACGGTATGTACACACTCAAACACGCATACACGATGCTACACACTGACACCAAACTTCAAATATGTGTCACGTTACTATTGTATTTACTCACAATCACTCAGTTGGAGACGGCAATGAGTTTTATAGCTTTAATAAATGATTTTTAGTGCCTTAAAGGGTGGTTATATTTTCTCTTTTCATTCATAAGGACGTCATTGTGACAGCAAATTTCCCCATTGTGGGACTAATAAAGGAATATCTTATCATCAAAATAACAGTGGGTCTAGTGTTGTGGCTAATTGATATCTGATAGTGCTAGTTTTGTGTCTCTCTCGTCTCTTCTGTCTATGCTTTCTATTATTTCTATCCTCTTATTTTCGGATATGCTCCCGTCTTTCTTCAGGCCTCTCGTCTGTGTTCCGCACCGCTCTGACCATCATTGAGCTTCTGGAGCCTCGACTGATGGACCTGAACGATGAGGGAGCAGTGTTACCCCTGCTGCTGAGAGTACCTGTGGAAGTGTAAGTGAAAGGGGGTTGTACATTGGACAGCATTACTAATGTATACTGTCTACTGTGTCATTTTACTGGTATCCAGCAAGATGAACTCTTTCTGAATACTAAAAATGTTCATATTTAAGCTTCAGGACACTGAGGCGCTCTCATCCTTGATAGTTTGAACCTTTATGGCATATTTGTGTAGCTGCCAATAATCCTCATTTTGTTTAACACAAAATGAGGATTATTAGCTGAGATATGTTGTCTGAGACACACATCCATGAATCTCGTTGCCAGACCACCCGCATGAATGTATTGAAAGCATTTGGGTCTTCTGAAGAATGTGCAGTGCTGTTCTCAGAGCCGAGAGCTCCGAGTTTTTTAGACTTGTCCCTCAATAAAACCCCGGGCGGCTCATGAATATCAATCAGCTCATCAGGACTGGACATGTTTTGACACCAAGCATTCCACGAAAAGTAAAGTGTCATTGTATTACGCGGTTGTTTTTGTACATGTTTGGATTAAACACCCTTTATGCTAAATTAGCTCCTTCAATAGCAGCCCATGCCGCTTTCAAGTCGGACCCCTCTGTCCGCCTCTCACTATGTTGAATATAAACGTCACATGTCGGCGGACATGTTTTGTTGACGCGGAGCTGTCGTTATGGCAACCCAGCAGGGTCACCGGGTTTGTGTATACAGCCAGTGTGTGTGACAGACCGGTGCGCGGCCGATTATTAAAATTCAGTTTATCATATTTGTTTTAATAGATTAGCTCCCTTCAAGCGGTGACATTTCACACTCCCGTGCTTCTCGTTGTAGAAAAAAGGTCCCACTGTTTGGACTCGAGTTTGTTTACCTTGGACAAAGATCTATGCAGTAGACTCTGGATAAATGGAGGCCACACAGCCAAGTAGTTTCCATAAACGTAGTCGTGTCTCAGGCAGTGATAAAGTACTTTATCATGAGAGGGTGTGCTAGGTACGCAGACTTGCAAAGTGGATTATGAAGGACAAATCTTTAGGATTATTGTCGGCTACATCTAACCAACTTTTTAACTGACCATTTGATTTCTTTGCAACATGTCATAACCATCTTTTACATTTAGAATAAGTTCAGTTTTCTGTGCTACAAGAAAAAATTTAAAAAAACATTTTGGCCCATGTGTGAACCTCAGAGACTGTTTGTATATGCATGCATCAAGGGCAGCACTGACAGCCCCATTTTGTTCTAGCTCTGGTGTTCATTGGGCAGCCTGCCATCACGTCACATTGAGAAGTCCTTGTTGCCTGCCTGGCATCATTATGAAAGCCTAGTCAGAAGTCAACACTAAGTGGCCCAACTGTCTCCCAGGGCAGGATCCTCTTACACTGGGAAGATACTGTTGAAGAAAGAGGGACGGGAGCGAGCGGGGTATGAGAGAGAAAGAAAGATGAATAGGGGAGGGGAGAGGGGGGGCAGAGGGAGAAGCGCCTGGAGAGATGGTACACTAAGAGAGGGGGAAGAGCACGAAGAGATCTTCGAACTCTCTTCATTCTCTTGAAGGATCTCTGCTCTTTTTTCTCTCAGTGTGAATGGTATAAATTGGACTTGTCTTGCATCTATATAGGCCATTCTGATTAATGATTGGTTGAGAAGGCTCATCCATCTCATGCGACTGTCTCGCCACACCGCGCTGTCAATCAGCTGTCACCCCAGTCATAGGTTGTAACAATAACTCCCGAATTTGCCCTACGTCACCAGTCAAAGAGCTTCACACTCTTTCTCTCTGTCTGTCTGTCTGTCTGTCTGTTAATCTGACATTTGGCTTCCATCTTTTTGCCCTACTGCTCATCTAAACTTTTGGCCTCTATGTAGATCAGCTGAGCAGATTTTTTTAACACCTTCTTATAATTACTTCTCTTCCACCTCTCTCCTTGTTCTTCTTTTACTTTGTATAAAAAGGCCTCACCGCCTCACACAAACAGTTTTTTTCCCCAGTGCTCCACTTTTGTCCAGATTTAAATATCGCAGCAACTATTGGATGGATTGCCATGAAATTTGGTACAGACGTTCATGTTCCCCTCAGGATGAATTGTAGTAATTGTAGTGACCTGATGACTTTCCATCTAGTGCCATCATTAAGTCCAGTACTTTGGTTTATGGCCAAATAACTTCAAAGCTACAGTAATTGCATTTTTTATCTGTTTCAGCAGTGCTTTGTGTTTAGTGCTAATTAGCAAATATTAGCATTCTAACATAGATGTCTTAAGTCATATAAAGATGCCATTAAAGAAGCATATGGGTCAGTGACAAATAAGGGTTGGCAAGATGAGCAATCCAAAAATATCTTAAAAACTAGTTTTAAAAGCAGCATCAGGTTTGTTAAAATGTACATTTTGTATTTTTGTTGGTTTTATGTCATTTGAAAGGATATTTGCACCATTTTTTACCAAACGTAACACGGAATCCTCCCGAAAATGTCAAATGGTGTAACCACAAAAACAGAAAATGAATATTAAAAATTTCACCTACTGTGTATTTAAGTGCACTTAAATACACAAAACATCAAATTAAAAGAAACATTTTTGGAGTATTTCTACATTTAAATTTCAATGCATTTTGTCAATATTGAGCAGGACATATACTAATACTATTTTTTTCTAAATAAATTGAGTTAAAAACATTGTGTTGCATTGCAAAAGTGGATTATATTTATTCCACGTCTTAGTTCACATTTATTTTCCTGTATATAATCAGATTTTTATGAAAAAATACTGGTTACACCAATTGACACTGGGTTTCATCATGTCATTGACCCATATATTTCTTCTCAATTAGAAATCCAGTATCGCTATAAAGGTTAAACTGCTGAATGCAAGATTTCTCCTGCTTTTAAAAGTTTCATGCTGGACCACAAGTCTGCTTTAAAGTATTTTAATGTCACAAATCAAACTGGTAGGTAGGCTACATCATCTTCAATTCAGATTTAAGGTGTGCACAGAGAAATTTCTACTCTCATAAGATGAATTTGAAAGCAGCCTTCTGGTGTCAAACTCTGCACATACATCATATCTGGCTGTGTTTTATTTCTCTTTTCCCTGATTTCATCTCCGCCCCTGCTGCTTTTTGCACCCCTAAAGCCTAATTTACTGTAGCATTAGCTGCTCAATTATTAACCTCCTTTTTCTACTCATAAACTCCCTTTATTTTATATCAGAAACACAATGAAAGAAGCAAATTATTCATCTTTTAAAATAACTAAAAGACTTGCCTTATGTTTTTGCACCAGCTGTTACTGAATGACAAACAACAGTTTTTGCCATCAGTTGCCGTTTGCTTTAACACAATGTTCATGTTTCATCATTGAATGTGGTGCATTTGATTTGAATTGCAGGCTCATCTGTTATCAAAGCAAATCCTAAAATTAAACCTACAAAAAGAAGGAAATCACTTTTATAGTCTGTTTCAAATTGTCTTATCACATTTTAAAGTTTCAAACGATTATAGACTTAGGAACTTAAATAATTATTTTATGGACATTCATAATGTTTTAACACAACTCACAGCCTCCACTACCCCTCTGACTCCCCCCTCTGACTCATTTACCTCTTTCAGCTCCTCTTTTTCTTTGTCCTCTTATTCAATGTCTGTATCTCCTGCACCCAGTCTCATCTCTCTCTGTCTCCTGCTCTTTACCCCCTCCTACACACTCCCCCCACACACGCATATATTCCTTAATGCCCTCCACCAGTCCTATCTCTGCCTGTCTTGCTCTTTTGTTTACCCGCTCCTTTGCAATAGTCAATTCCCATAAAAACCTTCCCTGGGCTTGTCCCTCCTCCTCCCCTGTCTTCTCATTTTCTTATCTGTGCCCCTCTCCTCTCTCTCTACGCCTCTTTCATTCATTCATTTATCCTCATTGACACATTGACACCCTCGTTCAGCTCCAGGGGTTGACACATCATTTGTTTACTTCACACTGACGAGGCTGGCTTCTATGAAGTCTCAGCTTCGTGTTTTTTTATTTTATTTTCCATTCTCTTTCAACCATTTTAAATTTCCCAAATGCATTTAGACTGAGGACCACTCAGTGGATCTCTCTTGCTTGCTTGTATCCATTTAACCTGATATTCATTTTGGATGTTTTTTAAACTTCCATATCTTTATTTACAGAGCCTTCCCCTGTGCATCTTGATACAGAAAATGAGTTTGGGATGGTCACTGTGGGTGCCTTATCTGTTTTAACATGTTAAGTAAATCTATATCTAAGCTGTACAAAGCACATATTAAAGATTTGACAGATTAAGTCCAGAGATTTGCTGTGTGCTTTTCTGAGAAACACTTCTTCTTCTCCTTAAGAGTTGTGAGGAAAAGTCTGGGTTTGGGACAGTTGAGATTTACAACGTTTCAAAAATCATTCTTATTGTAAAAAAAAGAAACACTGTTAAAATGGTGAATATACTCATATATGAGTCATATTTAAACTCCACAGTCAACATCCAAAGATCACTGTGTGGTACCTTGGATCATGTGGTATTGTTGGATTGTTGGACAGATATTTAAGATATTTGGTTATTTTCCTCCAGTATCATCACTGTTCCCATTTATGTCAACAGTAGTAGGTTTGTTTTGCCACTTGGTGGTGACAAGGAGGCTATCATGAAAAAAAATTCACCAAGCCAACCAAATGGCAGAAAATCAGAAAACAGGGAGGCTTTTTATTAAGTAAAAATATATACGTATTACACAGTGGAAAGGAGAAATAAAGAATTAAGGTTTGTTTCAAATAAAGGCCTAATTCTTTCTAGAGTTGAAGGAAATTTAGGCAACAAAGTATAGCTAGCGTCGCCACACTCTCTCACTTATCACCCACTTATATCAGCCTACAAAACTGTGATATGACTCAGTTTTATGAGTGAATCCACTTTCTTCCAAGTCTCTTATTAGAGAGCTACATGTGTCGTTGAGCGTGATCAACTACAACAACTTGCAAGAAGAGAAGATTCAGGGCTTGTGGGCTCACATGCAGGGTGCATGCGTTTACTGTCAATCTACGTCATCAAACTAGATTAATACTCTTTCAGCAATTTGCTAACTTGAGTTGATCAAACTTTTGTGAACTATATAAATAAGTACTATATAATTGATGTTCTTGTATTGCTTCTGCAAACGATGGATGTTTTCAAATCTGCGCTGTTTAGTCCAATTGACTCGGACATTGGTTCGTCACTCCCTTACCCTGCGATTCATGGATTTTGGGCAGGTCTGAACACAACAGTCATTTGTCATCACTTGGGTGTGGACCAAAACAACTGTACCAAGACCATTTGAGGATGTGGTCTTAATCCAGTCCCCAAAAAAACTCTGGAGCAATTCATTTGGTGGAGAGTGATACGACTTTGATTTGCAAGTTTGAGCGAAAAATCTCCCGTGGCGCTTTGCATGCTGGGATGCATATGAGCGAAATCATCAGTTGCTAGCAGCTAGCTTGAGAGCGAATTGAGGTCTGACCAGAAGAAGCACCATAAATATTTACTTGGCCATCATTTACCCAGTATACATCTACACGATATGTACATACAGTAGATATCTATGGACTAGTGCAACAGAGTATTTTGCACTTTGAATTTTTGGCAGATTTGACCTTCCCCAGGACCTTCTTCCTATGTTTATATTCTTGCTCTCACCCCAGACACTCTGGACTGATAAGCAGAGAGAACATTGTCACATGGCCTGTGATGCATATTGGTTTGCTTGGATTTTTCTGTGTGAAAAAAACTGAACCAAAAGGAAAACGCAACCCAGTCTACCAACCCATACACTGATTCAGACCAGAGCAAATGAATTATAGCTTTGAAATAACCTTAAAGAGGTTGAAGCCTTAAATCATCTGTTACATTTCATATCCAGATTGAAAATCTATGTGCTGTAAATCCATTATCGTGCAAAAAATGAGAAACAGAAAATGTCTAGAGTTGTCCAACTGCCTTTCAACAACTAACCAAGGGTTTACTGTGCACGTCACTATCTGTGAAATGCATGCTGGGATCTTTTTAAATGAGCTGGACCCATCACCCAAACTTTTACACATCAGCCATTCATCTTCCTTCATGATCGCTCTATTTTCATTCTCATACAAACACTTTCTATCGCAGACTATAACCATTTATCATAATATAGCACATTGGATAGCTCAAGCGTGAGATCTCTCCTCATCACATATCAATCTCACCTCAGCCTCTCTCCCCATCAGTCCCTCTGATCTTCCATCACTGTCAGTATACAGTAAAGCAAAAGTTTAACATCTTGTGAAATACACATACTGGTTCTCTGAATTAAATGCAACCCTCTTTTTGTTGTCTTTTCCGCCCCCTCCGACTCCCATCCACAGGGCCCAGTACACTGTGTTGGTGCCCGCCCTGTGGAATACCGAGGTCCAAGACTGGGAGCTCAAATGTATGAACAGTCTGGTGCTGGACGAGACCCACCATGGCCCCAAAGCAGGTAAGCAATACACACACACACACACACACACACACACACACACACACACACACACACACACACACACACACACAAAGAAGTTGATCTCAAGGAGGAAGTAATAATGCAGTGGGACACTGGGGACCACTCAGCACACAGTCGCTCAGACTCCGGTAGTTCATTCAAACCTACATCACTTAACCTGCAGTGGCACACATTCTGATCCTGTTACACTACGGACACACACACACTTTTGTTCTCTGGTCTTAATGTCAGTGTGTATGGCAGTTGGACCTCAGGGAGGACATCTCCAGCTTGTACCTGAGAATACTGTTACGACAAGGGGTAAACAGTCCCTCCTTGTTCAGCTCCTTCCCTCATTATCTCCTGTTAAAAAAAACCCTTTTATTCTAAGGTTTGAATCTTTACATGTCATTAATCGAATAAAAGAGAAAGAAAACATGAGTTTGGTCTGTCAATTTTAAAGCCCTGACTAAAAATAATAATAATAATAATAATACATTAATTTGTTGAGTACCTTTCATACAAGAAATGCAGCTCAAAGTGCCTTACAACAAAGAAATTACATACACCAAGTGCTTCACATTAAAAGGACTTAAAAGGAGCATAAAGCACTTTTAAAAAAGAACAAAAAAGAAAGAGGACAGAAAAATATATAAAATGGAAAATAAAAATTGTAATAATTGTAAAATAGTAAAAATAGTCCCTAGTAAAAGTAGCTAAAACATAGAATAGAATATATAAAATCAACCAATACATTTTAAAAGAAGTTCAGTAGTGCATCAGTGTGAAGATGACAGAAAAGCTAGTTAAAGGCTAAAGTGAAAAGGTAAGTTTTTAGCTTTCTTTTAAAAATATTTAGAGAGCTGTCTTCTCTGATATCTATTGGTAGTTTGTTCTATAGTTTTGGGGCATTTAATTATACATCACAGAAGGAGTGATAAATAGCTCTGATCCTATTCAGACATGTAAACAGAGTGCTACATGTTGAGTCCAAAAGTGTCCAAAAGACTGATGACAAAGTTCATGTAACAGGCTGCATATATAGGTGTGTGTGTGTGTGTGTGTGTGTGTGTGTGTGTGTGTGTGTGTGTGTGTGTGTGTGTGTGTGTGTGTGTGTGTGTGTGTGTGTGTGTGTGTGTGTGTGTGTGTGTGTGTGTGTGTGTGTGTGTGTGTGTGTGTGTGTGTGTGTGTGTGTGTGTGTGTGTGTGTGTGTGTGTGTGTGTGTGTGTGTGTGTGTGTGTGTGTGTGTGTGTGTGTGTGTGTGTGTGTGTGTGTGTGTGTGTGTGTGTGTGTGTGTGTGTGTGTGTGTGTGTGTGTGTGTGTGTGTGTGTGTGTGTCTCCATCCATGCGCACGTGTCTTCTATAACGCAACAGATCAAAGGATCTTTTGAAGGTTGTTCAGGTATCAGCTCGACGAGATCTGCAAACCCCTCACCACACCAGAGTCTCATCTTAACAAAAGACAGACGGATTGGAATGCGGTCCCGATGTGCATGCGAGTGTGTGTGCGTTCACGGCCGTGAGTGTGCACATACACTTGTGACAGACTCCGGCTACAAGGATGAGTCACAGGTCGTTGGCTGCAGGGCTGTGTTTGTCAATGCAGATGGAAAGGCTGCAGAGGGAAGAGGGGCTATAGAAAAAAGACTGCGTGTGATAGAATGAGTCAGTGAGGGAGTATTTGCAAAAAAGGGCAGAAGAGTCTGATAGTGCATGAGAGGTTTCCTTTCAGGGCAACTGGAAGCCACAAAAGCAGGTTTTACGGTAGGGATAATCCATCTTCCTATTTGTGTGTGTGTGTGTGTGTGTGTATGTGTGCCCACCTGTGTGTCTGTGCGTGAGTCAGGATGAGTCATCCTTATTTGCTGGCCTGTCAGCCCGTCTAGCCCGTAAGGCAGCAGGGGGAGAAACGAGCTGATTAATTCGCTGATGCTTTGACACAATCCAGCATTCCTATATTCTCTCTCTAATACACTTTCACTCATTCTCTCTGTCACGGAAACCCTCCACCTTTATACTGTTGTTACAGATTGGTTTGGCATGTATTCCATGCTCCCATTAAAAGTTTAGGACCTCTACTCCTGACACCAGGTGCATATTGTAAGCAGCACATTGGAGCACTGTACACTGTAAGAGTTGTTGCTATTTGTGTTGCTCTGAGAGAGGCTCAAAGATGGCAGGTGATCTCTGTGTTATGCACTATTTTTTCATATACGTATACTCTAAGTAATTTCAAAGATTTTTCAAATTGGTAAATATTTGACAATTTGCATCATAAGGAATGAGTAATTGACATTATTTAAACTGAGACATTTGATCTTGCTGTGGATGAGGTTCAAGAAATCACAAATCCACTATATAGATGGATTTGGGCTGGAAATGACCTAATTTTATGTGTTAAATGTGGGGGTGATAGCAGGGATATGTGGGACGTTTTGGGGAAATTCAGAAAATGACCACATTCTAAGAGACATTCCTCTTTAGCTGATCCAATTATAAATAATGACCCAACTAATGAAGTATCAAACAGATTTATTACAGTGAAACATAAATACTTCAGATATACAGTATATCATCAAGAGGTCCTGCTCATTGAGTTTCAACATTGCCCACATCAGAGCAACTGAAGTTACACAGAAAATGTGCAATGTCACTGTCACATATAAAAGTGACAGGAAGAAAGCAGCTCCAGCATTGCCAGCACAAGCAGTCATTCAGGAGGAGTGAGGAGCTGTTGTTGGATTTATCTGACCCCTGATTAGTTTTGACTATTAAATGATTTATGTGGGTGGGGGAGCTACACGAGTAAACTGATCTAAATCAAAATAACCTTATTAGTGACGCTGAAATTAAAAAAACAAACCCTCAAAATATTGCAAAAAGCGTGTGTTTAGATACAAACAAAATGCTTAAGAGTTCAATGGAAACAGAGTCAAAGAATACCTCATACATAACTGACTTAAACGTTCACTGAAGGCACTAAATATAGCGGCAGGTGAAAATGTAAGATCTGTGTGGAGTCACTGCAGCATTCCTCAAATTAATATGTAAACACTGTATGTCCATCATATTTTCTACATTGTTTTACAGCGTTTGAGGTTTCACTGGTCTTCTAATTGTGTCATCTTGTTTTGCTTTCTTCTTGTGCTATGGTTTAATAGCACCTGAGTGGAATAATTGTGTCACTAGGTGTTTATCTTGTCTTGTCTTAAAATATTTGAGTAATTGCAGTGGATGGAACCATGCATTATTTCAAATTCTCTTTTGCAGATTTTCTAGAAATTTGGTCCAAATTTGGAAATCTAGCTTCTGCGTTTGTGTTTATGGATAGTTATTAGTGTGTGTGTGTGTGTGTGTGTCTAAGTGGAAACACAAGTGTACGCATTTGAATTTTTTCCCAGATATAATACACTTGAAATGACAAGTCATGGCAAAGAACACGTCCATAGAAACCTCTCATATCACTGCTGCAGCATAGGTGGAGAGGTCCACCATTGTTCTGTATGTTCAGTATAAGGATCAATGTTTTCATACATTTGATGTTTTTAATCCTGTTCTGTTTGACTTTTTTTTCTTTTTTTTTTTTTTTTTTTTAAACATGTCTGATTCGACATAAACAGGGAATCCTTTTCAACCACCCAAAACGTATAAGTTATATACATATATTAACCTGCCAAGGGTAATGGTAGATGAAACAATACACCGGTCAAGCTTATTTTTTACCAGCCAAAATGATGTGTCACATATACATTTGTTTGAGTACATTTCATTGAGACAATAAGGTATTAAGTTGAATATTGTAGCTAGCAGCAGATGCCACGTTTATTTGTCTAGTAGCTGATATCCCGTGTGGTAAACAGTGGAAACTAGGAGCACACAAGATGGACTGTGGTGGGCGCTTCTTCGCTACGTGTGTCTACGCTGTATCAGGATAAACTGTAATTTTCTCTGGCAGGTAAGTGTTTGCACCAAAATAATCATGCAACAAATATCAGGCATGATTACTCAGTGTGGTGGATAGCCTTCCAACATTTACTTGCCGAATTGAAAATCTACCCGCATTTGGCGCTTTAACAATTGTTAATTTAGAACCCTACGTAAAGCTCGACATAATGATTTTACTGAGAAGGTTTCGTGTGGTGCATTGCCCTGTAAGAGTAGGTACTGTGAATGATATTGTTGTCGAGTGTTTCAGCTGTGACAGTAGGGTCTCTGGGGCCTGTCCAACTGCAGGCTGACTCAGCATTAAAGGACAGAGCTGGAGTGACTTCAGGTTATGCTGAGTCAGGCTGAGAAGCATCCCCCCCCACACCGTACATTTCCATACCTTCTCTTTTTCTCCTTTCCCATTACTCTCAACACCTTTGTTTCCCTTCCCCACACTTTTCTCACACCCACATTATTCTTCTCTTAATACAGCAGTCTTTTGCCCCTCTATTCTCTTCTCCTTTCCTCTTCTCACTGTTCTTTCTGTTCCCTCTTCTTCCCTCTTTTGCATCTCTTTTTCTGCAACTTCTCTGGTATATTAGCAGATGCCAGAGTCCTGTTCTCCCCAGCAGGCTCACATGATACCCTCACTGTTTTGTTCCTGTCCGCCTGCTGATCTAGCCCTAGTGCAGTGACTCAGCATTCAGTGCCCCTTAACAATGTCCTGCAGCCAGTGCTGCTTGCATACTTAGGTGCAATTTTTTTTATATAATGTATATTTTGTCATAAATAACTGTTTTGATACCGTCTATAAACGATATACAGTGCTTATAAAATGTATTCACCCACTTTGACTTCACAGTGGAAGTAATTAGGTGTTTTTTGATAAAGATGGGGGAGAAAAGACAATTTTAAGTCAGTTTTTGAGCAGAAATATTTTTTTTGTTATTATATTGTACGGGTTTATTTCCTTACTCTAACGATCTGTGAACTCTGTCTCCATGTGTGTCTCTGTATTTTATCCCCTTGTTCATCAAATTTTCGACCTCACTGTCCATCTGTTATTTGGCTCCGGCCGACTCACTGCAGTAGGTTATGTAGATTAGTGTGTTTGTTTGTGTGTGTGTTGTGGAGGGGGGTGTCAGGACTGCTACAGAATATGTTCGATACTTTATAAAAGGACCTGGAGTCACCACATACACAAACAAACAGATTACAAGAGAGGATGATGAAGGGTGTGTGAAGGGTCAGAATGTGGAGTTTGTGACCTTTCGTAACACACTGTTAAGACAAGATGTCGGCACCCTAAGGGTTGGTCCTAGGGGTCATGAACACAAACAAACACGCGCAGGTCACAGGTGACTGAGACAAAAACAGAGTACCTAAAATGAGAGGTTCAGCTTAGGTTATACAAGCTTCCTTGGAGCCTTAATAGATTTCCTCAACATCAAAGTAAAGTGTGTTTTGGAAGACAGGACAATGTGAACAGTGAAATAAATGGCTTTCACCTGAAATTGTGCACATGCAGAGATGTTTAGACCTAGCAATAGCTATGAGCTTCACAATAGTGCTCTGTTATTCTGAAATGTGATTCTAATATTAGATTTGTTTAATAGTTTAGCTGACCTTGTTGTAGGAGTTCTGAAGTATTGATCAGACAGTAGGTTACATGCATTTTAAGTTTGTTCATTTAAAACACATTCCAAATTCCAAAAAAAGTCAAAATATTGTATCCATGTTTTTATGCTTGAGTGAGGTGGAAAGGTTGGTGTGTTGACAAAAAGAAAGTGTGACGAAGTACAATAGAAACAGAGTTAATGAAGAAATGATGACGCAAATGAAGCATACAACTTAAACATCACTCAAGCTTCCACTGAAAGACGAAAAACATCAGGTCTGTGTGGACAATTTTTAATTATGTCATGTCATTGCACCATCGTCTACTTCTGTGGTTCATCCTGGTAAGCCCAATTCTCATATTCACATAACAGTTGTGGACGAGAATGAGCGATCATTCGCATTTTCTTTTGCCAATTTTCTTTCAAACTTGTTCATGTCATGTACGATGGGCCTGTGTTTGAATAAGACCTTGTTTTTTCAACAAAGGTGATTGTGTTTGCAGACGCTGCAATGGCAAAACATTACTCATTTTTGTGATTATGAAATAAAAGTTACCAATGGTGGTAATGTTATTTTTATTTTTGGTGTTCCATGACAGAAATAGAGGATATAGGTGGTAAAGATATATCTGGGTCATTTTTTATTATGGTCTTGTGGTCTGAGGCCAGTGTTGGAGTTGGATTACTGCTATTAGTCCAAAAAGAATGTCACCTTTCTAACCTGGATAAGGCCTTGGGCACTTAGCCTACCTATGACCCCTTAGTTGGCCCTGCTTTCGAGTAAGCTCTGCTCTTTGTAAGGGTTTGTCGTAATCCGCCCTCCCTCTCCATCTCCATTTGTTTCTGCTCCTTGATGTGGAATGCCACCTGCTTGATCAGCCCTAGGCTAACCCACTCCCCTCATTAGACACCTCTCTCGTGAGCAGGACCTTTACCATCTATCTGAGCACAAGGACGCCTTCAACAGATTACATCTCTGTCACATTTACCATATAATTGTCTCTATTTCACTCTGTATAAGCTGGAATGATGTGGTAAGGCAGCATAACGAGAGGTCAAGGTGCTTGTTTGTGTAGGTTTGTGATGGTAAAAACACTTTTTCGCTGACCTCTATCTTTAGCTCTTATGGGACTGAGAGGTCGTAACTGCTTGTTTTGTGGACCATCCACCAACAATGACCTAGATAGTTCTTTTGTTCAACTCCAAGTTGACTAGCAGCTTGCAGGAAGCGGGCCAATGTCCTGAAGGCTTGGCTGCCTGCTTATGTTGATTGAGTTGTAGTAATGGTTGACATTAGTTTTGTCTCCAACTAATCATTTTATTCAAATATTTCTAATGTTGTAAACGTGAGGCAAAATAATAGTGTTTTTATTACCTTTTTACCTGGCACTAATTCAGTAAATTGAATTTATTGTCTAATGTATTTTAGGCAATAAAAGAAACCTTTGATGAAACCTTTGTAATTTGATGGTTGACTTTATGTTACCATTGTAATAGGTTAATGTTCTACACATTAACCTATGAGTTGTCAGGGACAGGTGAATTTCTTCAGTAAAAAAGAACAATGGCTTGTACGTCCTCATCTCCCCTCATTAAATTAGAACAAGGCAGCTGGTTAGTGATTCTGTGCTTGTTTGCACATGGTCCTTAATTGGATAAAATTATGAGAAGATTTAATTATTCGCGATTTGTGTATAAAAGTGTAAGATGATAGGATTAGAAGCCGCAGGTAGGAGAGGATTTGAGAGGGTAAGAAGAGAAGAACTTGTCTTTTGAAATGAAACGAAAGGAAAGCAGTGTTGTCTCAGATCCTGCTGAGCCCCTCAACCCTTCCTCCAGGGTTAGACCCTGAAGGTTTTCCTGCCCGCTTGCTTGCTAGTGAGCGTATGCACGTTCACACACTGCAGCTCTCGGCTTGTAAGTTTTCCAGCACTACCCTCTCTTCCTCTTGCCCTATTCTGCTGTTACACCCCGTGAAGCCCCTGTGGCTATCCTGGAGTGTGCTCATGAGGCTATATAATTGTGGTAAGAGGGGAAACTTTGTGTGTGTGTGTGAGTGTGTGAGCTGTAGAGAGAGCCAAACATACGTTGTTTTGTATTTGTGCATGTGAATAAAGCAGCTTTGTTTGTATTATGTGTGCGTTGTGAAATAGAACTCAGCTCTTAAGCAGGGGAGGTGCGATCTCAATAATTAATAGATTTTCTTAATCATGTTTACTTCCGTTAAAATCTGGGGCATAATTTGTTAAAGAGGTTACGATGATTTGCATACACTTAAATTTGGGTCGTCCTTTACTTGCCAAACGATACAAGAATATTTTTCTTTCCTGCACTTTTAACTACATTACTGAAGAAATAAAAAGGCAAGTATGGATAGGAAAGAGGATTCATTGTCATTTGGCTTATTATTATTCTTCCAATATTTAAAAAAGACAAAGTTAGAAGTAGATAGGCACAGTGCTTGAGGATACTTATATTGCCTTTATTGAAACTTGGAAATCATTGAGGGCTGGTCCTCATTTACAATGATGTTGAGTGTAATTTAAAATCACTTAAAAAAATAAAAGATATAAGATACAAACACAAATCAATTAAAACAAGTATATAAGTGCAGATAGTAAAGGATGCCAGATATAAAAACAAATCAATTAAAACAGATACACACAAAGAAAGTGGTTTGTGATGATAGATTTAAATTAACCACTGGTTACTAAAGTATTAATTTTTAGGGTTTAGAGTTCCAGGTGGTCCGAGCATAAAAACAAAAAGAAGATCTTCCAAGATAGGTCCCAACTCGAGGGACTTGTATTTAAAGCCAGTCATTAGACCGACTATGATGTGTTCCAGAGGACCAATCTAGCATAGATGTGATATAAACAAATACAAATGCCTCTCACGTCTCTCAGTCAGAGAGGACCACCCATCTTTTTTGTACAGGATGCAATGATGAGTGCTATAAACATCAAGAGTAGAATGATAAACAGCATCCAAGGGCTTAAGAGTAGAGGTAGAGGCATGCCCATAAATCACATCACTGTAATCCATGATAGAGAAAAAAACTACAAAAAACAGGGGTCAAGGGTGATGGAGCAGTTTCCAAACTTGGAACTACACTAGTAGAAATACAAAGGTTAAAAATGTGAGTTATTTTCTCAGCAATTAGTGGAGTAGAAAGATGGAAAAACAAAAGCATCCAAATTGTCGTCACCGGTAGATTAGTTAGGTTCAATATTTTGAAGAGCCTTAAGAACTAGGCATGATTTAGAGTAAATATATAATCATAATTAATAACAATATTTGTATGTTAGTAGGAAGGAATCCAGGTTCCTTGTCCTCAAAAAATGTTGCCAGCTGCTGCAAAGTGTTTATTAAAGGCAGAACATATCTTAATATGATCACGTGCTGAGCAATCGTCACATTTGAAAGGCAGCATAATTGCTATTACTAGATTGATTTCCACTTTCCAAAATGTTGCAGGGTTTGAATAAGCGCTAGATATGTTCAAATAATGAACACATTTAAATCTTTCTCACAGTGGACATGCATTTATTTTTAAGAGCCAATGGGGATACCTCTGTAGTGCATCTAGCGAGGGACCTAGCTTTGTTTCTCGCCATGAATACAGTTGATAGTTCAGGGAAAAACCATTGACTAGATCTATTTTTTACTGTAATCTCTTTAAAAGCTGCATACTAAAGACAGAGAAGAAGGTCTTTGTAAAGCTAATTAGACATCAGGAATTCCAGATGTAAGATAGACGACAGCTATCATAGAGGTCATTTAGAAAAGCTTATTTATGAACATTTCTCACATTTCTCCTAACTATAATTTGTAATGAAGTGTTTGCTTCTAATACATGCAGTAGAACACCAATATAATGATTTTATCACTCCTGTTAGAAAAAATGTAATCAATTAGAGTAGCTCATAAAGCATTCTTCAGAGTTGGCCTAGTGGGTTCATAGATCAATTGAGATAAATTGATACTAAAAGAAATCTCCTTTTTAAATAGTCAGAAGCAACGGTCAACCAATCAATGTTAAAATCTCCCACAGCTATTATTTCCGAGTTAGTATACTGAGAGAGTAATTCTGCCAGATAATCAATAGGACTAACATCAGCTGAAGGAGGTCTACAAATCCCACTTGCAACAATGGTATTATTAGACCCACTATTTATCTTTAAGGCAATGAATTCAAACATTTGGGCAAAGTAACAGCATGTAGAGTACAAATGTTATGAGAACTGACATCAGCCACTCTCTTTACAACCAGAATGAAATTCCACATTTGCTGTTTGGATCTAATGTGTCAGATTTCTTTCTTTTTAGTCATCTTCTTTTGATGCAAAGTGAATTTCACCTCCAATCAATTTTGCGGTCAGTGGCTCAGACCACTCTGATTGTTCGAGACTCAAGATGCAAGCAGGACGAGACCTTCTTATTGACCACTGTAGCTTGGGGTTTTTCAAATTCACCAGAATTTGGCTGCTGCTAATTTCCAACCCTGGTATGAGCTCATTGGACGACACCATTATGCTGACTGGCTAGTTCATCTTCGGTGTTGAGTAAAAAACAACTCGTGAGCTGCTGGGCCACAGGCAGGCTTGTGACACAGGCCCAAACACTGTGCCTGCTGTGATGGATCAGCCTCTGATAAGCAGGCAAGAAGCCGTGGTTTCCACTCAGTTGGGGGTGACAGACAACTGAAATTCTCCTCTGCTCACAGGTGTAGGGTTTTTACTTGGGCAGATGACGTTTGCCAGTCAGCTTCCCCTGGCCAAGACTCAATGGATGTATGTATTATAAGAGCTGGCTGGATACAGGACCAAAAATGGGGCCTATTCAATCTTATGAGAACCTCTCAGCTGGCACATACGCCAAAAAAAGTTTCTAGCGGCTCTTGGGTGGACACAGGCCGAACAAAGTGGCTGGGAGCAGAGTTGTATTGTCATTTCTGCAAAGAGTTCTTAAAAAAAACTTAAAATCCATGTCCATTGACTAAAATGCTTCATCCAGTTAAAAAAGGCAGTTAAATCGACCAAAATTTAAAGAGTATATGGTAAAATTGTGGCTAAAACCGGATAAAAAGACCATTTCTGACAGAGCTAAAGACAGGTACAGACAGATGCCAACACTTAGTTTAAAATGTAAAAAAAAAAAAAATTACTCAAGTGTTTGCATACACAGCAGCCTATCTCTAGAATCACACACACACATCATCAACAAGAAATTTGAGGGCTGGTCTGACAGGTGATCACAAAGGCACTTTAGCTGTGTTTAGCCATCACTATAAACTGACACAATAAAATATTACACTTGTGGATTTTAAATTAGAGGCCCCAGACTCTGTTTAGATTGTTTATCATTCTAGTTTTGGCAGCTGTATTTACAGCTTTGAAAATACACATCTGGCTATTTTAGTTCTTTCTTGTCCTTCAACTGTCAAAACTCTCTTCTCCTACTCTCTATTCATCCCTTCAAATACTTTTTTCATTTTTTTAATGCTTCTTATTCTCACCCTCTTGTTGTTTGAGGGGTATTACCTCTAAATCTATGCCAACATCAACCCTGTCCTGTCCTGTGTCATGTGTTACTTATTGCTTGGTGCCAAAAGTCTTGTATCCCAACCTCTGGAGTCTTTGTTGGACCTTTGCTCTCTGGGAATGAACTTTGACATTGCAGCAGGCCTTAAGGCGCATTAAAAGGCATGCTGTGAATGACCGGGAGTGGTAGGGGTCAAAACTCACAGGTCATTGGGGATCACCGGCAAACAGGCCCACTCCCTTTCTCTCTTTCTTTCACATCTTCATTCTGTTTTCTCTCTTTAATTCCTTTTCTCAATTGCACCAGGCATCTCTTTTCACCTGCTACTTCTTTGTACTGGTGATGTGTTGATGTGTTTTTTTTTCTTTGCTTGCATTTCTCTCACCTCACTTTTTCTGCCTGTTTTGAAAAATGCACCCAAGTTAAAATGCAGCCAAGTTTCGGTCCTGGTTGATTTGGCAACAGTGGTGGTTACTGGAAGAAAACCACAAGCATGACTTAATATACTATAGCTCCTTGAGCAACTGGTGTATCTTGTTCACAGAGCAGCCAAAGAGAACAAAAAAAAAAAGGATTATTTGGCCTCCTTCCATCACGCCATAAAGCAAATATGATCTGATTTCATGCTGCACACAGCAATAGTTTTCTACACGACAGCAGGACTCAGTAAAGTTGGTTATTTTGCTGAGGAGTTAATGGTGTGCAGCCTGTCACCTGCAGCTCTTCATCTACCATATTTCTCTGACTGCTGCTTCTTGTTTAATGACTTCCTGCAATATTTAAAAACTTATCCACTCTCAAAGATGAAAATTACCATTTTGTAGACACATTTTTCGATGATCCAGATTAGCACTGACTTCCGCTGACTGCTTCACAATAGAAGCCACCACATGTTTGCCCAGTCTAACATTTTTCATGCGTGGCAGCGGTATGTTGAGTTTGCTTTATCGGTAACTTAACACAAACTGTAACTCTGGGTGGCACGCTGCATCACTTCCTGTGAATCCCTCGTGCACAGGAAATGCAATTTGAATATCGATGTAGTACTGGCAAACTCCTCCACTAACAATGGCAACTACTTTATACTAGGGCTGTCACTTTTTCAAAACATCACCTTCAAACAAAATCGAAGTGACCCGCAATTCATTGGAATTAATTAGAATGAACGCTCCCCTCCCCCACACAGGCCAGGCTGAATGTGCCAAAAAATATGCAGTCAAACAAGACTTACTATATACAGTAGTAATGACAGAATGTAAACACGTTGAATGGATGTTGCTGAAAAAATGCAGACCATAGTTAACATAGAAACATCTTTTTAAAATTGAAAGATTACAACTCGAAGATGTGCAGTAAACATGATTAGAAGACTTTGAATGTAGTATTGTGTTTAACAGATGACTGATGAATTTGCTGCCAGTTTCTTTCCACCCTTGTTCTAAGATGAGTTAATTAAACTGAGAATAACTTTTTTTCTCCGTACTTTATTTAGACCATAAATGGAAGAGTGTTCATGGTCAAACATTTGGAACTTGATCAAGCCAATTAAGATCCATCGCTGACTTAAACTTGCTTTCCTAACGTATTCCCTTTGTCCTGTTCTCTCTCTCGCCCCTTCCTTGCCCCCATGTTTTCTTTTTCTC
Organism: Scomber scombrus; assembly: GCF_963691925.1. NCBI lineage: Eukaryota > Metazoa > Chordata > Actinopteri > Scombriformes > Scombridae > Scomber > Scomber scombrus. The sequence continues at coordinate 27,559,683 of NC_084975.1, read as the reverse complement.
CCTTCATCTTCCCACCTCCCTCCCTGATCCTTCTATTCTTTCTACCCATGATCTGTTTCAGCATCCACACTCTTAAAGCCATTGATTTACCAACACATTGAAGGGACCTTTCATTTTGTTTTGTTTCGTGTGTGTGTGTGTTCGAGTGAATGAATCTATGCGTGTGCAGTCCCTTTGTGTTTTTACTCTGGTTGTCATCATCAGACACATATCGACTGCTGTGTGTATATTCCCAGACAACAATTAATACCGCAAATCCTCAGAGAGCTTTTCTTATCAGTGTCTTACAAACATTCGAACAGGAAAACACACAAAAGCGAACATCAGTAATAATTTTGCCGCCGTCTGCTATCTGATTAATGAGGACATACTGTCTGTGAGATGAGGTATTGATCCCTTTGGGTATTAAAGTATTATTAGTGCAAATGATATGTGCGTGGGCTTTTGCCTGTAATTCTGTGTGTAAGTGTTTTGTTTTTTTTCTTTGAAGGACTGCCTGACAACATGGCTACTGTATCTTTAAAGGGGTTTAAACAGGGTGGTTTTTGTAATCTTTACTGTACTAATGAGTGATGATTGACAGTGTTTGTGGTCTAAACATGTGTAAGGCTGGATTAGATATTCTAAACACTTGTTGGATTCAAGTGACTTAGGGTTGAGCTCATGATTGAACAGGTTGAGGCCATGCTTGGACCTAATGGGCCTCATGCAAGAACATTTTCTTATTCTTATCCTAAATCTCTTTCTTTTTTTCTCTGAGGTTTGCTTGTACAAGTCTTAGAAGCTGGATTTACCAAATTCCTATTTATTGCACAAAACTGGGGTAAATCCAACAGATGAAAGTCACCGGTTCATGAGGAGAGCATTGAACAAAGGAGATTTCATTATTAGCATAATATGCGCCCCCTAAAATGCCACATAAAGCAATCTGTTCTGCTCTGTTTGTGGACAAGTTTCATTCACAAAAATTTTACTAGAGAGTGAAAAGCAGAAATCAGCAGACAAAAATATAATATATTCAATGCTGTCAGTAGTTGTATTACAGGACCTGAAAGAAATAGAAAATATTAATATAGCTGCCAAGAATGTGTCATCAGATCAGTGCTGTACTATGACAGAAATAAACAGTGAATGGTTGGGCAAGTTATATGACAAAAATGTCTCTTGCTATAAAGCAAAGCGCTCCATGACGTAGGAGGTGGTCAAAGGGACAAGAGATGGACAAGAGAATATTTTACATTGAGTGACTTATAAAGATGTTCCCCTTTCTTCTTTATTTAATGCAATATATGTGATTAACACAAACTGAGTGCAGGGTAAGTGGTCAACATTAAAAACCCCAAAAAACAATAACATGAAAACAAATTAAATAAATGAATAATAATTTGACTTCATACTGATGCATGTGGTTTGTGCATGTTTGCGTGTGAAGATATACAGGGAAGAGAGCAGAGGGAAGGGAAGAGAAGAAAGAGGGGGAGGAAGGGGAGGAAAAGCTGCAGTGTTGTTGTGGGGGATTTCTGGTTGAGTGCCAGGGTGAAACTAGGATGAGTGAGGACAGTTTTGTTTTTTTTCTCTCCCGTCTCCACTCCCTGTCTATCCGTAATCTTTTGTCTCTCCTTCTCCCTCCTCCTCTCATTTCTCTCTCCTGCTGCTGGCCTGTTGCAGGTCAGATACCCTCCAGAACAGCCACCACCCCTACAGAAGGGGTCTGTTCATTTAAGTCCGAGCATCTTTCTATTTGAAGGGGTGTTTAATGGGGAATAGCCCGTCCCAGACACCAAGCTGTCCAAACCAGTCAAGACCCCCCCGAGCCCTCACAGCCACCTGGACCCAGTATGAGATGGACCCATTATGCAGAACCATCTTTTGGTTCAGGGTAATTAAACAGATAAATAAGTATGCAAAGCAGTCAGTCAATAAAATAAGTAAGTAAATAAGAAAAAAATATGAATAAATATAGGAAGATAAATAAATCAATAATAAAGACTAACAAAAAACAATATAATTTTAACATGTAATAGCAAAAAAATACTTGACTATCACCGTCATCCTTAATCCCAACCTACCAATTGTAATCAATATAATAATAATACTAATCAACATCATAATCATCTTATAAATTGTGCAATATTGCTAATAGTATTCTGTTTAATAATAATAATCCCATCCTAATCCTAATCCTATGAGTCTGTGTAATAGTATTCATAACGATAATAATGATATCACTACAACGATAACAATAATAGTAATAATGCATCAACATATTCCTCATTCTCATCCTCATATATAACAGTATATAACATGTAATAGTATATAGCAATAACAATCATCATCATCAAAGTGGTCATAGACCATCCTTGTATCACAAATCATTACATTAATGAGGTAACCAAGAGTAACTTTATATAGCCAAAATGCCAAAATATACAGTCAAAAAAAGTTTGTACCAAGGTTAGCTTAGTCATTCATTTTTAATTTAGTTTTTTTCAGTAACATTTAAACTCCAGATTCAGTCAGATTGAAGCATCATAATTCATCATAAATCAGAGAAATGGTGAAAGGCAGATTGTTTCAGCATGACTAAACAGGTCCTGTCCACTCATTCATTTCATACAGAGAAGAGAAAAGAAAAAAGTCAATTGGTTGGTTAAACCACTCATACACGCGCCATTGCAGAGAATGAATCTGTCCCTACAGCTGGTTCTTGATGAGGCCCAGTGACTTTTAGATTTATTAATAATGAGCAGTGAAAAGAAACAATATATGGCACTCATGAGGTTAAGAGTCACATGTTATTCCTTTTTATTTTAAGGCTAAAATATGAAAACAGGGCTCTTTATATATGAATGAGCTTATCTGCAGGATTGCTTTGCAGACTTACAGAAGAAGATGTTTAATGAATAGAGCTTTGGCTGGAGACTAGGAAAACCAATTTGTGGTAATAGTCTTTTTTAGGAGAGTGTGTTCGGATTGCTACATTAATGGCTACATGCAAACTCCTCGGCTCCATCCCTGGCTGTATCATTATCATATGTTATCTTTCTTTGACCTCTTTATCTTCTTTCCTCTGTTTGTTGGCCTCTCACTTTTCTCTGGCCCAAAAACAAAGCTTCTCTGACTTTGACTTGACTTGGACACACAAAACACACTGGAATACATGAAGGCATATGTTTGTATGAAATCCAGTTTAAAAAAACACCAGACTATTTAATACAAACTATATTTTAACAATTTATAAACAAAATTGTATGCACAAATCTGTTTGGATACTGGCATTAAAGCACCTTTACAATATTCCTGACACCCCAGAGTGATCCTATAAGTGCAAAGAAATGTGTGTAAGAGTGAGGAAGACGAGTTCTCCTTTATAAGAAGGGAGAGGGTGTTTTCCTGGTGGTAAGTGGACCACAGACTCTCTGTGGAAATCCCCTTCCTCTCACTCATAATCTCTCCCTTAATATTTTGTCTTTATCCCCTCTGCTGCTTATTTCTTGTCTACCCTTACTGTCTGTCTTTTTTCTGTCTTTGTCAGTATAGACCAAATAAATCAGTTGAATTCAATTACTGCACAGTAATCAAATCCAGCCTAATCCAGCCTTATAAATGTACTAATGCATTGCTCGTTCAGATGGGGCTAATTGTTTGGCTCTCGTATTGCTGCTTCAGTGCATAAAAAAGATGAATACTGTTGATGTGAGATGTGAGTGAGTACTAACATTGAAGAAACACTCTATTATACAGAGATGTTATCTACTCGATCGATCAATCATATTTTTTGTGGCTTCAGTTGGGATCATTTGAGCGGTTATGTTTGCTCAAATGATTTGTGCTCATATGAGACAAACTGGTTTTGAACTGCTTTGTGGGAAGTAGCCTAAGAGTCCGTCCATTTTTAGTTAAAAGCTCTGTTTTTGTTGTATACTGTTCTCTTTTTAGAGCATGCCATGTGATAAAACTTTTTCTCTGACTGGCTGCACAGCTCTGATTAGCAGCTGTGCTCATGCTTATGGTTTTATTATTATGGAGTACACAAAATTACCAACATAAATATTTTTGGATGAAAAGAACCCCATGTGGGGACCTGAGGGTTGAATAAACACTAATTATTTTCAGTTGCAGAAGTAGTAGATTGTGCTGATAATTTTACTCTTCACTTTTACTGAGTGGTATTCATAGCATCTTCTATCACTGCCAATAGTGAGAGAAAGAGTAATAAGCAAAACAAGATCATGTTAGCCTGGACCACCAAAATCCTATGAAGAAAAAATCTAAATTGAATTGCCACATAAACATAGAAAGTTGTTCTTTTTTCATAGTAACTTCTTGTTTTTTTTCACAACTCAGATCAAATCCGACAAGCTGGTTCACCATTGTGATATCCCGTATTTAACCTTTGTGAGTTTGGTGGAATCAGTGATGGCTGCTGAGGGCTTTGAACTATCAACTACTTTGATGTTAGCGATGAGCTAGATTGATAAAATGACTTCATGTCCACACCTCCAGCCTACATCTTTTAGTACCTGGATAGTTGAAGAAACAATAGGGGATTGTATTAGCTTCCCTCTGACTTCATCCATAGAACAACCAGGAGTTAAGAAAAGATTGTAAAAAGAGGAATAAACTGACTAAAAACAGTAATAATGTAGCACAAAATGCAGAGGAGTGATGTAAGTATTTGAACTGTGATATGTTTTTGTTGTTTTGACTCTTTTGTTAATCATTTATATAGAGTTATTGATTTACAATATAATACAAAGTTAGTAATACAGCACTGTTATGGTGTGCACACATTTGTGCCTCTATTAAAGTGAGAGTGCCTGAGTGTGTTAATGTTATTATCTAGCTGAGGGCAGTCTCACTAATCTTTGTTTTCCTTTTGTTGAATTATCGGCTTATCTCTGACTACACCAGACATCTGGGTGTTATTGCACCATTTTTCTCTTTTCCTCTTTTCTCACTTACCATTTTTCTTTCCTTCCTGTCCCTTTAACCTCTTAATCCTTCACCTTCTACTCCTCTGTCTTTCATATTAAGTCTTCATATGACTCTGTTCTTTCTGCACTCTGTTCCAGTAGTAAAAGGTTAAACTGTCCTTTGTGTTGTGTGCAGAGGAAGGATATGTGATGAATGGAGGTTCAGCAGTCATGTCCAGTAGGCTAAAATAACATAACTTGACGAGTTCTCAATATTGTCCATGGTTGTGAGGTATGGATCTACCAATACAAGAGATGTTATTCTCTAATGTGATAGCTGTAAACTGACGCACTTGGTTGATAATCCCTGAGGACCATGCAAAACGCAGCCCACGCTTTCATTTTAATGGAACGGCTGACGCACAGGGCTCTGGCACACACACACACAAAAAAGGTGTGCAGCAAAAAAAGTTGAAACTGGCTCAAACTTTACCACAGTGTGATATTATCCATTAAAATATGCACAACCACACATTGAATTGAATCAGTTTAATTGTCATTGTTCAAGACAACAAAATGATAGTCAGTGTTTCCCATACATTCATTTATTTGTGGCAGCTTGCCCAAAAAAGACTTTGCCCACCACAAATTGATTTTCTATTTTTGGAGCTGTGTACCCCGCTCTCATGCTCTCTCTCAGACATGGACGCACCTGCACCGACTCGTTCTCCCCTTGATGCACACAAACACCTCTCTCTCTCTCTCTCTCTCCTCTCTCTCTCTCTCTCTCTCTCTCTCTCTCTCTCTCTCTCTCTCTCTCTCTCTCTCTCTCTCTCTCTCTCTCTCTCTCTCTCTCTCTCTCTCTGAGCTTTTACCCTACAGTCATGTCACGCCATCTACACTTGAGAGGCGCAGTCACGCTGTCTCCACTTAAAAACGTAAACACTTAAAGATCGATTGTGCGTCTACATCTCTTTGTAAAGCACCGACCGTAAAAAACAAGGGATTTCATGGTGCATTCAGGTGCACCTTGTAAACTCTGAAACCATCGCTTTGTATGGCAGAGTGAGACTTCATGGTGCATTCAAAAACACGTCATAAACTCAGTCATTTATGCTCGAATGGCCACAAACGTTATTTAAAGTAGGATATTGTTTTCTTTTTAGTGCAGCATTTTTAATAATTAGATGCAAAAAATCATAACAATTATATCCCATTAGTTTCAACTTAGGCACATTTTGAAAACTCTGCGCTATGTCATGATGTTGCCAATCTATCTGCCTCGCAAGGTAATGGAACCTAAACTCAGCATGATGAACTATTCTCATCAGAAAATACTTAATAAAGACATTAGTCCAAACTGTGGTTTCGCCCACTGTACTTTTTATGATTTTAGGTTTTCCTGTCTTGAGAATTGCTGGCTAACATGTCTTACATTCAGCTCACATTACATTTTAGATTCAGTACATTTTTCTCCTCTTTCTTTCCTATTCTGTATTCCTCACTTCAAGATACATTCTTTGTCCGTTATTGTTTCTGTGTACTTCATTCTCCCCCTCAGTCAATGATCAGCACTTCAAAGCTGCCATTGAGCAGTGTCAGTGAGCTCCCAGGCTAAAGGATCTGCTGAGCCCAGCCTTATATTAGAGCTTATTCAATCCCAGCTACAGGTGTGCTTGCCCCACCAACTCCCAGAGGACAGCAGATGCTTCAAACACACAAAAACACAACCTTCAAAAGGCTGCATGTCATCAGCATTAATTCCTGGACACTGAGGAATCAGCAGAGTACTCTGTCATCTGAAACTGACTTTGAGAGAGAGAGAAAGAGACGGAGAGAGACACAGAAAGGGAGAGAGTGGGCAGTAAAAACACACACTGTCATTCAGACCTTCTCATTATATCTCTGAGTCATAGACAACTGTGTAGCTGAGCTCACTGACCCTGACATTCTCATCTGTTTATGCACGTTTGTTGTGATTTTCACCATATGTTTTACTTTAATAGCTTTAAAGTACCACATCACTGTATTTTTGTTATGTTTTGTATTGTTCTTTTCATACATTTGTGTCTTTTGTGTATATACACAGTTATGCTGGTTGTGTCCTGAAACAGACCCTGTATCTACAATTACAGCTTAGTGTCTGACACAAACCTGACCATGACCCTCTCGACACTCAGCTAAACTGTACTATGTGTGCAGTATGTGTATGTACTGTATGAGAGAGCACATGTTAGACCATGTGATTATGGAGATCTGTATGCGGTTGATCAAATATAGTCAGTCCACATATTGTTTCAATGTAGTGATGCTCCATGATCGCTTAACAACTAGTCTCTTGTCAACCTGAATGTACCTTGAAGGTAAACTTGTCAGAGAGTTTGAGGGAAATTTTTTTCCTGCATCAGTACGTCATCACCTGACTCTGCAGCTCTGCAGACAAACATTCACATTCACTTTCACACCTACGGGCAATTTAGAGTCACCATTTAACCTAACCTGCCTGTTTTTGGGAGCCGGAATACCCGCAAAAAACCCATGCAGGCATGGGGGGAATATACAAACTCCAAACAGAAAGGTCCTAGCTGGCCAATGGGTAAGAACCCATGGTGCTACATAAACGTTAGGGGATCACTAAAGTTATTATAATTCATCCTGCTGGGAACATAAATGCCCTAACCAAAGTTCATGGTCTTTTTTTAAAGACATTTTACAGATTCATTCTCGGGACCATAAGTGTACTTAATGTTATGGCAATATTTCAGACTGGACCAAAGTGATGAATTGACCAGCCAACCAAACAATATTACCTTTTGTAGAGCCTTGCAGCCAGCTTGGCTAAGAATTATGATGAATCTCTTTTAAGCTCTTAGTACTAACATTTGCAGTATTTATTCTGTAGAATATTGAGTCTCATGCTTTCTGAAATAGACCATGTGATATTGTGTTATCACTGGTTTTGCCAACATGACTTCAGCCCTGTCATTACTGTATGAGAGTAGGATATGTCTATGTGTGTCTGCACTGTGTGTGTGCATGTGTGTGTGTGGCATATGTCATTATAGCATTAGTCTAAACCTTTATTTTGGCATCAGGTGTTTAAAGTGATTGGCTGGGGCTCTTCTTAAGCAGACATATTTGATTGTCTGACAGCTGTCAGAGGTAAGCTTGTGATATGTTGCTCTGTTAATAATTCCAAATATAGCATGAGGACAAAAGCTCTCACACAAGCTATTTTTAGCTATTTGGTTTATAATATCAATGTTAAAGCCTGCTATTACAAAAAAAAAAAAAGGTACTGTACGTACATGCGCTATTGTCCTTCCGCTTCAGTAAAGCTTTTTCAGACCAATTACCTTTTGCTTCAATGTGATACAACAACCTGTACTATAACAGCACTGTTTGTTTAGAAATGCCGGTTGAAAGGTAGAAAGGCCAGGCTGGTTATGTTACAATGGCAGCAGTTAAGGCTGAACAGGATATGAGATCAATTCCTTTGAAATAATTCTTCTGAGCCTATTTCTGTTGAATTATAGTGAGTTTAAACAGCTCATTTTGTTGAAGCTATATCAGACTGCTCAAAGTAAAGAAGACAATTTTGCCTTGTTCTCTACAAAACACGATTTTTGGGTCATCACTAGAATGCAGATGGAAATATGGCACTGGAATCTCTGAATGTCGGTCCAAATTCACAGGCACCAGGGGTGTTCTGGGATAGGCTTAAACCCCCCTGTGATCCAGCAAAGAGATACAAAATTCATAGATGGATAGAATATTTATAGATTCAACAGAAAATTGCCAAGTTTTATCTGATACTGAACTTGTTCGGTGTGCTGTGCAGTGTTTCCCAGAGAGCACGTAGATTGTCAGAATGAGACTCAGACTGCAGTGTGGCAGCTCCAGAAGAGGAAGTCAGACCTCCACAGGGCTGCATTCCACCAATAAATCACACACTCACACAGTCATTCAGACCTTCTCATTACAACCCTGAGTCATACAGAAACTGTGCAGGTGAGCTCACCGGTGTTAACACATCTGGATTTTGTGTGTGTGTGTCTATCAGTCAAACTACAAAGTACCAAGTATTATTGTATGGTAATCATCTGGCCTTTTTATTCAGTCATTCAGGATAGGACTGAATAGAAAGCCTCTGGTGTTCATGTAGGCCTGAACATGGACACATGCAGAGTCAACATACTGTATGTCATACATACAATACTTGACTTATTTCCTGACCTAATTTAATTTTAAAGAGTGGATGAGCTAATGCCATATGTTCTCATCCAGTTTGTCCTTGGGTGGCTAACAGGAGACTTGCTGTGACACGTCAGTGTTTTGAAGTTAGTATTTGGCTGTGGAAGAGAACCTCTCCTTAACCAATATCTGACAGTGATTGAGATGGATCGGAGGGAGAGAAGGAAGGAGAGAGAGATATGAGGCAGAGGGACAGAGCCATGGGCTTTTAGAGGTGGGGAGGGTGTGTGTGGGAAATGGAGTTGTTTTAACATCAAAGATAACTCTTCTCAGGACTCTGCAAGGACCTCGCATTAGGCCAGGAGACACTCCACTTTATCACTGGCTCTTCCTGTCTGGCAGAGGCCTTATCCTTGAAACTTGTGTTAAAACACTGATATGCCCTGTTACAAATTAGAAGTCAACATCACCTCTACCCTCCCACATGACACAAACACACACTAACTTGCCTTACTTTGGCCAAGTGAAAGGATGAATAAAAAAATATTAATACTAAATTAAAATGAATAATTTAGTTTTTTAAAAGCTCTGACTTGACAAACACAAATAGCGAAGTCTTAGTAGTTTTACTGACTGAAAACATTACTTTTTGACTTGAAATAACCTTTACATGTGTAAACAAATATGTAATAAATGTAGATGTTTTGCACATAGTTAAGACATTTAAAAAAAAAAATAGAATCAATCACAGCTCAGCACAGCAGCACCAATAATGTCTTTAATTATCTCACTAATTAGCTAATTAGCTGGACCAGTTACTTCCTGGAGTTTTATCATCATCATGAGGTTGCCAGGCAAACAGCCAAGACCCCAGAAAGTTAGTGTGCCAAGCGATGAAATATTCCACCGTATAATCCTTCTGTAAAACCACAGTGTGCCCTTTTCACTTGGTGTTTTGTACGAATATAGAAACAAGATAATTGTGAGCTATATAGAGGCTGGTAAGCACATTTTATTACCTTTTGACAGATACAAGCTAGCTGTTTCCCCCTGGTTTGTGTCTTTGTGTTAAGCTAAGTTGACCAGCTATATATTTTAAATATTATATTTTACCATGCAGACTTGAGAGTGTCCATCTCTTTTCCTCTAACTCAGCAAGAAAGTGAAAAAACACATTTTCCAAAATGTAAATCTACTTCTATAACAATATTCCATTAAGTATACCAAATAGATGTTTAGAGACTGGTGCTGGGAATCTTTGACAATCTCATGATTCGATTTGTTTCAGATTTTTTTGTTGCCTGATTCACTTCAGAATCAATTCCTGATTGAATGAATAGAAACAAAAAGGCACTATTTCAGTCTCTTTCTCCTGTGTACTGTGTATTCACTGATGTACTCAGTCCATTGAAATACAGTATGCCTTTATGAGTATAACAAAATGACGGGGAGATGGCGTGCTCCCTTTTGTTATTAACATTATATATCCAGCAGTGTAGAGCAGCCTCTCTGCTGCACTGTTAGCTCCAGGCTAAAAAGACGCTGAGTAGGCACAGGGTTTTTGAGGTCAAACAGACTAAGAAACAAGTTATTTTCTCAGAACTGGTTTAAATTGTTTAATGCTGCAGTGTGTGGTCAGCCAGTCTTGTTTTCTACTGCTGATCACTGCTCCGCTAATGTTAGTCTCTGGGGTTTTGTTTGTTTCTGTGGATGTACATCTTTGTGCGATACACATTACTACCAGTGGTCTCACATTATTTCACTTATCAACAGGTGATGGTAATGTGCCAAGATATATGCAGCAATGTGCCAACAAAGGCAGGATAGAAGAAGAATGCTAGCTAGTAAACAAGGATGTCAATAATGAAGGTTTTAAAATGTCCCAAAATCTATTTTGCAAGGTTTTATGAGGGAACAGAAATATAATTGTTTGTTCACAAAAAAATCGACATGGTACCTTGTAAAGAGAACCGTTTAATGATGCATTTAGTTCTTGTGTAAACTTGGCCAGCGCAGGTAGTCACCAAGATACTTCCTGGTGGATGTGGTGGACTGTGGATGTACAGTGTACCTGTCTGCAGCTGTCATTAAAACTCAGGCCCACACAAACTAAAAGAACACAAACGGACCCCAGCTCTGATTGACACATTGGTCCAACGCAACTAATAGTATGAACCACAATATTGTGTATTAAATGTAGGTTTCCTCTTTCAGAACAGTGTGAAAAGCAGAGGGACCAACGGACAGAAGTCACAGCACCAAACCAAGTCGGCCAAGGAAGTAAAGAAAAAGAAAATGTACCTGCATCTTCAGAAGGAGAAAAGACAACTGAAAAAAGTGAGTGTGTATTGTGTGCTTGTATGTGTGTGCATACATTTTCAACATCTATCTTTTGACTCAATGCAACAGGTCCAGACAATTTCTACATCTATATATCTTAGCCTGACTGGAGAATAGTCCCAGCTAGCACAGGAAGAAAGACGCCAGTGGCTCTAAATCACTGTCAATTCAGCAGGTTCAACAAAGATGAGTCCTGAGCAAAAGTTAACATTAATGAAAGCTGAACTCTCTTACAAGAACAGGCCTGCTTAATTATGCCATTAAATCACAATTATGTTACAAGAACAATCCTTGCTAATATTTTAACTGAACTGCTTGTCATAAATTAAAGTCTTAAGACCTTGAACAATACATTTACCAGAGGCAAGTGCAATCCTATTGTACAACAAGGGCAGTTTTGCCATTAGTCAGTCTTCCCTGACTTGTCATACTGTATACTTTCTGCAAATTCCAGCACTCATTTTCTTACATTCTCAAACCATGTAAGTCAGTTACCTGAAAATCCCTCTAGCAGCTGTTGTAAATGTGGTACATGTTCTCTTCCGTGTTAAGAGGGAAGATTTCTAAACTCTGGATCACAGCTCTCCTCCTCCTACGTTTGTTACTTAGAGTGTAATTAGCAAACTAAGTTCCATAGGCTGACTGTTTTGAAACAAAGCAAACACAAGGCTTAATTATTACAAAGAACTGGTTGTAAACAGTAGCCACTCTTGTTTAATGGGGAAATATGGGTGTGGCAAAAATACTATACATGATACATAGCAAAAATGTACATCATAATTTACTAGAGCCCAATATGCAGTCATCAAATGTCTTCATCAGTCCAATCACTAGTCCAAAAAACCCTACATATAATTTTTGATATCTTGTAAGGAAAGGCAGCAAATTCACACATTAGAGAACCTGTAACCATCAAACATGGTACTTTAGTGATTAACAGAGTAATCAGTGCTGCTCTTGTATAATGTAATATAATAATGTTGCTCTTATGACTCCAGGAGATGGCAGATGTTACATCACAAAATCAATGTTGAAGTTCTTTCTTTTTTTTTGTCATTTTGAATATGCAACACATAGTAAAAAAACTACAAACTACAAACTCTCCACATGTTATTTAAAATAAGACAAAGCTTCACTATCTGTGTCTGTGTAGTATGCATGCGTGTGCTTGCACACAAACACGGACAGTACTCTGTATAAAGTGGGTCTTTGTGTTCACAGCTTGCCTAAGCAGGCAGATTCTGCCCCCTGAGTAAATATGGTGAGCCACTGATAACATTCATTTGTGTAAGGACACATATACACACACAAATGCAATCCAGTAGGGGTATGCCTGTAAAGGAATGATAACTTATAATGTTACTCCAATACGCACCACATACAGTATCATCTCAGGCTTGTCCCTAGGATTTTGTAATTGAGTGGTGCTCAGGCCCTGTATGTCTGCAGAATGGGAGCCTGATCATTGCAAGGTGGAGCATTCACATTTTCACACCACACACCACATTTTCAACATTTCTTTTTACATTACAGGGCCTTGAAAAAACAAAGCCTTGAATGATTTCTGGTTGAGAATTATCACAGAATTAAATCCAAAGTGGATTCACAATATTTTTCTTTATCAACAGACTCCGTTACCGGGGCTAAAAGTGTACTGACGAGGGTTTTACATCTAGCCCAGCGGTACCTTTTGGACCCGATGAGTCGACAGAAAGTTGAAGTGAAGAGTTCACAAACTCAAGCGAAGCCCAGACAGCACAGTCCTGGACCGGGACGGGTTTTCAAGAGTCGGACGTCGACTTCACTAACACAAGCTCAGGTAAAGCTTGATTTATTAGTACACTGACAATCATTGAATGAAACAGCCAATAGCATCTGACTTGGAAACATTTTCCAATACTATAACCCACTTTCTAAAGTAACTGTTGCTTGTACTGCCTAACTTATTCCTCATGAATGGAGGAAACTACCAGTAAGTGTCAGTGCAGTACGTTGGTCAGTACCTAAAGTCTAACAGGATGTAGTCTTGTTAAGTTTTTATTAATTTGACTTAAAGAATGAAATCATGGGATTCCATTTTGACACAAAGTATTTAGCATATATTGATTGCTCTTCACTAGACGTTTGCTTAAATCTCTGTTCTCATTAGTTTTCCTTACTCCCCTCTAGAAGAGCTTTGTTCTCCTATGACTGTCCAACCTGACCGACAAAAGAGGCATTTCAGTTTCAACTTCTGAAAATGCATTTTCAGTCAGGATATGATGCCATTCAGAAAAAATATGACTGCAATATTGTTGAGCTGATCCAATTGTATAAATAGCTTAAACATCCAGGCAGCAATATCATCCCTGTGTTTGTAGGTGCTGGTCTGGTCTCTTCTCTCCATTTAGTGAGTGTCATTTGTCATGCACCGCTGTGATTGGCACAGCTGGCTGAGAGGATAATGATTAATCGTCACATCCTCTTAATAAAATTTCACTTAACCTAGCACTTAACGCACATGGCACTACTTTCCCTACGTGAACAAAAACAGCAGGAAACTCTCTCTCTGCTGGTTGTTGTGACTGTGCTGTTCAAATTCAGCTCTTAATGGCAACTCATACCTAATCAATGACAGTATATACAGCCTTTCGCCTAAAAAACAATTCTCGGGAACATTCATATTTACTGTCAGAATGAGGTTTTCTTAACATTCAACAGAGATCCAGCGTCTGAAACCCTCTCACAAACAACTAAGTGCACAATCTCAATAAATCCTTCTGCTAAAACCACACCAGGCAGCAAGGTTCACTAAGTTGGCATCTGATGTATAACACTTTTGACACAACAGGGCTTATCTCTGTTCTTACTGTGTCGAGTTTTCCTAATATTGGGGAACAAGGTTTTCCTAAACTGAACATTGAGCCTCAAGTGTTTGTGTTGTTTAAAGCCAGCACGAGAGCAGGTACTACAGAGGACGTTTTAATATCAGAGCTTATCATTGGGAGTCACCTGCCTCGCCATAAAAATGTAGAGTGAGTGGAAAAAGTGAAAAAAAGAGATTTATTTAGCTAATTCTGCTTTGACCACACGCCATATTTGACCATTTATCAAATATGGCTTATCTTTTTTTGTAGGTTAGAAATTCAGCATATTATATATACTTTGAAACCATCCTCAGTATAGGAATAGAAGACATTGGACTTAGTTTCTTTCTCATATGTTGATTCCTGTGATCACCTCAGGAATGCTGTACTTTAAAAAGGTTACTCCTGTGTAGTTCTGTTTATATCATAGAGAGGGGGAGGGGGGACTCTTAGGATTAGAGTGAGTACAATGTTTGAAAGCCTTTGAGGGAAAAGATGGTCCACATTTTAGTCCAAATATTTCCCGCTCTCCTGTCCTTATCTTCTTCACACTCTTTAACTCATTCTTCCATCCATCCTCCTATTCAGATTTGTTTATTAATTATGTTTAACAAAAACCCACAACTTTTTCTCTTTAGCTTCCTGATTTTTATGTTACGCCATGTAACATGCCAATAAAAATACGGTGATCTGTTCTTTGTAAGGAAGTGAAGTGGGAATGGAAATAAGCCTTTTAAGGTGTAGCCAGGGGCACGGCCCTCCAACACACACACACACACACACACACACACACACACACACACACACACACACACACACACACACACACACACACACACACACACACTGGGCCAAGTCCAACAACTGATTAAAACATCGGTTCTTTGCATCCTTTCAGCAGTACCTTGTTGATGCTGGTTAGCCACACAGTGTGACCGGGGATGGGGAATGTGGCTCAGTGGCCAAGATGAGACACACCACTTCACTATAAAAGAGCAGCCAATCATCAGATTTATGGTCAGTGAGATATCTTTCTTCTCTCTTATTCCTGTTCCTTCACCTCCTCCGCGTCTCCTCTTTTAGATCAGACCCAGGAGGCGCAGCCAGCAGAAAGGCGGAGCACACCAGCCGGTAGTACAGGGGAGCAGTGGTGATGTCACCGTGGACTCCGCCACTGTTACAAATACATCTGGTTGTTCCAAAAGCGACAGGTAAGGAGAAAGTTTAAAGGTTGCCTCGCAAACAAAACATGACACGCCTGCACTCATGCATGTCAGCACTGTCCTGAAGTGTTTGTTTTTGACATTTGACTGTTTGTTAGCACACTGCCTGCACGCACATGTCCTCTGTATGTTCATGCAGAGGGTTACAGCTGTATAATATACAGTGGAAATTACTTGTAGTGATCACGGATACAGTGATCAACCGCTTATGTGGATCAAAACAGCTTAAGACCAAATGGCTCCTGTACAAATACTGTTTAAATAATTAGCTTATAGTAGTCAAGTTGTCCCAACTAGAGTTTATTTTGGGTCTTTTCATACATGACAACATAGGGCTGGGCAATATATCGATATTATATCGATATCGTGATATGAGACTAGATATCGCCTTAGATTTTGGATATCATAATATCGTGATATGTCATCAGAGTTGTCTTTTCCTGGTTTTAAAGGCTGCATTACTGTAATATGATGTAATTTTCTGAACTTAACGGACTGTTCTAGCTCTAGCTTGTGTTATTTGTTTACCTTTTACCCACTTTGTCATTATATCCACATTACCAATGATTATTTACCAAACATTTCATAGTGTAAATATTCTGTGAAAGAATCAAGAATCATCTCTACATTATTGTAGCAGTATCGATATCAAGGTATTTGGTCAAAAATATCGTGATACTTGATTTTGTCCATATCGCCCAGCTCTATGACAACATATGAATAAAAAAATTGAAGCTACCCTTGTACTTAATGGCAACGGCCCCATTATTGCCTCTCCTGCTCCTGGCTGGTTACATGAGTCTGCTGCTGCGTGCACATTGAAATCATGACAGGAAAAAGAAAGTAATTTTTTCTCATTGAAAAACATTGTCTCCTCGAAGCTTGACACAAACTGCCAAAAACAAATCAACAAGATGCAGCAGCAAAACAACAAGTTTTTGAATCAACTCTAATGTCTTCTTTTTCTCAAATATGTTTATTGAGTTTTCTTATAAACACAGTGAACATAATAACAAACAACTCAGCACAACCATTGGTCTGGACAGTCAGCATGGAATCACAGTGATGGTCATAAATGTTTGATGAAAGATACACCTCAGCAGTGCAATGCATAGACATTTTTTACCCTTGCCATCTTCCCCTTTGTAGATAGAAATACTAATTTAAAACCTAAAATCCAAATCACAATGCTCGAAAGCACTGAAACCAATGTGAAATTAAAAAAGTGGGGATATGGAGTCTAAATCTTCATAAACTGTCCCTTTGAAAAGTGAAGACAGGTGAAGTATTCAAAAGGAAAACTTTCCATGATTACAGTATTTTATGCCAGTTTATTTTAGTAGGAGGTGTGTCACTTATCCAGGTCAAAAAGATGTTCCTCCTTGCTGTGTATTCATGTCATGTATGTGTCATACAGTCTGGCAGAACTAGCAGCAACAATAGCATGGCTGGGATAGGCCAGGATCAAAGAGAGAGGCTCCATGTGCAAAGCAGCATAGAATATTTTTCTCAAATCTTGCAAAATGTTCATCCAGTATGCTTGAATTTTAGGACAAGACCAGATACAGGGAGATTTTATTTATTTTTTTAGGAGAAATTTGTAAACGGTGGAGAATTTTAAATTGAGCTCTAATGTAATTTGAAACAGTCAATAAAATTCAGTAAATATATTCAGTAAACATATTCATGTAATAAATGTATAATTTAATCATATAATCTGCGTGACAAATAAAGGAAATTTGGTTATGATCAATCTGACCAGGACAGATATGATAACTATAAGTGGTTTCCACTTTTAACAAACACAGAAACCCTGACATAGCTTTTCTGAAGTCATTTATTAACTCTTTGTGGTAACATAAAACATATGTCAGTTTACATTCTTTATCCATACATTAAATACTACCCTTCTTTATATCTCAGCCCCTTGTTTCATCACCTTTTTCCTTTTATCTTTTATCCGCAGTCTTTGGGCTACGACTTACCCTTTGTGTGTGCGTGATTCAGTAACACATTGGAACTTAAGACGATTATTTTGTCCACGTGATCAGTCCCCGTGTCTTTATGGCTAGATGTGCATAGCCCTCTTCAATTGTTTGGGCTCATTTGACAAAGTTTTCTTTTATCTGTCAGGGAATTTGTTCCTAGCATACTGTAGCAGAGATTTTCCCTTATAAACAAATGAACTCACACATGCATAAAACAATGTAGGAACTTGGCATTTCTGTTTACAAGTATTTACAAACTGCAAGAGCTCAATTTTTTATCAGTTGAAAGTACTGCTGTATCAAAATGTCTTCAGGTATTGTTTCTGTGTAATAAAACCAGCTGGTCTTCCCGCAGCACTTAGAATTTCACAGCAGTCCTCTAATCCTCTCATCATAATGTTGTTTTTTCCTCTGACAGGCAAACCGCTCATAACAAAAGCCTGTCACTGTCCCGCTAGTGGTTTGTGTACGCGCGCATGTTTCAAGCATACTTGTCATTCCTCTCAGCTTTAGTCTCTGTGTCAAGTGGTTTAGGTTGTTTTAACCAGTGCTGTGGGTCACCAGAGGTCATCGAGGGTCACCAAAAGGATTATTGTAATTGGGTGGAAGATTACTGGTAAAGGACAGAAGTGGACAATGCTTTCTGCCAGGTGCTGAAAACACGTCACCCTAATAAGAGTGAAGCCAAACAAGAACGGCATCATGATCAGCAGAGGGAGATAGAAAGGTTCATCTGATTAATCCTCAGTATATTTATATATATATATATATATATATATATATATATATATATATATATATATATATATATATATATATATATATATATATATATATATATATATATATATATGTATATATATATATGTATGTATGTATGTATGTATGTATATATATATATATATATATATATATATATTACATTACATACATTCTGAATGATAAAGCTCCATGTTCACTTCAGTCTAAGTTTTTGTGCTTCTACCTCATTGATTGTATGTATACATTTATGATCTTTTCGAATTTTATTCTTGTGAAACACTTTGTGAATTTTACACACAAAGACATTGAGTGAAAGTTAGATCACATTCACTGCAGGATACAGCATAAATGAAGCCTGATTCAGGGTTTTTGTACTAATATTCAATGTTATTGTGCCGTTATGTAACATTTTTTCATATGACGTTGTCTTTTAAGGTTTTTCTAAAAATCCTGTTTGTTTTTACAGTTACCGAGGTGATGAGCACTACTCTACATTCTTCTGCTCAAGGCAAACAAACAGGCCCAGTGGGGATTAGTGTTAGTTAGTAATGTTTCACATACAGTATGATATTTACCAACACACAACAGCTAACAGCAGATAGAGAGTGTAGTTCCCATGGTCTTACAAGCCTTTTAGCTGTGTCAGCTGTCTCAGGAGAATCCTGTGTGGGATTTTAAAACATTTAAACCTCCGTCTTGTCTCACATTACTTATTTACATGCGGTTTTTCCAGTAAACAGAAAGGATTACTCTGAGCTAGTAGATAGAACTCATATTTATTTAAGTCAAAAATGAATTCAACTTAACTAAATATTTTAAATATTTTTGTCATTGTCCTATCAATTATGGCTGCTAAGTGCTAGGTATTTGCTTTTCATATCAGCATTGTTAAGCATTCATTAGTTGGAGCAGGACTTAAAAGCTAACTCTGTAAACATCAAAGAGAAAAATCATCTGCTAAGGACTCAGATCATATCAGACTTGGCTAAGTGGCTCCTACTTCCGAGAGGTCAAAGTTCAGGAGTTTGGTGGCCTTACTCAGCCTGAAGGGTCACACTACTTGAATACCACGGTCACTTGACATTATACCATGACCGTGCGACATCTCTCCGGCTGTACAGTATTGTCTAAGCACACTGACTATCTCCATTTTTTCGTCTCTGAGGAATTCAGTCAGAATTATTGTCAGACATGTTGAATTTGTTAAGAAACCGGTAGACAAAACAAGGAGCGAGCCACAGGAAGGAAAGCTCTACGTTCTTTTGTTGCATCGGTCCCACTCAGAATTCCTCGTGCTCTCCTGCCTGCCTCAGCAGGTTTATATTCACTTCTCTATCCTCTATACACTTGAGTTGATACTCAAGTCAGAACCCAAATCTGGTGTGCCTTTATCAGACAGCTTTGTCCCAGAATCAGCATCATTTCAGCATGAAGAACTACATTCTTTTTCATGCTGTAAGATCATATAAAGTGTAGTAACATAGCCTTCTGCAGTAAATTGGCCCTTTGAACTTTGCTTTGGCGTAACCATGGATACACACACAAGACAAGTGTGTATTTTGCATGCCTATAAATCTTAAGTTGTATGCCTTTGCATTTTTTGCATTTACCAAATAGTCTTCTAGCTTTCATTGTGTTTTCATGCCGGGTTTTACAGAGCAGGCTCCGCTTCGTCTGAAATAAAAGACACTCTGCTAACATTTATTGCGCATTTATTGCATTTTCATGAAAGATAATACGAGGCTAATCATGTCTTCACTTCAAAAACAATAAATCAGAGCGGCAAGTTACACATTCAGGGGGAAAAAAGCAGTGAGACAAAGAGCTTAATCAGTCACACTCATGTTCTGATGTGTGAGAACAGAACTCACCACTGCAGGTCAGGCACCAGGCTCAAGTTTTATGATCACCAGTTGGACACATGTTACACACACTAACCAATGAATGTCCTGGGGCAAACCTTCTGTCAGTATCTCTCGTTGGACTTTTTAATTTAGACCCCTATATAATTCCTCTTGAATATGTATAAAGCTTCAAAGCCTTCCTGTTAGATTTGCAATTTCTGGGATTATAGAGTAGTTTGAATTTGAGTTACCCTTCAATGTTTTGTGACAATATACAGTATACAGTATACAGTATACAGTGTGTTCCTTCATTTACATGTAACAGTATCTATCTGGAAGTCTGTAAACTTGACAGGTTGGTGTTGAACTTAATAAAGCAGCTAACAACTTTTTTACCTTGTAATTGCAATAGAGTACTATTGAATCTTCCTATCATTAAAATACATACAGTATCATTGCATCTTCATTTGCTGCTGTATAATTTTCAGTTCTGCCTCTCTGCTGTGTTTCACTGAGCATCACCTCACCTCCTCCTCTCCTCTGTAATGAGGTAGCCACACTGCAGGTGTTTCCTGCACCTGATGATAAAGGGCAAATCCCAACAATGGAAAAACTAAATTGTAATCCCATCTGAGAGTTGGGGAAGAGAAACACATTTTTCTCCTTTTTTTATTACTGCTGTTTGCATTTTCTTTGTAAATGTGTTTGTTTTTTTAATAGATTTTAGAAAAAGAAAATATGGCAGCAATTAATCACATCAAATATTTTGCCAACTTGGCAAAGGTCAATGAAACATAGATGTAAAAGTAAATATATATGTGTAAGAATATATTTTAATAATTTACTAATGTATTATTGGAGTAGCCACAAAACCCTTTACACCAGGATGTAACTATTGATAATACTAATATATAAGTTGATTTATTGACATGTTAAAACATGCTAATTTAATAACTTTACACCCATTTGGAAAGTCATTTGGCCCCTCCTTTAACTTTATGTGTTTTGTGTCCAGATCAGAACAAACCTTCAAGAGGGCAGCTACAGGACCTGTAGGCAAGGTGGCAGGTCGTCGTAGCAACCACAGCCTCATCCCGCCTATCAGAGTCAAGTCCCTCCGCCTTCTGCGAAACTGCAAGAAGCCGCTGAACCAGACGCCCCCTCCCTCCTCCATCCTCCCCTCATCCCTCCGTCCTTGCACCCATCCTCCATCCTCCTCCACCCGATCCTCCAGTCCTCCATCATCCAGCGCTCCTCAAAGTGGGGAGCACAACACAGCCAGGACGGCTCTCATCAAGTAAGAACCACAGACCAACTTCATCTAACACTGTCAAATAGTTACACTAACAGCATTCTAACAGGGAATGATATCACACACTTCCTTTTTAGTGCTCTCACTGCTGCAAACAGGTATTCATCAAACCCCCCCCACCTTCATGACTTTGCTCATATCTGACTGATACTGGAGGAACACCTGCTAATTTCTCCCCCCTCTGTACCTCTGCCATTTGACTCCAAAAATTCACAATGATAGAAAGGTTACTCAGAAGCGGTGGCAGCGGTGGGTGTTCAGCACTGCACCCACACAGCCCACAGGCATATAAGAAACAAATTAATTCAAACACTAATTTGGTATTTTCATTTAAATCTCCACCCGCTGGCATTGAATTAATTCATCCTAGAGTATATTTTCAAACACATTAAGTGATTTTTGACTCATCACCGAACCTGAAATAATTGCGCAGCATCCTCATGTGTACACTTAGTGTTCTGCCTGAGTGAAGCCTGCAAAGTTATGAAGAAGTTAAGATGTTGTATACAACAATATTAATTAATCAAAACCATGAGGGACTCGTACACATTCTGTATAAAAGCATGTCAAACAGATGTACGTCAGCCCATATCCAAGTGACTGTAATTTGACCTCATTTGTGTTTGCCTTTACCTTTTACACTGGCTGATGGCTTAAACCCAACTGTGTTGCTGTCATCTTGATAAATAGAGGCTTTTCAGTTGCACAATCTCAACAATGCCAGTTGACTTGGGGAAGGAAGTTTATGAGTGCCAGGAGAAAACATACATCAAATAGCTCATTAATTTTGCAGCACAGGAAAGTAGGTTCAGTTATTCAGTATAGAAAAAGTATTGTCATTTAAAAACATCTGCATCTCCACAGCAGGTACAGCAGTGAGTTGATAGGAGCTTACTGTTATATAGCGAGATCAAACGTGCCAAATAAGCCTTTTCATTGACAGATGACGGATGTAGAAGAAAGCTGTGGTCAAGCTCAAAGTGCGTGCGGTAAACAGAGTCAACCACATCACACAGCATCTCAGGTTTCCCCACTATCAAACGAGCAACTTGTAAGTGTGTGAATCTGGTTTGAGGATCCACTTGTAGGAAGTGCGATTAATTTAAAGACAGTTACAGCCCACATCAAATGTCACCGCACTGATCAGAACAGGAGCTGCAGGAACTTTTTCCCCCTTTTATGCTTTTGGGAAACAATGAAGCACCAACTAAGTTGATTAGAATCTGTCGTGCCAAAGAAATAAGGGTATTTTAGGATGTAATTGGGTGTAATGGTAAAGGTTTTTTTAGAAGTGTTTTTGAAATCATCGCTTCTGCATCTCACGAAACAGATACCCTTTTATTAAATGTATCAATGCATCCACATAATGACAGTTGACCAGTACATGTAGATTTAGAGGAGACACACAGTCCTGTTTTATTTCTGATAGCTGCTACAGTCTGGATAGTAATGTTTAAAGTGCGGAACCACAACGGCCAACATGAAAGAAAGGAGCAGCCTTGTCATTTGGTGACCACTAAGCTGCTGTTTACAGATTTAACGGACTGTTAAAGCGAATGAAAGGTAGATGTAGTGTTCAGAGCCTCTGAGAGAGTGTGTCTTAATGGAAAGCATTAAGTGTAACCAGCCGTGTGAGTGCGAGAACAACCACAGCAGCCATATTGTTTTATGTAATGTCGTCAAAATTAACAAATCCAAGCTCATTTTAATTTCTAAATAAAATGCCTTTTTATTGAAAGTAAAGCATAACTGTGGGACAGTCTTTGTTGCATTTGCCATTTATTTGATTACTTTATGAGGTTTTACATATGATTGTTATATAGGGATACAAAAATATCCAGAATAAAAATATCTGTCAATCAGTCAATTTTTATTTATATAGCGCCAAATCACAACAAAAGTCATCTCAAGGACCTTTACATATAAAGCAGGTCTCAACTATACTCTCTATTAATTTAAACTCTGATGTGTACTCATTTTGCTGTGGAAAGGATGTTCAATTTTCTCTGCCGAGGTCTTAAAAAGGTGTAGTTTAGTTTTATTGGATAAATTTGTGTGAGTGACAGAGAGACAGAAATAGATAATCCATCCTGCTGTATTTTCCGTTGCAGTTCACTGCAGGGCGGGACGGTGACACGCCAGCCCTAAAATAGACCTGTAGTTTCCTGTTTAGTAGGTTACGCACCTTTGGTACAATATGTACCTCCCAACAATCTCCTGGGAGTTACGCACATCTCCACCTACTGTACACAACTGCTTTGTGTCCCACATGCATGTGTGTGTGTGTGTGTGTGTGTGTGTGTGTGTGTGTGTGTGTGTGTGTGTGTGTGTGTGTGTGTGTGTGTGTGTGTGTGTGTGTGTGTGTGTGTGTGTGTGTGTATGTGTGTGTGTGAATACATGACTGTTGCTCATAAGGGAGAATTTGCATTAACTGGTAGTTTGTGACTGAATAGGAGCTTTGCAGTTGTTCATTGTGTGTGTGTGTGTGTGTGTGTGAGGGAAGCGAGGAAACACAGCTGACATTCACAGGAAGATGAGCTAAGTCGTCCCATCTTCACGACCTCACTGATGGACAGTATCTGCCTGATGGAGGCCCCGGCACACCCAGCCTGAAATTACTTTTCCACTTCTTTTTTTTCTTTTCCAATTCCATTCAAAGCACAGAGGGCAAAAGAATCATAGATAGAGAAAATAATGGAAGTATTCACACCACAGATCCAGTTTTTTTTATTTGTAGCTGTCAGGGACAATTCCTCACAAAACAAACATGCAGATTCAAGCTGTGTACTATTAGTCATCTTTTAAACCATTTAATTTTGATTAAAAAAAAAACACTGTGTCAAGATAGACGGTTTAATTCTGAGCCTTTTATATGTATAAGAATTTTGCCTTCCCGTGTGTCCTCTCATCCCTGCCATAGATAGAAAGAGAGTGCACATTGACAGACGAGAGCTCAGCAGGCAGGAAAACATGTTTCCAGGTGAGAATCGCAGCGATAATTATGATTGACACAGTGCCAAGTAACAAGCTCAACCAGTATTCCTCCAGTTCACATAAAGACACGCACACACGCACTTTCATGACAGGAAAAATATCCCATATTGAATGCAGTGTTCCATGTTGCATAACTCTTTGTCTTGTTCGGACACTGACACTATAGAAAAACAAACACACACCATCTCTCTGCCGCATACGTCTTTATGTAAAAGGGTGTGTATGGTTCCTTAATTAAATTGAATCATGACCTGGCTCATTGACTTCAGAGTATGTTAAAGGATTTCTTTTTAATCTCTTTTGTGTGAGATGACAATAAGGCAGCTGTACTCATGAGATTTATTAGCTTCTAATTGGGATTTCTACTTTTGAGAATTCTGACATTCTGGCTCATAATCCAGACCTTGTTATTGCTTTAGTACAACCCTTATGTGTGTGTAAAAAAAGCTTCATTACAGTGTTGTTCTGCGGGTTTGGAGGACAAAAGAGAAGAAGTTGGTCCAGCGTGTAACCATCGGGTGTGAGAGGGAGGTTAAGAAAAAGTGATTCAAGTCTGCAAACTGCATGTCTGTGTGTGTGTCTGTGTGTGTGTTGGCTGAAGATTGTCATCTGATCCACTGTTGTATGTTCAGCAGTGTGGGAGCCACTCTCCTGTCCTGTACTCACCTCTAATCTCCTGTCCCTGGAGAAGTGTGTGTGAGTGTGCGCGCATCTATAATATGATGCAATATGTTATAATCTGTTTTTGTAGCCCGATCATTGCCGTGTGTATCAACGTGCCTTTGAGTTGTGCACGCTTCATGTGATGGAGCACGGTGCAAAATAAACGTAGGCGTGCCGACATGCGTGAAAGTTTGGAAAGCAATCAGGCAAAAACAAGCACATGCATGGATGTACTGAATCCACACAAACGCACACACTCACATTACCTCAACCATTGTTATGGGAATTGTTGAAATTCAGGTGTAGCGGTGTTATGTAACGGGGTAGTGAGGATACAGAACGGACGAGTGATCAAACACACACACACACACACACAGTTGATCCCATTTAAAGAAACAAAGGGACAGTGGATGTCTCACTGCGGTGTTCGGTGACTAGAAGTGACGCCTTCCTGACTACCGCAAACAAATGTAACACAGAGAGGTAGACAGCCAGTCAGTGTGATGTGTTTGCTGCCATCGCTGCATTAATGTAGTTGAACATTAAAGTAATACAAAGCAATAATTTCACAAGCATTTCTTAATTTTCTATTTCAAAATATGCGACGCAAACAGTGATGAATGGGGGGAAAAAACATGTGTAATGTACATTATATTCCCTAAACTTCACACTTATGAAAATAACTTGTGTGTCCTAGTGCACATATTACTATGAAGAGTTAGAAACTTTCCTTCAAAGTTCACACTAATGTCATAGAAACTCAAATTACCTAACAGTCAGGTGCACAGTAACAGAGCAGCTGCCACAGACTAGACCAACTCGTCGGCCTGCGCTATTAAACTCCAGTTTGACTTTGCACCCAAGAGCTTTCTGTCTGTGTTCTCTCAAAATCCATTTTATGAAAACAGATGCTTATCATATTTGATGTTCTAAGCTTGCTGTTTGTCTGATGCTGGGAATAAAAAAACATAGAACAATTTCACATTTCTCATCATACCAGGCTGTTTTTCTAATGAGCAAAACAAGGCAACTAAACTTTTTTTTCGTCTATTTTTTTTCTATCATAAACCCATATAACTTTATCTAATGATCAGTACTTATTCATCAGTTTGCATTTCACCTTTTTTAGGGTTTGATTAAAGTGAATGAAAACTCTTTAGCCTTTTGGAGATTTTTATTGGGTATTTTTCTGTGTACTCTGACACAGTAGAAGCTGATATTCGACTTGGAGCTATTTGATGAAGGCCTTTTGGATACGCTCATCAGAAGATGTGGGATTAAGAATAATTAAAATAACTACTACTTTAACTTTATATCGAAGTACTTTTTCTCTATTCACCATGATCTGTGTCTTCAGGAAGATAGTGTATACTCCTTTTTATTTCAGAAGCAATTTAATTCATGTACTGTGATATTTGTACACAATGTTCTTAAATACCTGTTGCATAATGTTGCAACCGCTGAACCTTTAAAAAAAAGTCTGGTCTTAACTTGTTTTGTTGTTCTGGTGATACTAAACCAGTACGCACTAATCATATCATGCTAAGCTATTATTAAACGTGACTGGTTTATTCATAACAGCCATCACTGTCTTATTTTTTTATAGCTTTGTTTCTGTTTTTTCTTTTTTGCTTTATCATTGTTTTTCTCATTTGAAAAGTTTGTGGATTGATAAAAGCAAAATTGCGACAAAGTGCAATAGAAACAGCCAAAGTGAATAAATGATTACAAACATGAAGCATGTGACGAAAAAAACTAAAACCACTGAAGACACAAAAAATATAGATGAAAACATCCAATCTGTGTGGAGCGTTTAAGATTGTAATGCTCCTTAAATACAACTACAAACAGAAATGCCATATTTACATATTTATATTTACATATTCTATTATATCTTATTTATTTACATTGTATTTCACAGTGGTTTAACTCGTGCTCTTTCCCCAGCTGCTTATGTCGACAACCCAGCTCCAGATGTTTGCATCACGACTGTGGATGGAAACGTACTTTGTAAAATATGCAAATTTTCTCTTGCTGGTTTTTCTGAAAATTTGGTTAAAACTTACTCTACATTTTGATGGAAACCTGGCTAGTGAGAATCTTTCACACAGTTCCCAGTCAATCACTAGGATAACTTTTCTTTATTCACACATGCAGCTACATTCAGGAACATTTCCATTTTGCACCTTTGCACACGTGCCATGGCAATGCCAGAACAGATAGAGCAAGGGACAGTCCAGCAAAAGGCGGTAATGCAACACTTATGGATGCCAACCACCATAAAACTCAACAGAAGAAGTAGATGGGCAAGGCCAGATGTATGTGTACCTGGCAGAAGACATGTCTTTTTATATGGAACATGGCGGGCAAAGGGCTGTTTTTACCCGGCATCAATGTTGTTTGCAAACAGAAGCACTTTGGCTGCTTGTTGGTTATCAAATCGCCTCTAAAAGCATTGGCAAAGTTACAGATTCAAATACGTCATCATCAGAGTCTTGTGATTGGTTTGCTCGCTCCATGTGAAAGTGTCTTTCGTACGTATCCCTGCAGTGTTACTGCTTCCATTTACAACATAGCCCTACCAACATTTGCCTCGAAACATCCTGAACATTTAGGGACTGTGTGTGAGCTTTAGAAAAACTACTGAAAATCAGGATGCGTTTGGCTCCCACTTGGTGTTTAGCACTGTTCCCTTGACACACTGCACCACTCTTATCTTAATCATTCATGACATCACTCAAGATTTCCCAGCGATGCCCGGCTGTTGTTTGGTGTGTGTGTGTGTGTTCAGGCAGACGGGCACTGCAGCAGGATTTAACCATGTGAATGATAACATTCTTTGGGTCACACGTGAGTGAAAAAAAACAAGAGTCACAGCGATATCCCACAGGGTGTTGTTTTGGGTTTTTCTTTTTCTTTTTGTTCGAGTCAGCCTCAAGCCTCACAGAAACACACACACGCTTCTTTAAAGGAAGTGTCAACCCTAAGCTTGAAAGGTTGAAAGAGAAATATAATAGCGGAGGTGAGTTAACTGTTTAAACCCTGGCTGAACGTAATTTCCCCTTCTGATTTCCGCTTATACATCAGCTACTGTTTGAAGTTTAAATATCATGCAATTTCTTTTTCCAGTGTTTCATTTAATGCTTTGATTTATATGTCCCAAAACCTAGGCAACCTCTTTTTATACTGTAGCTCTACAAATAAGTCATCATTACTGTATATAGTCATTATATACCCTATTAGGATGTCTTAAGCCCCTTATTACAGTTTAAACCTGAGAATCTGTACTTTAATTCAGATCTGACCACTTTGGGTAAACCTTTATTATGCCTATCACATAATTATAGTAAAAGCTGTACATGTAGGGACACAGTTTCGTGGGTTAAATTTTACATCGAGAGGGGGTCAGCCTCAAGGCAGAGGTACAGCAAAAGTGACAGTCAGCTTTGGCCAACGCCTCGCTGTTTACTTAAGAGGGAGAACAAAAGGTAACGGCTATAAATGTAAAAGTGAATGGACCATGAATGGACCACACCTTCAAGTTTTTCTAAGAGCTGAATGGAAGCCCCCCTCCCCCCTCCCCCCTCACCCACGCCTGCAGTGAAAAGAAATGATAAATGGAATAGATAGAAAATAAATTGTGCTGTGAGGGTAAACTCGTTGTTTTTCTACTAGTATAACAAAGGGAACTGTCATTCCTCATAGAAAAATGGAAGAAGTATGAGAAGTGAGATTTTAGCAGGAAACATAAGTTCATAAGTAGTTGCTTATCTACAATCTTAATGAAAGGTTGTTTGGTTTGACTTACAGTGAACGGAAAAGGTCAAAGTTAATGACTGTCAGAGAAAAAGCCTGCAAGGGTAAAAGTATAAAAATGAACAAAGCCATAATAAAAGTACAGTGCAGGTTTTAAGTCCTCTGATGCACAAGCAATGAGGATGTTTTGTGCACAGTGATGAAATCTTTACCTTGGGAACTGGTACAGTATCTGTCATAAAGTTATCTAAAACTCAAGGTTCACTTGTTCATCACACCACACGACAAGTAGGTACGAATCCTGCCTGTGAAACTGCTTCACAGAGCTGCTAGTATTGCTGTGGACTCTTTGTCTTGTTTCTGAATTGATGTTTGCGGCAGTACCAACATAACGGTTGCTTGGATAAAATAGAAGAGCAGCAACTACAGACCCAAAACATTGTCACTTCAGAATCCAGTGAAAAGCTGTGTGATTTGTATGTGACAAGCAAAATTGACTGGCAAGGACAAATGTATTAATACAAGAATTCCTCTCAGACTGCTAGTGTTAAACCAGGAGAGGAAGTGGGAAAAGACCACTTTTAGTGGATCTGAGTGTTCCAGCAGTGGGAAACGCAGTAGTAAACTCTTTAATGATGTCTGTATCTTACTCCCAACATTGTCAGTAAGGTTTCGTCTACAGAGACAGAGTGTAATTAAGTCCCGCCAACCCTGGAGGGGAAAACAATTCATTGCTCATTACAAAGTGAAGGTGCCTCCTTGTCACTTCTGTCTGCAAGCAGACAACAAAAAATGCGTAAAAAGCTGCTGTCTGGTGGGATGTTTTGGGGGTTTTTAAGCTGCCAAACTGAAAAATCTGAGCCTTTTAAGAAGACAAAAGTGGATAGTGTGGTGTGTGGTGGATAGGAGACAGACTGTCCTGAGCTGCATGGACAGCCTGCAGCTCACAAAAAACTCCTTAAAAATGACACACATACCTGGAGACACTGCTAGTCACAAAGAATACACATAAAAGAAAAAATACAACAGCTGTTAAATTGAAAGGTAGGCTTTGTAATGTTTAAATCTGGGAATAACTAACCTGCATTTAACTGAAACGCTAACTGTAAAAAGAGCCTGAATTGGAAATGATTACATGTCTATGCAAGTCACGTCCCTGCTTATGTTTACTAACTGTACTCACTATATCAGCTGTGCAAAGTATCCAGCCTGTTATGTGGTGGAGCTTGTTATAGAGATAGTTGTGCTATCTCTACTGTAGACATGATGTCAGCCCTTGCATTCATGTGTTGCATCTTAATGTAACAGGTTTCAGTACATGCTGTAAACAATGTTTCCCTCTCTGGTAGTGATATGGTGCATAAATAATCCGCTCACATGCTGAAACCTTATGTTTTGAGCTAGCTGCAGGTATTTTGTCAGCGTTTCAGCCCTTGGTTGCATGTTATGGCGCTGATTGTTTTCCCCTCCTGTGGAAGTGTGACACGTTGCGCTCTGTCTCTATAGACTGGTATTGCGGTGGTAAAAATGGAATAAAACTACCATCATAGATAACTTGTCAAGGGAAGAGCGGAAGCAGTTTTACAGGTACAAAATCACTGTGTGTTCTCCATTTCACTTGCTGTAAATGAACTGTCATGTTAGATAGAGGTCTTTAGTAACTTGCCAGTACTTCCTATAACCCGTATGTTAGATTCTATCTGATATCTCCTGTGTCTTACTGAGAACACCTGCTAAGGACAGGATGAGGGACAGAGGCTGTAAAGGTTGGTGGTGAATGACTGAGTCTTTTGTCTCGAGGTGTGAAAGGCAGAGCTCTTCACTGAGTCGTCAAATGAATTTATCCAGGTTAAATGAGATGAACACAGGGAAGGTAGGAAGGGTTTGACTAAACATCACAAAGATACACCCTCAATGAGTCGTCCTTATTTATTGTACCATCAAAGAGTTAGATATACTCTCCATACAGCTCTTCATCTCTTCCTCATCCCAATAGTTTACCTTTCCAGCCTTACCCTCACAGAGGATGTTTGAGTTCAGCCCTCACCTTAACTCATTGTCTCTTCAGTCATTTATTGCGACACTTGTTTGACAGCAGTAGAGGTAAAGCTAGCTTCTAATTTCATCTACTGAACTGATATAGCCCTCTGCGTATAGAGTGTTACTTGGTTTTAAAAATAAAATCTCTGAAAGCTGAAAAAACTTTTTTCTGTTTTGTGCTTTTGAAGTCAAGGATCTAGATGATATTGTTAACCAGAGTCTTCTCAACAAAGGTTTAGACTCTTTAATTAAAATGTGACTCATGTGAATCACCATTGAAAAATAAAACCAGTATGTTGTGCTGAAATGATTAGTTGATCAATCAAATTGACTGAAAATTAACACTTTTGATCACTTATTAATCATTTCAACCATTTACTAAGAAAAAGATGCCCAATATTTGGTTCCAATCATGACAAATGTGAGGCATAAGTCCTTCACATTGGTTCAGAATAAAATATCTAAATACTTTATGGATTGGGACAACATTTTACATGAACATTCATGATTCCCAGAAGACGAAGTGTAATTACTTTGGTGATCTTCTGACTTTTTGTCCAGCACCGTCTTTGGAAATTTTAGAGACTAGACATCTAATCAAAAGACAAGACCAGCTGATTAATCAATGGTGAAAATAATGGATAGTTGCAGTCCTGACAGTATGACACAGCCAGGCTCACAGTGGATTGTGCCACACTGCAGCTACACACTGGTCCTCTGAGGTGTCATGTTTCACTGATACATCTCTGCGCTAAGAAGTTAGTTAAAGCACAAAGAGCTGAGTAACTGAGCCCAGTTGGTGTGACTTGCTGAGTCACTGCAAAAGAAATGGTTTTACTGGTGCAGCACATCACAGCTACCTGTGTGTCTCTCCAGTTTCCTTCCTACAGTGTAATTGAATTTGAATTATGCATGATGTGTGTCTGCTGGAGCACAGAGGTAATAATCACTCTCTTTGTCTAAGATGTGTGTGTGTGTGTATACGTTCTGCCCACACCTGTATGCATATACTGTACAAATATGTATGTATTTATTTATAATGTGCATGCTACACATCATTATGTTGTTTATAGGCTTACATTTTTATTGTGTGTATGTGCACACTCCCACAGTCTCTAAGAAACTGAAGCAACCTGAGCTCAGTTCACCTGGCTGATGTTACCTGGCTAATACTTTCCCATTACTGTACCAGACACACAATAGACTTTACTTGGCTGTGTGTGTGTGTGTGTGTGTGTGTGTGTGTGTGTGTGTGTGTGTGTGTGTGTGTGTGTGTGTGTGTGTGTATGTGTGTGTGTATGTGTGTGTGTATGTGTATGTGTATGTGTATGTGTATGTGTATGTGTATGTGTATGTGTATGTGTATGTGTATGTGTATGTGTATGTGTATGTGTGTGTGTGTATGTGTGTGTGTGTGTGTACCTGACTATGTTACTCAGCCACCTTTACTTTAAATTGTTCCTACCCCACTGTAGCGTGGTCCTAACTTGACACCCATTCTAAATGTTTTAACAGTTCCATTGTGTCTCCTTATGAGTGAAAACTATACTAACTCTGCAACTGTGTGTGACAGGGGAGTAAACTAATGATCCCTACATCAGTGACAAATATGGGTCTTTTTCAGGTCATACAAGCCTGTCAGGCCCCAACATGCCAAAATAACCCACTGTGTTCATTCATTTAGCTTCCAGAGCTGAAATAAACATGAATGATATCGTCTTCGGCGTTTTTTTCCCCCTCTAAGGTCTGAGGTTTGGGGATGTTTTTGACAGATGCAGAGCAGATAAGAACTGTGGCTCTGACCTCAGTAGGCCTGGAGCTGAACCATCTATTCGGTTCAAGATTGTTATCGACCACTGTCACAGCCCAAAAACTAATCAGTGGACAATATCTTCAAGCTATAATTAGTATGAATGCTGTCCGATAAACAAGGTCAGACTTCCAAACAAGTTCTTTTTGTTAACCGTTTCATGATGTATTTGCAGACATGCAATTGAAATAAAGCACTGGAACACATAAGCTGAAGCTGAACTTCTATCTTAATTCTATCTTTCTTAATTTACCTTTAGTGGATAGGAGAATAGACGACAAAGGATGTGCGTAGAACTTGAATAAAGCCTCATTGTGTCTGTTCAACTGTCTTTAAAACAACTACAGCAACATCAATGACAATGTCTGTAATTTACAACCTGTAGCTCAGTCAAAATAGATCCAGACTGTGTTTATGTGAGATATATGTGGAGCTATTTTAAGCTTCAGTGATGAATAATGTCACAATAATCATCTTAATGGCACAATCTATGAAAGAAATTGGCTTTAAGTACTCACAGTGGTATTCAAACCATGATACACCTAAGCTCACATCACATTTGGTAATGATTAATCAAGAACTGTTTTTCCATTTCATTGAGTTAATAAGATCATTATAATATAGTAGTTATAGTTAATAATTAGTCTATGATTTTTTCCCCCCATCGCACACATAATCACATTCATGTTGGTGTTTTTTATTAATACAGATGTTTTATCCAACAATACACAAACAAACAAGTTTTAACTGCCTTGTATCAGTCACATCCTTAACAGTTGTCAAAGTAGCTAATACCAAAATATTTCTGATGGTAAAAAAAAAAAATGGCCTAAGTTGAACCATCATTTCACCTCCCGTCCTGAAGAAAAGAAAAAAAAAAAAGTTCGGTTTTACAGGAAATGTCAAATGAAAACTTTTCAACCGTTCCTCTTTAACACAAGTTCAGCCGAGTGTATTGAACCACGTCATGAAATGCTTGTTTTTCAGTTAAGTGCCCTTTTCATGCATTTGCAGGGGGAAACGTGAGTGTGACATCAGGAACAGAGGGGCTGAATAGAGATAGATGGTAGATGGTTGTGGGGAGGGAGGGAGGGGTATCGCTTTTACACATGTAGGTTTCCACTGGAGGAAATGGCTCCTGCATCACATCAGTACGTGCACCCGTGTTCACAGCTCATTACCCATGCAGGTCCAGCTCCAGATCCAGCGATTGTGCACGAGTATATATCTACGTGGTGGTGACAAAGGTGTCTTTTATTTGCTCTTGTTTAGCAGCGCTGGTGTGTGGGTGGCAGGGGGTGTATTCTTCTCCAACTGCTAGGTTTTTGTCGGAGCCATATGTCGTATTTTGTTTTGTGTCGTTCTGCTTCCATGGCAGTTACCCTTTATGTTCGGTGCACAGGACTTTTCTCATGGACTTTGGTTAAGGGATAAATGTGATTATTGAAGTTCATTTAAAGGCTGTGGACTGAAAAGCGTGGGGCCCACCTCACTGAGCTTGTGCTGCTTAGCCCTCCACACAGCATACATTGGCCATACGCTTGTATAGCATGGGGCCGGTGTCAAGGAGCACCATTACCATAGTGTCAATTCTTCTATTGAATTACCTCTATAGACGTGTTTCTGTAGAAAGGCCAGACTGTGTGCTGGCTGCTCGTGAATGGCTGTTTATCATCAGGTTGGGTCTGTCTCCAACCACATGCAGCTAAAGCCACCGTAGCTAACCTGCTCAGAGTAATCTCTGCCCGCAAACACACATACTGACTCAATCAAACACACTCAAGGAGAAGCATACCCCCACAGACACACTACTATATCTCTTTCAGGCACATGCGCGCCCTCGCATCACATCACAGACTGAGTCATTGAGACGTTTTAATCCGAGGGACGGTGGGGTGTCATGTGGGGTGAAGGCAGGCCAGGCTGTAAGTGGTTGACAGAGCAGAGTGAAACAGTTCTGACAGAAAAGATAGAGTCACTTTGTAATGTTATGGACAGTTTGTGCTCGGTGGTGAAAGGACTCCCTCGGTCATAATCAGGGATCTGCGAGCACACACCCACACACTTGTTTAATGAAGTTTTAGATAAAAATCTGGCATATGTCCCACATCAGCCAGAGTTGGAATTATGGCTGTTGTCAGACTAAGAGGCATCTGAGTGTAAATCTCTAAGGACACGAAACAGAAAGAAGGAGGTTAGAATGAAAGGAGGACAGGAGGCATCTGGTGTATTTCAAACACAAACATCGGGTTTTGTGGTTTACAGGGACCGGAGATCATTTTTACGGTTAGTTTTTTGAAAGATTATCAAAAATGTCATATGGGCTCCTGAGACTCTAGTTAATCTTTGTCCAGTTTAAGAAGAACTGCGCTGTGGTTAGGACGAGAACATTATGTGAAACGAATACAGGAAACCATAACCAAAATAAATTGAAAATGTACTGCTATTGCGTCATGTGGTTGTAACTGAACACCAAGGAAATGAAAATACAAATTACTCTTAACATACCTCAATTCACTATTTCTAAAACAACAACAAAGTTTGAGCATCTCAGAAAATCTGCTACAGCTGTATGGAGCTTCTAATGCACACATTCATGCACATGTGAAGTCTTTAAATGAATCAGTCGTGGTTAACTTACTCAACTCTGTAAAAGAGAATTAGGATGAAATAAAACGTAGCTATCCCATTAAAATAATTTTATACAAAAGACACTAATCTGATTAAGCGTTCCAGCCGCATGTTATGAATGTTTTTGACGTGTTCTATAATCAGCTGATGCAAATGTGTCCAGCTGAATTAAAAATGAGTATAAAACTGTGAATATGCATCTTGTGCTTTATTAGATGGGGGAATATTTATTCTCTGAGTGATGCTAGTGTAGTGGCTGTAGGGATGATGGTCCAGACTGAAACATCTTAACAAATATTATCAGATTTGGCACAAAACTAGTTACAAACCTTCAAGATCCACAGAGGATGAATCATAATGACTTTGGTGATCATGTGACTTTTCTCCTAGCACAACCAGCAGGTTTATAATATACACAATACCTGTCAAAAGTTTGGACACACAATTTTTACTATTTTTTATTGCAGAACACACTGAAAACATTACAACTCTAAAATAACAATATAGTCAACAAAAAAGTGTTAATCAAACCAAAATATGTTTTATATTAAATGCCTCAAAGTAGCCCCTGTCTGATGGCACTTTACACACTATTGGCAATATCTTAACCAGCTTCATGAGGTCATCACCTGGAAAGGAAATTATGTTTAGCTCAAAACATATCTGTACCAAACTACAACCTTACAGAGCGACTAGCATGGCTGCAGACTTGACTTTGACTCCTTGTGGTTAAAAGGTAAAATGAAGAAGACATTCATGAGAAGTAGCTGTTCATGGTTGCCAAATTCTGATGAAAATAAAAGCAGGGTTTTCCCTGATTCAAGTTTATTTTCACATTCAAATATTATGAAATCAGAATCAGTAAGCAGAATCATACCCACAACCGATCAAATCTGTATGATGCCAACCTGGTGTGTGCTCTCTTGAAGCTTTTCATTGATCTTTCTTTCTCTCTTTCAGTGAGTTGTCATCCAGACATCAGAGCAGCGTCCCGTTCAGGAACGTCAGAGAGTCCAAGCTCATCTAACACTGAGGAGGGCAGGAGGGCATGGTGAATGAAGTGAAGGGTTAAAATGCACTGAATGTTTGCATTATGTATGAAACCACATTGTTTACTGACATATCAGGTGATCTTAACTTAGACGAGTAACCAGATTTGAGCATGAAACCTGGTGAACAGAGAATGTCTTAATACTGCTTTGTTTTTTGTGTGAGTGTGTGTGTGTGTGTGTGAGAGCGTGTGAGCTTGTGTGCGTGCATGTAGCATAAACCCATTTTGATAGAACTTCTTATGGTGCTGTTTTTTGTTTTCAGTTGATACATAAATGCGTAACGATGACTCTGTTTTTATTTTTCTTATATAATTGACACTAATAAAATATTGATATACTTTTCACTGGTGACTTGTTATTACTTTAGGAGCATGTTTGTCCTCAGCTGATGTGCCTCAGTTAGGAGTTTGGTGACATTCCTGCGTGTGAGTGTGTTTGCATTAATGAGTCGGTTTTTCATCGAGCTTCCAAAACCACAAACTTTATATCATTTAATTATCTCGAGTCACGGTTGGAACTTCTTACATCAAATCACTCACAGGGAAAAAGTGTGGACTTGGCAGTTGTCACAGTCTGTTACACTTGTTTTTATTCATTTAAATTTCATTTTAATTGAGTGAGGAGGTTTTATGCTATGAAATAAACAGTTGTGTTTATATCAGAGCAGTGTCACATTCCTGACGGAACCATAGTTTGATGATCTTTCATAGACATACTGTATGTATTGTAGTGTTCAAAGTTTCAAAGTTGCAACAATTGCACATTTCTTTCAGACTGTCCTCGACAGAACAAAACATTGGTTGATTGTTCGGATTCACCTAAATCGATCTATGTATATTTTTTCCTCTAGGTATTGTACGAATAGTCACTAAAGAGTCTTGTTGTATTGGAAGGCCCAAACGACTTGTTGGTCAGGTATGAGCAGGGGCGTCCCCAATCTGATTTGTCAGCCTTAGTATTAGGATTAAAGTATGTTTATCTGTTCTAATACAAGCTACTAACTTTTGCCACCTATTTTACATTACATACATTTAAGATCCTGTCCAGACTTCTTGTGTTTTCTTGTTATGACCCTCACCCTGTGTCAGCAAAATTGATGATCGGCAGGTGAAAATGAGAACCCTGCTTTTGTCGACAGTACCAATCAAAAGTTTGGATGCATCTTCCACCCAATGGAACAGGTAGGTCCAAACCTTTAAGTGCCACTATACTTCTTCTGAAGCATTGTTCCAAAATTGACTGAATTTGAACATTTCATTGTAAACTGCTACGCTAACATTGACAGTGAAGGTTTTTTTTAGAGAGGAACCAACATGGTACTATCCACTAACAAACTAAAGACTTTAGGTAACTACTCTTTTGATGCTTGGCGTTTAATATGTAATCCTGTAACCCTGTTAGCCCATCATCCTTGTTCAGATCGGTCCGTCTTTTTCTTTCCTACCTTTGAAAGCGCCTCCCTGTTCATTAACGCTCTGCCTCTGTGTCGTGACAGCAGTTTGATTTAGTGTCTATTCATCTGTCGTGCCAGGAGAGAAGACTCGAGTAACTGAATGTGCTCTGTGGATGGATGTGGGGTTGAAACAAGCACACCCTGATACTTGGCTCAATGATACTAGAAGCTGTTAAACAAAATGAGCAGGTGAAAACTATAAATTATGGGAACAGAACTCATTAGCAGCCGTTTTCTCACTCTGCCTCTCCCTTTTTTTTTTTTTTTTTCTGCTATTAATAATTTTATTCATCTCACGTCTCTCTCTCTTTCAGAGTAAAGTACGCTTGGTAGTGACCTATTAAAAGCAGTGGAATGTACAGCGTCGGACCCTCTGACCTTGTAATGGTTTGACCCGGTAGTTCAGGATCAAAGACAAACTGCACAACCTGGCCAGAAAGGTGGGGGGTGGGGGGGTGGAGGTGGACAGAGGGGTCACATACCTCTGTTCACTTAGCCTGCACAGCTTCTCTGCGTCAGATTATGAAATCAGCAACCAGTGTATGACAAACATTAAGCTTTAACCTGCTGCTTAGAGATTGAAATTGGCAACAGTGTGTGGCAACATGTACGTTTTGTAACAGGAATTACAGGAAACCAAATCTATTTTTAAGGTGAAGCTCACTGTGAAAACAAAACAGGAAGAAATCTCTCCCAGTCAAACATTAACATTCAGATGTTTTCCTCACATTTCCCCGAAGTCCCTAAAAATATTATTATCCTGCTTTAAAGGATTTGTTTTTATTTTCAGGAGGTCTTAACACTACAAAAGCAAACCAAACACACTCATCTATTTGTAGTATTTTTTTTGGCTAAGGCGTAATGATTAAAAACTGTATTTTTTCAGTGTTTTACATAATATTTCTTTTCCAGGAGGATTTTGTCCTATTCTGACAAATGTTTTGCCTTTGTGATGTTTCACATGAAGAATCCAGCAAATTGCTGTTTGGGACGTTCTGGGAGCTGAAGGATTTATGGCGCGTAGCGTATCATTACCACCGCCGCCGTGGAGGTTACGTTTTATTTTCCAGTTTGTGTTTGTCTTGAGATCTCAAAAAGTACTTAACACAATTCAGCAGGAAGTTCAGCCACGGAGGAAGAACTGGTAAGTTTGGTGTTGATATATTCTCAACTGTGACTCATAGAAGCAAACTTATTTTGTCATTTATCTGCTCATACTGGACCCACATTTTAGTTTTTCTGTTTTCTAGCCAATCTTCACCATATTTGATACGTATCTCCATGGAAAATTATTTTGTTTTCCTCATATTCTTTTTCCTCACAGCACAAATTGCCAATTTTTTGTTAATAAATAACAAAGCTTGGTAGTCCTTCAACAGCAGGATGTTAAATTTAACCCTTATTGTTCATATTCTGATTCTACACCAATTCACATTCATAAATTCATAAAACCCGTCATTAATAAATGTTTAATTAATCTTATGGGGAAAAACACATTCACAATCAATATTTTATGGTCCAGGAGAACATTTCAACATGTTGGAATGCTGATTTTTGGGTTTTTTGTTTGTTATTGTTTTAATAAACACAGGTCAAATGTGTACATTTACATATATACAAATGTGTATCAGCTGCACATATAAAAAAGCCGATCCATTTTTGTATACTGTGTGTAACATTAGGAGAAGTCTGGATAAGATAAATGTGTATATGGTGTTTTTACAGCTCTCAAATGTAAAAGCAGGTCAAATCTGACACTGAACAGTATGTAAGGGTTAAATAATAATGAATGGTCATGAGTAATGATTCCCTGTTGAGAAGCCTGATTTCAGCATGTAGGTGTTCTCCTAATATCATAACTGCCTGTCACTGTTTTTATGCATATTCACATTCAATTTAAACATGTCTTAACATTTTCTATTATTACACAAATTTAGAGGATTGGTTCAATTTCTTAGCTGCCGGAAGCAAAATAATGATTCTCACAGACAATTAAATCCCTCACCGTGAAAAAAAACCTACTAAACTCTTTATGTTGGAATCTAAATAATTTAAAGAATTGAAATATTTTTATCTGAATTCATGAATTTCTTAAAAAGGTGATGTCAAGTTGTGCAATTGATAGACAACTCAAGTTTCTTTTTTTCTTTTTACTGTAAATAAATTGCTAAAATTCTATTCAATTCAATATTTAAAATTTCAAATCAAGTCCAAACATCAAGGTACTGAAATTAGATATGTGCCATTAAGATACAAAATTCAAGATGAAAAGTTTAAACTTGAACTCTGAATGAACTTGATTACACCTTTTGTCCCATCAGATTAAAATCTCACATGATCCAAGGAAGACAAATTCAGATTGGATAAATGGAAATTCTGTGAATTTGCAATAATATTTAGTCATGCATACTTGTATTATTCATTCATCGTATGCATTAGTTGATTTAAGAAAGTTTCCATTTTCCCATGAGACACTAGGATCATTTAAATGAGGGTGATTCAGAAAGAGAGTGAAATCTGTAGCTGGATGGGAACCGGAGGTTAATGATTTCCTGAAATCCTCCCTGTTGAGCTAATCTACAATCACATTCTTTCATTCCAGGGGAAAGTGGAGGAGAGTCCCTCTGAGGCTGATATCCCTGCACCACGAGTCAGTGGATGAGTGGCGTGGAGTGTCTCAGTATCAGGTCTGGCAGGAGCTGCAGGTTCATACTTAATGATAACAGCATAAACAACTGCTTCAAACGCGTGTGTATAATTGGTTCAAGTGCTGGCATGACAACACACAGAAGTGATGTCAGCAGTAGTGAGGGAGTAGTAGCTCACCATGCAGGAGGTCAGGTCACAATCACACACACACACACATGACTCAGTACCAAGAGCAAAAAATGGAAAGCGGAAAGTAAAGCGTCACACACACACACATAAACACTCACACACACTGTATGTTAACATTTACAGCTGGCTAGAGCAGAGGAGGAAAGTAAAAATACGTTACACATTCACACACTGCAGAGGTAATAGGGAGCAGCGGACAGGAAAGCGACAGGCGGCATCTGTTTCCCTCTATTCATGTGTTGGTGAAGATGATGATGATGACGCTAGATTCAGAGTGAACATCCTGCACATCGCTCTGACTCTCTCTCTCACTCACACACACACAAAGCAGTCCACTCCAAATCTGCAGCCGCTGCTCTATTTAGCATTGTCTGTAAAACCACTCATGGTGCCGTGTGTCGTTTTCTCCACAGACAACCACCATGTAATCATACTGGACGTGTGTGTGGTTCAGTGGAAACAAGCATGTAACTGGAAACACTGAGTTTCAACCAGATGTGCATCATTTGGTTTTCTTTGGACCACGTCAGGGCAGAAAAGTTTGGTTTGAGTCTGAATTACATGGTGCAGAGCTTGTAAACACTTGTAAGTCTTGTGGACTGGCAGGTAGCTTATTGGTTGGACAGATTTAAAATGAGCTGTCATGTGAAAAGAGGACTGGAAGACTTCTTCTTTCCTGTCACTCTCAGTTGAATACTGTCCATCAAGTTCAATAAACTCACATGACAGCACTTCCTCTAGACAGATACTGCAGTTCTCTGCAGTGGTTTCTTACAGGTACAAAGCTCCTGCGTTCCCTTCCTCAACACAGATAAGTTCATTATTAACGCCATGGTTACGTCACGCATTGATCACGCCAACGGCTGTCCTGTTATTCCCAATATCTTTTCCATTGGCTCCAAATCACTCAAATGACCATATCACACACTTCCTCAATCCGTTGATGGCTCCCTGCTCATCAAAGGATTCTTTACAAGACTCCACTGTTTACCTTTTTAAAGCCCTCCATAATCTGCCCCCGTCCCCCATACCTTACAGACCTTATCCATGCTTTCACCCCTTGCTGTCCTTAAAGGTGCTATATGTACTTTTTTATTTTTTGAAACATTTAGAAATTAACAAAATTATCAACAGAATGTTAAGAAATGACAGTTTTGATGTTGTGTCAAAGGTGTCTGTTTATTGTGTTGCAGAGATATTTACTGAAGTTAGCATGCTAACTAGCTAGCTCCGGCCCAACCTGTCTATTAATACAGGATGGGCCTCAATTTTTTATTTTTTTTTACCTCAGGAACTTTAGTGAGTCACTGCAGCTTCCCTTCTGCCTTCAGTCCAGCATGAGAGGATGAAGAAGTAATCCTGCGAGATTTGGAGCCAGCCTGAAAAGCTGTTCTCTATTCTTTCAATATTTTTTTCAGACAAGAAAGTTACATATTTTTGTAGTAATGCATCTAATAGCTGGCAAAATGTTTTAGTCTAAAGTGGTGTGCTGACCAGTCACACCACTAGCATTGCTAAAAAGTCACACAGCCAATCACACCATACGGCCCTTTAATCTTGTTTCAAATCTTGTTCTGCCTCGTTTCATGATACTCATAAATATCTGAACTTTTTTAAAACTTAAACAAGTGTGAGAAAGCCTGTGTGTCTCAGTTAGAACTTGTGACAGTAATGAGGTCATAAACCTCCGACAGCAGCCTGTACTCCGTGTTTCTGTGTAATAAATGTTGTCATTATGTAACTAGCTGTCAAGTGGCTTCTTACTTTAAAAAATTGTGTTTGCTCTATAACCCCACCCAAACTCTGACCCCTGTGTTCCCCTCGCTGCCCTGTTCAATAGTAAAAAGGTAAAAGGTGGAGTTTTTCAGATGAAAGATTATAGAAATATGACATTGTACATCTGTGTGTGTGTATATGCGTGCGTGACATGAGTGATAAGTTGATAGCACTTACCTCTGATAGCCTACCACCCACCTGTGGAAACTTGTTTTAGTGTTCTCACACACAGACACACAATGCTGCAGCCTGTTAGCTCTTTATTCTGGGAATATTTAAAAGTCTGTGGAGAAAAAGATCTTACAATGTCTCCTCAGTTGTAGTCACTGTTTTCAATTTAATGCCACACACACACACACACACACACACACACACACACACACAAACACACATACACCTGGTAACTGTCATACCCTTTACTGTGTAAAAAACCCTGACACCGGCAGGTCTGTTTGCGTTTGACAGCAGTGAGGAACGTGAGGTCAAGGCAGCTCCAGGCAGTGAGTGTTGACTCCTGGTTGATGTTTAATCCAGAGTTTACATTACTGCTCTGGGTGGAACGCAGTCCCTAAACCTGTCATCACAGCTCTGACCGCTGCAGAAACAGCCTCAACAAACTGATTGTGCGTAGATAATGGAGTCAACTTGATTTGAGTGTTCACAAACCCGAATTATTCAGTTCATCTTCAAAACTGGCTTGAAATTCATCCAGAGCTTTTGAAGTTGAGGTTTATTAATCACACTTTTTAGGGTGAACCCAATACATTAATTCATTTTCAGGAGTCTACACAGAGTTTTATGCATGTGGCCCCTGGAATGAAAGCTTGGGAGAGATTAATTTTGCCACAGAGCTTATTTAACTCCCAAAATGAGACATTAGATGGGATTGGCATCACATCCATACTGCCCTTTTTTGCCCCTACAGGACTTTGGGTTCTTTTTTCCGTACTGTGTAGAAGTGTCCTGTTATAACCCAGCCTAGAGGAACTTTGGCACAACATGAAAGAAGGATACTCCCCTCTTCCCAGCTCCCAAGAACCACTGGCAACAATGCATTTTGCCCTTTTTAGGGGTTTTATTTCAAATCTGTAGCTACAGGGTGGGCTAACAGCACCAAAACAAACAAAAAAGAACTACATTTAAGCAAATTAAATACAAAGAGACAAAACACTAACCTAACTACTAATGGTAAACTAAAGTGCTGCACACACCTATCACTTGGGTTGGTATTTCACATGGGCAGAACCTCCTATAATATTTTATAGTAAAACACAGCAGTTGGAAGAAGGGTGAGAAGAGCCCTCTGGAGCTGGAGGAAGCTAGCCTTAAAAACCACAAGCCTGAAGGTGGGACTCAATCAGCTTTCAGGAACAACCTGAAGACTCAACACAATCATTCAATTAACCCAGCTCACCTGCAGCCCATCACACACACACACACACACACACACACGCACACACACACACACAGACACAGAGGGAGAGAGATCCACAGCAAATGCATGAAATCGAACCTCTGGGTCGTAACAGTCCTGAAGTGTCCTGAAGTTTTGGCGAAAATTGATTAAAACCTTCTCACAACTAACTGGAGCACAAGTTCCCTAAAGCAGCTTTTACCTCCTCTGGATGATGACTCTCATCTTTCGTTTTCCAAGCAGCCTCACATTTAGTCCTGTTTCAAAGAAAATATTTGTGGCTCTTTTTTGGGTTTTTTACCTGTTTAATTCTTGGTTTTTCAATTAAATTAAGCAATGATTTTTAAAAAAACAAAAAAAACAACCCTGATTTAATTTGTAATGCCATAAGCAAAAAGTCTTAAACTCAGATAAACCTTATCATGGTTAAAAGACAAACAGAACCAGAAAACACTGCATAATAAACATTTTATTATAATGACAACTGTCATTTGAACAATAACAATTATTTACTGTCCTGGCATCTCATGGTTTGGCCTGTCATGATAACGACTTTTGTTGGACGATATATTATCTCAAAAATAATTGCGATAAACGATATATACGATATACACGTCCATGTATCATATGATAAGTCCATATATAGACATGATGTTGATAATTACGTTATTGTACGATAAGTAGATAATGTAATTATTGTGACAGGCCTACACATGGTACAAAAGATGGAGTAAGCTTGTAAACTAAAGTAATTATTCAGATACTAAACACACTTTATATTAAATTATGGAAACTCTGCCTTAATGCCTTTATTTCAAAATAAGTGTGTAATGTTATTCAAGATAACCTGAGTTCAAGATTAGTAAATCAATCCCCTAAACATATTGGACGAACCAAATTGGCTGAATGAGAATTGGCAGGATCTTTTTAGCCTGATAACATTTTAACCTGAATTAGTGAAGCCAACGAACCTCAGCTCATGAAACAGAAACTATCTGTAGGTAAGTTAGGCAATAAATGTTTGTGATTTGGGTGAAAAGGCCTCTTAAAAAATGCAAAGGCGACTTGTGCAAGTGGAAACTTTATGTAATAAAACATACAGGATTTGA
Source organism: Scomber scombrus (assembly GCF_963691925.1). NCBI lineage: Eukaryota > Metazoa > Chordata > Actinopteri > Scombriformes > Scombridae > Scomber > Scomber scombrus. The sequence goes on along the minus strand of NC_084975.1, from coordinate 27,514,722 downwards.
TTTCCTGCATCAGTAAATCTGTTCCTTTCTGTTTGGCTGATAATCACACACATGCACTGTTCCGCTCCACTTGACCCAGCCCTGCCCATCTGGAAAACTAATGACTAAAATAGATGAGTGCACATCCTTTCTGTGATCCACTAGTAACGGCAGGATCACAACGAATGAACGCTTCTCATGTTGGATGCCAGTTTTCCAATATGTGTTTTTTTTCCTTCTTTTTCATCTCTTGTTTTTCCAACAGATGATGCACCGACACTTCATCCGATTGTCTGCCCTCTGCCTCGACACACACACAAACACACACACACAAACACACGGCCAGACTGTTTTGAATCATTGAGTCCTCAATTGACATTGTTTGTAAGGTGCACTTCAATTTTGTCTCTATTTTGTGTGGCACCTGGTCAGAAGAAGATACATTTTACAAGCTGATGATTTAGCTTCTCAGTCACACTGGAAGAAAAAAGTCATTTTCACATCTGAAGGTTAAAGTTGGAGATATTCTGTAGTTATCTCACCATGAAAAGACCAAAACCAACCATGAACTGATCTTACTAACTACCAAAGCCTGGTATATGTCATTCCTCTGTACCATAAACACACTCACTTGAGCACCAAATGTGTATTAATCCTCCGCTGAAAATAATCCCCAACGAATCCACTACTTTCTCCTCTTTGAGTAACATTTGCTGTAGACTACAGTGCCCAGCTGTTTTAGGGAATGACTCGGCCTCCTTTAAAATCAAAACTGTATATTAAAGTCAAACAGAATTTCTCCACAGTTACTATAGTTTAATGATAATAACGCTGTTGTGCATACTTAACCGGAAACATGTACTCTGAGATACAAGTTGATACAGAACACTTTTCCACAGAGTTAGCTAGGAACTGGTGTGCTAGTTAGCTTAGCATGCAAATGTTAGCACAGCTTCCCACTGCTTAATCTTCATACATGTTATACTGTATTATTATCACAGATCAAACTGCCCTGCTTGGCTGTTGGCATTAACGTTATATAATAAGTTATTTTTAGTGCCCACCCACACAGACGTCGCCCAAATCATATAATGCAGTCGGTCTGTCCCAAAATCTCCATGCTCACTGGTTTTTGGTTATTACTGTTTCAAAACAAACTCCAAAGCTTGTATACTGTAAATACTGTATATTCATTTCTTAGTAAAAAAAGAAACTTCATTTCAATTGAGTTTGCAAGATTTGCGTCTTCAGTAGGAAGCAGTGGGCATGAGGCTGAGTGACAGACAGGGTATGGGAAGAAAAGACATTTGTAAAACAGACTCTCAAATTGTTGGTTTTAGGTGTTTTTATAGGATTTGTGGACAGTAAGAGTAAGGTATAGTCATGGCTTGTCGTTTAACGCTGTTAGTTCACTTCAGTCATTAGAATTAAGGAAATTATTCAGATAAATAAAAGTGGAGATCGTCATCGAAGCAGTGAAGTTTGTAGTCACCTTTAAGGTCAAATCAATCATCAATCTAAGTTTAGAGATGTGTCTAGCAGTGGACAGTAACTCAGTACATTTACTCAAGTACTGTACTTCAGCACAGTGTTAAGGTACTCGTACTTTATGTGAGTATCAAAATGCTACACTACATTTATTTGACAACTTAATTTAATTTTCAGATGATATTTTACAGCTGCATTTTCCATAAACTTCACATAAATCAGTGTGTAGTTGTGTCTCTGTGTCATGTTTCTCAACTTTATTTCAGAGAAATAAGTTTTAAAGGGGTAAAACTCATAAAAACACAAAGATGAAAGCAGAGTTCTGAAAATTGAATCCAACTTAATTGTGTTTAGAACTTTTTTGTTGTTTCCTACAAGAATGATCATCTCACTGTCTCTTACATTCATATTGCAAATAACGATATAAAATAAATAATGAAAATAAAATGCTGCTCATGCACTGAAGTAGTATCAGTATTAATAACGTGCTTTATTAAACATATTTTATATAGTCACAGCCTGATTTTCTGCAACACAAGTACTTTTCCTTTTAATCCTTTATGTACATTTACCCTGTAATACTTGTGTACTTTAACTTAAGAAGGATCTTAAATGCAGGTAATAGAGATCTACTTTAACTTAAGTAAAGAACCTGAGTTGAAGTACAGATTTTTTAAGATAACACTCAAACACAAAAACAGCAGTCAAGCATGTCTGTCACTAACTAACTGACTGAGTGATGAAGTTACACCATTAGTTGGCTGCAGGCTCCTGAAGTATCTCAGAATGCATTTCACACCAACTGGTAGTGATGGCACTTTATATTATTTATTGTTTGTGGGTTTTGTTTTGTTTTTTTGTACTTTATTGTTTGGTATATTGTATTTCTATATTTTGTTGAATGAAATTTCATAAATATCTACTTTTCTTTTTTTTTAAAGTGAAGATTAAGCTGTTGAAATGTTCTCTGTAGGACTGTTAATATATCACTTTATTAAGTTTTAATATTTTTCAGGTTAGAAAGTAAATATGTAGATTCCCAACATGTGGTCCCTTTATCCAAACAACGCCAATTTGACAATCTGCTGCAATGTTTTCATATGTGATGTAAGGAGCTGCTGGCCAGGTGAGCAGCCGGTCATCTCAGCTGCTAGCAGCCTGACTCCTGAGATGATCGGCCGGTCAACATGTCGTCATCCCAGAGAGAACATGATCCGATGATCCAATCTGTGCAGCTCTTTGCTGATTTACTGCTGGCTCTCATGTCTCTCCAGCATTTTGATATATGATATAATTCCTTTTGGAGGATAAATGTTGGTCTCACAGATGAAATCTAACAGTTGTAGCCGCCAAATGTCTAAACAGAACAGATCAGTCTTTTGCTTGTTTTTATATTGTCATTACTTTACAGACATCATTTACTGTATCTCTCTGTCAATGAGGTTAATTTTGTGGAGCTTTGAGTTGAGATTATTTTGTCACAGTGCAGTCAGGCAGTTGTATTGAAGCTGATCTGCTGCTGTCAGCAGGCACAATGATCATACTGCATCCTGCCATCCTTGGTAGATTGTACTCCCTAGTCAAACTTGCCAAGTCCGAACTAACAAGTACACAAGTCCAAACTTAGCATTTCTGGCACTGAAAAAGCTCTATGTCAAATTGGTTTCAGTCCAGGCCACAGATGTATTAAAAGAGAACTGGATACAGCAACAGGGGCGGGACCCCGTTCATTCTTATTAAAGTTGCTCAGTGGTGGATGAAGCCAAAAAAGTCACTTTATGAAAACATACCACTCTGCGGTTTGAGTCCCGGCTCCTCCAGTCCACAAGTCAATGTGTCCTTGGGCAAAACACATAACCCAAAATTGCTCCCAATGGCTGCGCCAACGGTGTATGAATGTATGTGAGTTTTAGATTCCCCCTGATGAACAGGTTGACACGTGTCTGGCAGCCTGTGCCATCAGTGTATGAATGTGTGTGAATGGGTGAATGTGACATGTAGTGTAAAAGCACTATGAGTGGTCGAAAGACTAGAAAAGCGCTATACAGGTACAGTCCATTTACCATTTGTGCATGCTCTATGGGCTCAATACACTCATGGAGCATTTCCAGAAGAGACTTCTTCCTCTTCTGGTTTAATTTCCAGCTTAGTCCTCAGACTGACTGGAATGGGGATGAAACTATTCATCATGCGACTCTTCTAGACTTTCGCAATGTTATCAACCAAATGGATCCAATGTAAGTCTGTTGGTGACAAGTCTTTTTGGGCCCAGTGACATGATGTTTTAATTACACAAAATCTGGATAACTTCTTGGGGGTTTGGTTGGCATGTGGCCACTTTTTGTAACCGTCGTTTTAAATGAAAAGCCCTCTAGCGTTTCATACATAACCCAGCCATAAACTATGTTTCGACCTAGTCGTCTTTTGACGTCACCGCCGACACTCTGTCTGTGTGGCGGGGCTGCTTATGTACAATATTGATAATCTCTCCGACCTTTCTTTTGGCGTTTACCTTAATTGACCGACAGACAATTGCAGGAATTATGATTGACGTGACCGAAGAAAAGAGAGGAGAACAGAACAGAACCAGCTCATCAAGTTCATAAACGTCGAGGCAGGACTCCCTCCCCTTTCCCCTATAAATTACAGTGTCTCGCTCCTCTTGTTTGTTGTCTGCTCTCACACTCCTCCTTCTCTTGTTTTGATCCCACTCCATCCATCTCTGCCTTCTGGGTAATGAGAGACTAAATCTGACAGGGCATTTTGAGGGCAACACGCTGGAACAATCCAATACAAAGACAATTGTGTTGAATTATACAGTATGATATGGACGGGTGTGCATTTTTAAAGCTGCACCAGGACATAGATTACACCAGCTGGAATTACAGTGTGGGACTGCAGTAAAAGTGTCTCATCACCAATGTTTACAAGTGGGTTTTCTCGTCCAATCAAGAGGCGGCAAATCATAACTTAAAGGAATATTCTGGGATATACTGCTATTAACTATCTTTCCAAGAGTAACTGCTGTTCATGGTTCAATAGTTTGAAATTACCCCAAAACTAAGAATTGTCTTTACATTTCTTTTTGTTGACAGGTTGAACTAAAAAGATTAATTTGTTAATTAGTATGATTTAGAGGTGTTGTCAGGTGTATTTTTTATCTTAACAGACTACATCCTGACCAAAGGAGACAGTTGATAGGGTGGATGGGCTGGTTTTTGATGGCCTTTCTGGTTTGTGTATTTGTCATGTAAAATGGACTAATATGTTGTATAGAACTGTTCTTGAAAAATTCTGAAAAATGTGTAAAAATCCATACAGCTGACAAAATTTCTTTTTTTTTTTTTTCTGCAAACAGATAAAAAACATCAGTGTTTTGTGTCAGTCCTTCAGGATCAAAGCACATCCAGGTTGAAAAGTCTGTCGAAGAGCAGGCAGAAGAGAGGTCCCACACACTGAAAAACTATTGATTGTTAATCCATCATCTATCTCTGACAAACAACATGTTTTTTTCCAGTGACACATGCAGAAGTCATGTAATTTCATTCCTTTTCATATAGGGCGTTTTACTTTCTTGTGACTGGAAAAGCTTGTTTTTTTATAATGTTTATAGCTCTCTCCACCTTCACCGAGGGCAATGTTGTCAACTGTTGTGATTGGAAACAGATTTGAAACATTAAGAAAATGTAACAAGTACACACATGTTCTCTCTGGCTTGTTAAAAAAGAATTGAAATACAGGAAACCACAAAACAAGAGATCAATGACAGTTTTATAGAGCTACCATGGATAGCTCTTTACAGGCTAAGTACAGATGTGTAGATGTGTGTACAGATACAAATGTGAAAATTACAGTTAACACTGTTGTTACGGGCGGAGTGGGTTGTGTTTACTTTTTCCCCTTGTGTATTTTGTCTCTATTAGGTTCCATCTTCCAACCCTCGGTACGGTGATGTGTGAGCCTGGACACACCGACACCCACTTTCTGATTAAGGCTGTCTGGTGAAAGGGCCAGGGATCCAGCTGATGGTGCTAGTGGGCCATTCGACGGCTACGAGGTGTGTGGGTTGCAAAACTAGTTGCAAGTCACTGTTATTGTGTTAAGATCACTGGTGGTGTTTACTCCCGTCCAGGTGGAGGGTAAAATGTCTTTAATTGTTTTTCATTGTGTTTGCGTGGTGGTTTATCCTTATTTTAGATAACTTGTTTTCAATTCAATTGACTTCGCGTTCTTCTTTTTGAGAAAGTAGTTTTTCTTTTGACTTTATTGTGAACCTTATTTGTTTCCCTGGGTAACATCATTATCATTCCACTCATCCCCTTTATTTTCATATTCGTAGACATAACACATTTTGGGGGCTCAAACGGGATCAAACTGGATAATTTATAAATAATAAAACGGGTATTCGGCTTGATTGTTGTTGTGTTATTGTCTGCTGTAGTTGTCGCATAAGTATTGAGTTTTGGATGTCCGGTGTCTGGCTCTTACTCTGCATCTAAAACAGCTTCCACAGATAGATAAATTGTACATTAAAGGACACCCTTAGTCCAGCACTAGCTTACAAATATGCATGGGTGCCCTGTGTTTTTTTTTTTTGTTTGTTTTTGTTTTTTTACACAATATGGATTTTGGATACAACATTAATGTGTCCTGTTCAATTCCAGTGTTTGATTGGAACTCACCTGCCGACATGAAAATGTATCATGTGATGAGCTGTTTTGACTCATAAGAGCCTCACAACACAGTGATGTTTGGAGGGTTAGCACGTCAGCCTTAAGTAATGCAGAACAGCCCTCTGCAGAAGATGTTTATCTTCATAGAAGCACAACATTATGACTACCAATCCTTTTTTATATCCTTTATTTATCATATTATCCTGTTTCTCCTACCGTGTCACTTTCTAAAGTGTAATACTGTAACAGAAAAAGTGTTGGTAACAGAGCAGCAGCCCCGCAGCTGCAAAGGATTCATTATCTTTCCCAGTGCTGAGTCAGCAGGAAGGAGGCTCACTTTTTTATGGGGTTTGAACCCACACCTTCATCTTTTAGTTTCCCTACCACTCTAATCAAATTACGTGTGCAGTTAAAAATACGTCATGCTCCCCTGTTTTGCTTTCTTATTGTCTGCTCGCCTCTTTCAAGCAAACACATGCCCCTAATGCACTTTGATTTGCTCATAACTGTTGTCACCACATTGGGACTCCTTAAGTAAAATGTATGATTATATTCTATCCTCACCGGCCTCATCAGCTCCTGTCCTAATGCAGCTTGACATGGCAGAACAGCAGCTCTGGCTCTACAAGCTGTTACTGCTTCATTATGTATGATCTGAGTCTCTTACTCAGTTGTCAGTGTTGGTAGATTTTATAGAGGATGTGGATTTAGACACATTCTGCCTTGGGGTAAAAACCTGTCTAAATAAATAATATCACTGACAAACTCTATAAATCATGAGCTAAGTGACTTGTTATTCAGGGGTCAGCGCTCTACGTAAGCAATGATAAAAGGTTAATGTTAGAGGGCGGATTTAATATGCTTTGGTCTCTGCACAATGCTGCCAAAGCATGTGACAGGTGTCCTGCAGAAACCTTTTGTCTGGAAGACGATTTTTTTTATCCACTCAAGCAGCGTGGCTCTAGGAATGGCGAGGATGACTGATTAGTCAGTTTGTCTTTTTGGTTCAGAGTAATATATTTGGACATCTGTTGGATGGAAGGCCATGAAATTTGTGACAGATACTCAAAATCCACAGAGGATGATCCCCTGACTTTTCATTTAGCACCACCAGCAGGTTGATATTTTTGCCTTAAACAAAAATGGATTGATTAATTGGATGGATTGCTAATGAATATGGTTTATGGGGACATTCATGTTCCCCACATGATGAACTGTAATACCTTTAGTGATCTCTTAACTTTTCAGCTAACACAATATACTGGTTTGTCCAATACTTTGGTTTATGACCAAATACTATACATTTATTAAGAGAGCTCCATATGGCGCGGCCAGTTTGCCCTTGTGGTCAGTCATGGTACTGCAGCACATAAAAATCCTTTTGCAGCCCTAAAAGCCTTTTATCTATAGACCACCATTACAAAAGCTGTAAACCCTTTGACAGCTCAAACGCACAAGATCAATCATTACTGAGATTTCGTTAATGATTTAATATTTGTATATCACCACAACATTACCACAAATGCTAACTTTGGGCCACAATATATACATCTACCTCTCACTTTGGTTTCCCGCACGATGAGCGTTACATCCTCACAGAACTAACTGTTTAATGGGTGTTTTAGCAATTACAGCCTATTTACACATCCAGGAGACACAGTGCAACATTAGCATTCATTTGTAGTCACTCTGGAGCTGCTAAATGTTCACCAGCAAGTCACTAATGTTATCTCTCTGATGTGGCTTTATTGTACAAACACATGAAACACCTTTTGTTTTTAGATAGATAAATGAAAACTGATATTTTTCATTCATGTATAACTTTGTCATAAATAATCCACACACACATACGACATACTCATTTTTTAATTTAATTGAATGTTAATTTTGTCAGTCCAGAACTTCCATAATTAATAGTAGTGGCCTAAAATCAGCAAAGCATATTCACATCAAATAATGTATTAAGGCACATGGATGATTTTGTTGTCTGTTTTTTTTATCACTTTACAGGCATCTGACCGATGACACAATCTTCCAGATCCTGGGTGTTCTTCTTTAAGATGACAGAGGCCGTTTAAGGACACAGCAGAAAGGCGAGGTATTGGTTTCACTCCTATCACAACAGCTGATGGCTGCCAAGAAAAAGCTGCTGAAACACATAACACAAGATGTCAATCACACAGCAGAAAATAAACATGAGCATCTTTATAATATTTTCATTTAAAATAATGTGTCACAGCCCCTCATTTAAGGTCTAATTTGAACTCTGATAGGCTGATGATGAGGTGTTTTAAATACCAGACACCAGAAGTTAAGCTGCATCTGTCGCTGACTGCATGACCGACTGGTGTCCCTGAGTATTGGCAACACACACACACACACACACACACACACACACACACACACACACACACACACACACACACACACACACTGCTTAAAAGGGCAAATGAAAGCTCTGTGATATCAAATTGAATCCATTTTCCTATTTGTTTCTTGTTTAACCTGTCTGCTTTAATCCCCAAATTTCTTGATGATGATGAACTGTCTGATGTCTGAGTTCACAACATTGGACAACATCAGACATCCCTCCACCCACGTATCTAATCAGATCTGTTGTGACATGAATAGAGAGTTCACTAGGTAACGCAGGAGAGTAGAGACAGAGCACTAAGAGGCTGAGCCACCAGAATGTCACCTTTTTTGACTTTTTAATCCAGCCGATGATGAAATGTTGCATTGTTTTTAAAATAATGCCAATGACGCCAGCTGTGTGTGTGATTTGAAGGACACACAAATGCTGGTGCAAACGTCTCACTGTGGATCACAAACACTACACACACACACACACACACACTTAAGCAGTCCTGTCTGTCTGCTGGCGAGCTCTCGTCAGGGATTAACTCAACACACAACTGCACGTGCACACACACATTCACACACTATCCTCTTTTGTCCAGGCCGGACAGCTTGAAGCACTCAGGGAAACTCATTTACCGAGTTTGTTGTGTGGTTGTAATCCTTTGTTTGCTGTGTTGTTATTTGTTTCTTTGCCGTTCTTTCATTATTTGATTCTGTGTAACAATGTTGCATCATCTTTTTACGCTTCCATGCACCTGCAATCACCCAGACACACACACACACACACACACACACACACACACACTAGCCGAAAGACAAAAAACACTGACATGTGTAGTGTGTGAACTATATCATTGCTTTTTGGGGGAGATCCCTTTTGTGTGTGTGTGCCTTAAAAGAGAGGACTGAAATCAAATATATGATAATGAGTTAATGACCACATAAAAGCACGAATAACACAGATAGGCCAAATAGAAAAAAAGCTTTTTAACACACAAATGTATGCGCATTCAATCATTTCTCCATACAAATAAGACATCGAAAGCAAAGGGTCATGTATCACCAAACCAGCCTGCAACTACACACCCACACACACGCACACACACATGCATGAGCATTGTAAACCAACAAAAATAGGTCAAGCTGCCTAAAACAGATCCAGTCCTCATCAACACATACTATACAGTGCTAACAGTAAATAATACCATTAATTGGGAGTAGCCCCTACCTTAAAACAGAAGCAACCACAAAGGCCTGGGATCAGCTGCCTTTGTTGTTCCTCCAGAAGACCATGATGTGGACTGGCGATGACCTGATTTAATCCAAGATGTGATAAAGGGTGCTCGAATCTTTCCAAAGGCGGTCCGTTAAGATGCACAAAAAGGAGCGATGAGGGGCTGTTTTCTTGCCACCTTTTGCGGGTCTTGCTTTCAGTTTCTTTAACCGCAGATGACGGTGGAATGTATGTCCTTTTGCCTAGTGCTTTATCTTGTAACTTCCATACACGGAACTCCTCAACCGCCTCTCTGACTGGCTGGTCAAGTGTTTCAGCAAGTTCCCCTACCTTGTTTTCTCCGTACAGGATCAATCCACTGCAGTCCTGTAGCCAAAAGTGCTCATCCAGGGGTTTGAGCATCTGGACAAGGTCTGGCATTCACTGTGTGAGACTGTCAACCATAGATTGGTCAAACTGACTCCAGTTACTCTTGCCCCTGGCCTCAACGAGTTCAGCATCTTTAAACAGGCACCAGGGATGTGTGCTGTTTGGCCTTCAGTGTAGATTCCCGCCACTGGCTTTTATGGGTGTTAGTGTGTCGATCGTCTGCTGATGATTCAAGGTGGTGTACCAGGCAATGTATAGACTGGATGTTGGGGAAATCCTTGCAGTCACTCCAGTGGTTTTGCTGGTGAACTGAAGCCCCATCTGTGGAAATGCTGATGAGGTGTTTCCCCAAAAACGTATAATCTAATCCCGCTTGATGAAAGCTTTGTTTCAAACTGTTGTAAATGGATTCTCCATCTGTGCCCTGTGTCAGTTCTACTATGTCTAAAAATACATCGTCCACGTCTCCTTTCCCACTGACATCACATCTCACGTCTAGAATGAGATAATCGTGTCCTTGTACTGTGCTTTCATCAACGGTGATACTGATTTTTGAAACTTTTTCCGCATTTGCTGTGGACACTGAGCTCCTAAAGCTCAATAGCACTTTATTTTTTCACCAGAAATAGTTATAACCCTCAACCAAATTTCATCAAATTAGTGTTGTCTCAAATTAAACACGGCCGTTGCGCACTTACCGAAAACGACTGTTAGCTAGATAGCAAGCTAGTGTTAGCATTCCCGTTATTGTAAGTGGTACCAAATCATGACAGATTGCTAAATAAGCCCAATAAACCTTCTGATGGCTTATATTTGCTAACAGTATAGTGATGCTTAGTGCAATGATGTTCATCGTAGTTACAACATCCTTGGCCGCCATTTCCAATTTGAAAAGTGGTCCCTTCTCTTCTGCTATGTAGCCAAGATGGCGACCGTTGAAGGCAAGAAGTGTCCATAGCTCCACATTTTTTTTTACATTTTGAGTCCACCATCTGGGTACTCATTAGCCTGGCTAACACTAGACCGCATCTCAATCTCATGTGAGATTGAGGTAGGGTCTGGGGAGGAGCCGTTCATTTCCTCGTATTTGAGGCAGGATCAACACATGTTGATCAAATGCTTCTGTATGCTACAGCCAATCATATCAACGATACAGGTATTCAGAGCCTGTAGGGATCAGCGTGAACACATCCTTTTTATGAAGGAAAAATCATGTAGCGCAAGTTTTTGTTCTATTTTCAAAGTGAACTTGTCTTCCAATTTATTTAGCACACAATCTACTGCTGCTTAGAACGGTTGCTGCACCTCCGTGGCCGCCATGCTGGATGTAAACAGAGTCGCTCTACGGTCGTCATTGCCTTGAGCCTGCCTCCCCGTTCTGTGATTGGTTCCCTACTGTATCTCAGGTGAAGATTTTGTCTTGGTGGCCATGCTAACTTTCAGAGGAAAGTAGAATCTCGCTCGAATGAGAGCATGGGTATACCCAGGCTAAGTACTCATAGTGCATTGCATGTTTCCATGCGCACTGTGAACGCACTCATGCACTCAAAATATTAAGTGTGACTACAGATGTATGAGATTTTAGACACAGCAATGGACTGTTTTTGATCATTAGATCCTTTTAAATGAATCTCTAAGAATTAATCCTTAAAATGTGGACTTAAAGACTTACTGCTTTGAAAGTATGGAGACACCATATGTTCAATGTTTGACAACATTAATACAATTCATATTAAAACCCTTTATTGCACCGCAAACATAAAAACACACATTATGCATTATTGTAAAGTGCACATAGAGCCATAGGTTCTTGCACATTAATGCACTCACACATATACAATGAATGCGTATACAGAACACACGCTGCTAGCTAAGTTATATTACCTCTTGTGGGCATACACACATACACTGTTTCCCCTGAAGCATGTGTTTTCAGGTCTGGTTATATAAACTGCAGTGTTTTTGGTAGAAAGATGTGAGCAGCTGCTGCTAACTGGCCTCATACCACTCCACACTGTTTTTGCCAAACACAGCACCAGGGGGTCTAACTCACAGGCACACACACACACGTGCGCGCACACACACACACATACAACACAAAAAAATACTCTAACAAGGTTGCATAACCTAAACATATTGCTCTCTCATCCTGTCTCTTTATCTCTGTTTGTCTCTATTTATCTTCCAGAGACATACACAAACACACACACGCACACACACACACACAGAGAGAGAGAGAGAGAGAGAGAGAGAGAGAGAGAAGAGAGAGAGAGAGAGAGAGAGAGAGAGAGAGAGAGGAGAGAGAGAGAGGAGAGGAGAGAGAGAGAGGAGAGAGAGAGAGAGAGAGGAGAGAGAGAGAGAGAGAGAGAGAGAGAGAGAAAGAGAGAGAGAAGAGAGAGAGAGAGAGAGAGAGAGAGGAGAGAGAGAGAGAGAGAGACAGAGAGAGAAAGTATCCCCAGTAGCTTAAATGTCAAGTTACATAAATTCCAGTGTTTTGAGTAGAAAGAAATGGTCTCACACTGTCTATGCCAAACATGGCACCGGAGAGGTCAAACGCACATGCACACACACATAAATCTGTGTAGTTAGTGGCCAACACAAAGTGTTTTTTTTTTTATTTCTTCACAACGGCAGCTGTGGTCAATTTGGATACATGGCAATAACAGTAGATTCTGATGGTGATCGGTTTCCACAGGGGGGGAAATATCTGCATCTGAATGGAAACAGAAATGAATGAACCTTGTGTTTAACCATATTTCGGTGGGAAATAAGAGCGTACCTCTTTTTACTACCAAGAAATTACTGGAGACGTGGTTTGAGAAATTTCTACTGACATTTAAATACTTTTTCCCTCTATTTTGTGTGGAAACTGACTACTATTTGAATGTATTGTTCCTGGCATGAATCTTTGCTGACGAATGAAACTACAAACTTTTTAAATCTGCCTTTCAGGGCGTTTGAAAGTCTATTATGGACTTTGGGTGAATTATTACACTAGCACCTGTTATTTTTACTTTCTATGCCTTTTAAAGCTCATGGTCTTTGACCTTTGCAGCAGCAATCTAAGTGCAGTGTGGCACCATATGCAATACAGTATGACATTCAACACTTGACTAAAAAACAACAGTTTACTTTATAAATTGAAGGGAACATGTAGACATCTTGAGAGTGAGATGAGAGGAACTCTATCACTCTCATGTTTTTGAATTAAAGGGTAAGTTCACATTTTTTTCAGGTCTGTCCTCAAAGCAATACTGACACATCTGTTTGTATAGTGAAGCTGTTTATGGTGAGTGAAAACGTCCCTCCTTTCCAGACTGAATGTGAAAACATCTCCCTCCAAATGCAATTTCAGTGCAGAACAAAGGGAACGTAATAACCAGTTACTAAATTTTGGAAGATACAGTTTATTTAAGTAATTCTGTAGACTGTAGATTTGTCACCAGTATCTTACATCTGAAATTGCATTTGGACAGAATTTTTCAAGCACAGTGAGGTTATACCCGTGGGGAAAAGTTGTGGCGTAAGCTGAAAGAGGCTTATTTCACTTAATCAAGACCGGGGGTGAGTGTGTGTCCGCTGGGAAAAGGGACGTTCTGTCTGCTTATGGCCTCAGAGACCTAGGCACAGATTTACAGACTGTGTACACATGGCGATATTTTATTCTCAATTTACCACCACTGAAGAACGCATTCTGTCTGTCATATTTTCATTTTATTTTATCCTATTTTTATTATTATTATGAAGAGGTTTTATCTTCCATAGGCACTTGGTGTAATTTCAATCATTGTAAGGCAATGTAAGCTTCTCCTGTATGGAAGGTGCCATTTTTTTTACAAATAGAAAAAATACATTTACCAGCTTGTCCGAATGTTGAATGTTATCCCCCTTTAAAACATACACCTGTGTGCAAAAATGTGCTTGTGTTAACATTACAAGAGTTTGTCTTATGATATTAGAGTACCTGTCGCCTGAGGAGGCTGATAAGAGCAAAAGAGCAGAGATGAGAGCAGACATAAAGAGGAAAAGCGGAGAGAAGGACGAGACGATTGATATCAAATGAACTTGGACTGTGTAACTGGATCGCAATCTGCCACTGAAGACGCAGGAGAAAGTTGGTGTCAGCTGCCAGCGTGGATCACTCAAACATCCATATTTATACGTCAATCCAAAATGGATGAACTGATGAATATATCACCTGATGAATAAGATGCTCAATCCTCTAACAAGCAGTCAGTGTAGGAATGAAACAGGCAGTATCAAATGACAGCAGGTATATTGAGTGACACATTTACATGCGACAGAGATCAGCAGGCTGACAGTTTACTGAGGCTGTCAGACAGTCCCTCGGGGGGAAATGTGCTTCCTGCACATGATGATGATGATGATGATGATGTGAAAGTTGGCTATAGCATCTACTGGATGTAGACTCTCAGGTATTCAATT